>NC_059399.1:10282500-10889500 GCF_905220565.1 Melitaea cinxia
AAGGCGAGTGAGAAGGAGAGTGAGAAGGAGAGTGAGAAGAGTGAGGAGTGAGAAGGAGTGAGAAGAGGGAGAGGAAGAGGGAGAAGAAGAGGGAGAGGGAGAAGAGAGAGTGCGAGAAGAGGGAGTGCGAGAAGAGGGAGAGGGAGAAGAAGCAGCAGTAGCACGCATGACTGAGCCGCACGCAATTCGCAATGCCCATTATCAAAGCAAAAATATTAGGTATTTATACACACATAGTATTGTTACAGTTTCTAGTTATAACATAGCCTCGCTCTTTATATATTTCCCCTACAAAGAGAGATCCGCATAAACTGTCGTGTCTTGAAGCTCCATACCTAAACTGCACAGTGCGCCTGGCCTGTTATAGCTTAAAAAAGTTGTAGGTACTTTGCGCATTGAAAATAAGTTCGTGTCGATATTTTTAACATTCTTTTCATTCATTGTGAAAATAATTAAATTTCGAAACGTTTTTTGAGTTATTTTTTATTGACTACTAGCTGTGCCCACGACTACGTCCGCGTGGAATTTAACAAAAAAAAGTTATTGTTCAGTTCGCAGATACTATAAATAAATTTCTAAAATAAAAGTAATCTAAGTTACGGGGGAGGCGGTACAAGTTAAATTAAATAACAAAAATATGTTATATGATGTTATGTTACACAACTCATTATTAATTCTAATAACTTTATTCGATGATAACTATATCCAAGTTATTTATACTAAGCCGAAGGCGAAGTTAAGCTAAATCTAATTTAAACCCGTTTTCGCTCGCTGTCATCGTCACTTGTTCTTTTATTAACAAATAAATTATGTACTTCCTAAATTAATATCCTTATAAATTTTAAGCTATTAAAGTTAATCCTTTTATGTATTACTTGACTTCATATCGAATATCTGCTAAGAAAATCTCATTATTTTAACAAAAGTAAAATAGGGATCCTTCTCCTATGCCCAGTAGTGGGATATTACAGGCTGAAGCGAAAATAGGGAAGCTGCAAAAATTTAGTTAAATGAAACAAACTATGTCATTGTATTGTAACGGCCACTTAATCTCCTACTTATGGGATCGTTTCAGTGTGACCCTCCAAAAATGACTGATCTTCGCGATTTTTTTTGCGTGGTTAGGGTAACTTAATCAGTCGAATTCTCTTCTCTTCTTTTTACAAATGACAGCACAAAAGTATTAATACTTTTCACATTGTTAGAGTTGTCTAGAATCTCTGCATACGTTTCATATTTAGTCTTCGTAAATATGACCAGGTATCCGATTTTCGTAATCAACTCAAGTGGCTGCCTATCCGCTCTCGCAGGAATACTCACATCCTCTCTTTGCTTTATTGTGTGATCCAGATACTCCTCTTTACCTAAAAAATCAAGCAAAAGGCAACTGCTGTAAATTGTTGAGAAATTCCCTCGAGTGTTTATGGGCTTCATGATCAAACCTGGTCCAGCAACACAGATGACCACAGAGCAGGTAATTGCTATAAGTCGTTGAAGAGTTCCCTCGACTATCTTTCGTCTCCATCATCAGACTGAAATGGGACTTATAACTCATACAGGTGCAAAGTTCTCATCAATAGAAACGAATTAAGTTCAAAAAGCAGGTAATTGCTATAAATTGTTGAAGAATTTCCTCGACTATCTTTCTTCTCCATCATCAGATCGACTCCAGACCTATATTAAATAGTAGTGCTTTATAGTACTTAATGAAAACATAATTAAATTTACTAGTCAACCGTACGATTTTTGAAAGTTTCCCTCGATTTCTCTGGCATCCCGTCATCAGATCTTGATTTCCTTATCATGGTACCAAACCAGGAATATCTCCTTTCTAACAAAAAAGAATTATCAAAATCGTTTCATAAACGAAAAAGTTATCTCCGAACATACATAAAAAATACTACAACAACCTGACTACAATAACAAATACAAACAAAACACATGTTACGAAACGCTCTACGCCAGGATTTGCTGACCGGAGTTTGCTTCGAAACATTCCCACGTCTCGAATCGGTAGCCGGAGCTTGTTACGAAACTTTCCCACCTGGGCATCGCACCTGAGCATCGCACCTGGGCACCGTGTGAAAACGACCCAACACGAAGAACCCAAAACAACCCGATGCTCCGACTGAGCGATCATTAAATTTTAAGTCACTCTTGTTTCTCACATCGAACAATTGTCACGTGTAATTAATTATAATTTAGTAATAATAAATTTAATTTTAAATTAAACTTTGCTTTTTTTTGCAACCTTCGGCTGTCGCTTTTATAATTCACACACAACAAACAAGTACAGAAAAATATTATTAGATATGTCAAAACAATAACAGAATAATAACAGTATTCAAACTAATAGTCAGTGAAACAAATTATGAAAGAAAACTGAATGCAACTTACGACTAGAGTAATTATTGTTTTACTTGGCACCGACTTCAAAATTATAAAATATTTATTTAATCATTTCTGATTAACTAAATCGAAATAAGAATTACTTTGTACTAAGTAAATTTATTTTTCACTTTTTATTTTCCTGTTTGAAGTCGGTTTTTTTTTGTTAACAATTATTTTATACTAGTTTGAGGAAGTAACGGACACACGTCTACTCTGTGCAACGGTCAGGCGAACTTTTTATACCTACAGTCTCTAATCTATAATACCTTCGCTCAAATTGAAAACTTCCTCATTTTTTTGAAGTCGTTTAAAAGTGAAGTTGTTTCCTAACGTTTTTCATATTTTCAGATTAATGTAAGAATAGTTGTTTTGGCTTTTCCAATTAGAGTTCGTTCGGAGAATATCAAATAGAAAAGCTTATAATAGCTCGGGAATGTCATATTTCCAATAAGTAAATAATTAAGATAGGCAGCAGCGTCTTTGGTGCGACAAAGCTAGCCCTGCGGTCACCAACTCGCCTGCCCAGCGTGGTGACTATGGGAAAAACACATGAGTCCGCGCCAACTAGTGGAGGCCTATGTCCAACAGTGGACTGCGATAGGCTGAAGTGAGTGAAATAATTATGTACCTTTACTTAAATTTTATGAGACGTTGGAACAACTAGATCTGATATTATACAATTACTAATTTGAATAAACTAAGAACTTTTTACTTTTTATCGTTGAATAAGAAAATAACAAAATAAAACAAGTCTCTATTACGTTACGTTAGGCTAGATTTGTTGAATTCAGAATTAGTTTAAAAGAACAGTGTGAACTGTACTTTTTATCGATGAATAATTTATATATATTTTGGGTATGATTTGAAATCTTTTTACTTATTATATCAGTTCAGAGATCCAATATCGCTGACACTCAGTAAAGGTATTCTGAACATATTAATTACAATAAATTGAATCAAGGTTATCGAAGTTAATTTCCTTTCTGGTTTCAACAGCTATTTTTCAGAATTTCATTTTCTAAGAAGTTGGGTACTGGATAAAATACATTGGAAAATTGTAAGAGATTTGAAATATTTATAACTCAGTAGACATTCTTTCTTCTGTGTAATAATTTTATCTTCAAAGTATTATAAAGTGATTATAATAATAATGGCGTTCTTTATTGTAGACAAAAAGAAAAACAAAAACAAAAGAAAATATGAACGATGTGCAAAGTATTAGAAGACTGAGGATTGCGACGTAATTGTTAAAATAATTTAACATTTTATTGTCATGTTCCACTTTGTTTAATTTATAACGATTGTATTTCAGTATCGGCATAACTAAATATTTAAGCTACCCTATTAATTTTAAAGTCTAGTTAGTAGTTTTAAATTATGTATTATAAATTAATTAGTTTGATTGTTAAGTAATGTTGTTACATATTTTTAAGAGCAGAAAAAGTTTGATTTCGTTTGAAATATTTATTTTCAGTGCCTGTAGTAATGGGTGCTTCAGAGATCACGTTAAGCTTTCTGTCCCGGTTGTTACAATAGACTCCAATAGCGATTGTTAATCATAGTAGGCAATGTATCCGACAACAACAAACCTAATGGACCCTGTACTTATTTGCGATTCTCTCTTAAGACGTAATGATATCGAACTATTTTTGAATAGATTGATCACTGGTGACGAAAAGCGGATCACCTACGATAAGAATGTACGAAAAATATCGTAGTCAAAGGTTGGTCAAGCTGTACAGAATATCGCGAAATCCGTGTTGACACGCAATATTGGAAGGATATCATTCATTATGAGCCTTTACCGCCAGGCAAAACCATTGATTTGAATTTCTAATATCAAGAGTTGATAAGGATTAAGAAAGAAATTTAGGATAAGCGGCTAGAATGAATCAACAAAAAAGTTGTAATTTTTCATCACGACAACGACCGAAACACAATTCCACTACCACCTTGGAACTTAAAAAGCCGACCGGTGGCGGGATCACCATCCAACTACTAGCAATGAAATACACAGGCCGTAGACGGGCAGCAGCGTCTTCGGTGCGACAAAGCCAGCCCTGCGGTCACAAACCCACCTGTCCAGCGTATAATTATATTTTAATCTTCATAAACTCTCTCGGTCCTCATATATCTTCTGTCTGCCACCTGTAAGCAGATGATCTCCAAATTTATTCCCATGGAAAATTAGTTGACTTACCGACCTCCATAAACGAGTTAAATAGAGACTTAAAAAGCATTTATAGTTGGAGTAAATCTTACGGTCTAAACGTTAATCCTTCTAAGTGTCAAGTTATTATCATCGGTAGTTCAAAACTAGTAGCTCGAATTGACTGGTTGCTTATACCACCCGTTATTTTTAATAACACTGTGATTAATTACAGCAAAAAAGTAAAAACCCTTGGTGTAATATTTGACAGTCACCTCTCGTGGACACATCAACTGAGTGAGTTAAGTCGCAAATTATTCGCAGCTATCGGATCTCTCCGCCGGCTTCAATATTTCCTTCCTATGTCTTTTTTTTTTTATACCACTCCTACTACCAATTCTTGACTATGCTGATATTTGTTACCTAGATCTTAAGGAGGAGCAGCTAAATAAGCTTGAGCGCCTCCAGAATCTCTGCATACGGTTCATATTTGGTCTTCGCAAATATGACCATATATCCGATTTTCGTAACCAACTCAAGTGGCTGCCTATCCGCTCTCGCAGGAATACTCACATCCTCTCTTTGCTTTATTGTGTGCTTTTCTATCCAGATACTCCTCTTTACTTAAAAAATCGCTTCGAGTTTCTCTGTGATACTCACGAGCGTTCACTCAGGTCATCTTCAACCTTAATACTCATAACTCCTTCCCATACTACTTCCTTTTATTCAAACTTCTTCTCTGTTAAAGCTATAAAACTTTGGAACTCTTTCTATTAGGCAAGCTCAATCTCTATTCTGTTTTAAAAAATATCTAAAGGCTCATTTTTTGTCCCTAAATAAAAAATCATGTTAAATATCATCTTCGCAATATATTATGCAGTATTTGTGTATGTAGTGCTTATATAGATGTATAATTATGTATATATATATATATATATATTTATATCAACTATTTGTACACTTCCCTACCGCTTCTCATTTTATATACCCTGTCCCCTAAGGTTGTCTGGAAGAAATCACTCTTAGCGATAAGACCGCCTTTGTACATCTTTCTTCGTATGTATCCCTTTTTGTGACGTTTCTTTGTAGTGTACAATAAAGAGTATTTATTACTATAACTTATTTTTATCAAAATCGATCCATCCAGTCAAAAGTTCTGAAGTAACATACATAAAAAAAATACAATCAAATTGAGAACCTCCTCCTTTTTTGAAATTCGGTTAATAATTGCAGTAATGCAATATTTTACACAAGATTGGTTTAACGCTAATCTTTGTTTAAATTTATTATTATAAGTATCACAATAAATTATATATACGAATATAAATTATGTATACAAAAAATTTAAAAAAAGACAAAACAAAATCAATATCTGCCAACTTCAGAGAACTAAATATATAAATATTAAAGAAACTTAAATATAAATATACGGCCACAAAAAATGATAAATTATTTAATAAATTATCCAGTATATTTTACAACAAATGTGTAAAATTAACGCCGCGTTGTTGCGCTGACGGTTGCGGGTTCGATCCCCACACATGACAAATGACATGACATTGTATTGGCCATACAGGTATTTGCCGTGGTCTGGGTGTTTGTGCGATCCTTGTGGGTCTCCCTACCGTGCCTCGGAGGGCACGTTAAGCCGTCGATCCCGATTGTTATCACGTACAGATTGTCCCGATTGTTATCAGGTGATAGCGATCGTTACTCGTAGTATAGAATATACCCGCCAACCCGCATTGGAGTAGCGTGGTGGATTAAGCTCTGATCCTTCTCCTACATGGGGAAAGAGGCCTACGCCCAGTAGTGGGATATTACAGGCTGAAGCGTGTACAATTAAAACTTTCTTTCCTTGTAAATTAAGTATGGAACACAAATAAAAGTTTTGTTACAGTTCTAGAACTAATCTAATTACAGAAGTTTCAAATAGTTCAAAATCGGTATTCTGAATTGTAATTAAATCGCGGGCCTGTTTTATTGGATCGTCGCCCCCGTCGTCAGAGCAAACAGCGTGCGCAGCTATGTGCTAATACCCTCGAATAATGCAACTAAATACGACATTTACTCGTTGCACTTTACATTGCTCCAAATAACACTTCAAACTGATGGCTCCACTGGCTTAAACGTGTTTGTGAACTAGAAGCATACTCTTTTAATGTTCAGTTTATTAGGCTGTGTAGTTCTCATGTTTCGAGTGCCAACAGACGGTTCACGACTCGATACTAGCTAATAGGAGGTACTTTAAAATAACTATGTTTTGAAATTTCAAAAACGTTTTGCTACTCTTAATTCATTAATGAACAAATAATATTAAATATATTTTTTAATTAAATGATATTAAGTCTCTTACTATATTTTTGAATAATTACATAGTTACATTATACTCAGAAACAGAAATAAAATAAATAATTCGTATAGTCTTAGAACATATATGTATCCTAATATTTAATACAAATAAAGTTTTCTAGTAAATACTGAGCAGCGCAGTCGACTGTCGGATAACAAATGAGAACTGTCTTTTTCATGTCACAGAGGTCAAGAAGTATTTGTTGCGACGATTAACAAGGCCCATGCTGCCCTACACACATTTTGAAACTTTTTTATGTTCACATCTAAAGTTTACGTCATTACGTGATATGAATTATTTAAAAATAGTCATATAATATTCTTGTTATAGGTAACTCGTAAAAATGACTTTACAGATTTTTTAAATGAAAATATAAAATGAAATATATATGTAAATAAATATATGGGTACAATTGTTTTTAATATTCTTAATTGGAGATGATAGATTCTATCGAGATGTGAATCAAATGTAAGACCGTAGGTGCTTAGTCCATAAGATATAATGATTCACCCAAAGATTTATAAAACTGAAGAGAGAATTGAATTTTGGGTCTAATTATGGTTTTTTTTGTGAATAACATGGTTAATTTTGCTAAAAGGGCACGTAGTGTGTCGCAAACATTGTTTATATGTTTCTTTCAATTGAAGTTAGGAAGTCTATAGTACCAAGGTAACGCTGAGTTTTAACAAAGTCTTATTAGTTGTTACAGCTATCGGTACCACGACTTGAAGTGTGAAAACATTGAATAATGGCTATGTGCAGTGATTTGTTATGTTTTAGAGTATCAATTGCTTTGCTATAATCTATAAATATTATCAAAACGTGCTTGAATTTGAAAATATTGATAAAAGTCGTGTAGTACTTTTTTGTCTGAAAACCGAATTGATTATTATATAGGTAATATATATGTTATTTTCATTATAAATTTTTTGAATTTGTTGATAAATGCATTTCTTCGTTATTTTAACAATTAATTATTGGTAAAATAGTTATAGATCAATAATTTTAATAGGAGTCAAAGTTTTCTTTTTTATTATTGGTCTTACAATACCTGTTTTTAAATTTTTGCGGTATATTCCTAACATGACATACTATTGATAAATTTCACAAAAATGGGAGTTAATTTTACAAATAATTCTACAATATCAACTCCGCGAATATTATCTATCCCGAGTGCTTTTTTAATATTGAGTAATTTTATTATTTTAGAGATATAAGAATTGTCGGCTTTAATGACTAGAGTCATATAACATCAATTGAATTTTTATAAATGTTTTTGTCACGGTACGTTATATATATATTTAATACATTTTTAACGTTACTATTAAAAGATTTTGCAAAATTATTAGAAATATCTTTGACCGAGGCAGGTTTTCTATCAAAGACTTGTAGTATGAATTCATCTAAAGATTTTTTTATCCTGCTAGTATTTAACAACTGCCATAGCTTTCTAGAGTTATTTTTATTTTTAACTAGCTGTGCCCGCGACTTCGTCCGCGTAGAATTTAACAAAAAAGTTATTGTTCAGTTCGCAGAGTTATAAAATAAGTATATTTCTAAAATAAAGTAGCCTACGTTACTCCTTACTACATCAGCTATCTGTCAGTAAAAGTCCCGTCAAAATAGTTTCAGCCGTGTCAGAGATTAGCCGGAACAAACAGACAGACAGACAAAAATTGTAAAAAATGTTATTTTGGTATATATACCGTAAATATAATATGTATTTGGTAAAAAGCGGTTATTTTAATATTATAAACAAACATTCCAATTTTATTTATTTGTATAGATAATTTCATTTTTAAAGTAATTTATCTTATAATTAGCATAATTTCTTGCTTTTTCATTTTCTAAATAATTTATCTCTAAATGTACGTGCTTTAATTACACTTTCATTTATCGAATTATTATGTCAACGCTTTGGCTTGGTTTAAATTTTATTTCGACTTTTGGTTTAACATATCAATCATTAATGCTTTTATGAAGTTGTGTGTAGATTTCTAATGAGCATTTTATATTTTCAATCGTGTTCCGGTTAATATTTTTTAAAAGGCTCTTGAGGCAGTCGTTTTTAATAATAACTTTATTTTTTATACTATTGTCATGCATAGGTATTACCACTTTTAAAACTGGCAAACTGGAAACCAAAATCGATACTGGATTTTTGGTTGGTCTTTAGTTTAATGTTGTAACATTATATTAAATTAAATTGTATTCATTACCATCTTAGAGATAATTATTATGAGTAAATAAAGTTATCAATTTTGTCAAGTAACGACATTTCAATATCCGCTTATAATAAAAATTTCTATGTGGTTATCCATAAAAATGAAGAAAAACAGCAAAATCTGATCACTTGTGTGTATATCTAATGTTCAACCCCTCGGTGCGTAGTGGTGGTAGTGGCAGGACCAATCCGAAAATTCGTATGTGTATGAAATTTTATTAAGTAGACGTAGATTTATAACGACAGTGATTTTATTTTAAATATACGGGTTAATTAGGTAGGGTACAGCAAGAAATTTCCTGCTCAAAATATGAAGTAGCCAGACTGGGGTAGTACCTCGACCTTACAGAAGATCACAGCTAAATAACACTGTTTTCAAGCAGTGTTGTTTTCTTGTTGATGAGTAAGGTAACCAGAGCTCCTAGGAGGAATTGAGGATGCGGTCAGCAACGCGCTTACGATGCTTTTGTTTTTGCAGACGTCTATAAGCTACGGTAATCGCTTACCACCAGGTGAGTAGTACGCTTGTTTGCCGATCTAGATGTATAAAAAAAAGGTTAAAGTTGACAAGTAACAAACCTACATTTACTATTTACTACTGTACTGACTTACTAGTCAAACGAATAATGACTTGTCATGGTAGCAAACTGTTTAAAAAATTACTAACTTTATTAAATGAATATTAGTGACTCAAAATTTAAAGGAAATTGAATAATAAAATAGCTTTACAACAGATTAATATTATATCGAACAAACTAAATTACTTTAAACTTTGAACGAGTCAGTATTTAATTAGTTTTAAATGATGTTAGACGCATGAACTTACGGATACGTTGGCTAAACACAATATCAAGTCTTCTTCGTGCTTAAATATACTTTTATGTCAAAATATAAATTAGCGCAATTTCTATCATAATACTGTTTTTGTTTTAGTTTACATAATTTAATGGAAATTCAATAAGAAAACCCAAAGTTTGGTTTTAACGCCTAGTATATTTTTATACCGGAGCTCTTTTTATTTAGCTCTTCGAAGTTCAGTTTTTGTAAACTTTACTAAGAAAACACCATAAAATTTAAGACATCCCAAGATAAATTTATAAGACTTTTGTGTAAAATAAATGCCGGTACGGTTTGTAAAATATAAAGTTTCTGGACCTTTTCTTGTTACGTTATTCCTTTTGGAACTATTCACAGGCTCGTTAAGGTAATGGCCCTTACCACAGATACATAAATATGTGCCAGTAACATAAAACCAAGTTCTCCTAAATTAGAACAACGGGCGGTTGTAAAAGTAAACAGTGAGGACTAGTGAACATTTTACTTTGACAAACAAAAAAAAAATCATACCACTGCAACTAGCACGAACTACACCTGTGTCACAGTTCAATTTGTACTATATAAATGTAACATATAATGTTTTAGACATTGTTGGTATGTAAATGATCTAATTACAAACCATCAAATTATTAAAAAGTACTGAAAACTTACGTTTCTTATCATAAAGATATATGTCATCTCAAAAATTCTCACAATGATCTAACTTAATGGTTCACAATTTAACGTAGTAAAAGTAATTTTAAAAAATTTGATTAAAATATTTCTTTCACATAAGTATTATAAGATAATTTTTGTTTTTCTAATATTTTACTTTATATTAACGTTTTTCTTATAAATGGACAGTTCAGCGTGTACCGGACACGAATGTTCACCAAGGCTTTGCTTATTCACGTGATTGAAACACGAGTGAGCTCTTTGTGGTTAGGGGCGCTAAAATCTCTAATATCGCATAACTTCTTGATTTATTTTACTTGATTAATTTGTACTACGTGGCTTGTCAGATAGGTTTGTAATAACAACGTTAGCTATGCTATATTTTAGGAGGGTGCACCAGAGTAACACTCTTATAACCTAGTCTTGTGTACTTCGTACACGAAGTAATATGATCTCCATGTTTTAACAAAGCTTGACGTCATATTTTTTAGTCTAAACATATAATTAATACCTACTCCATGACGCAGATATACTACCTTAGTCGGTTTTAACGAGTTCTAAAGATTGACGCCGCGTTGGCGCAACATTCACAGCTATGGATTGTGCCGGTTGCGCTGGCGGTTGCGGGTTCGATCCCCGCACATGACATACATTTGTATTGGCCATACAGGTGTTTGCCATGATCTGGGTGTTTGTGCAGTCCTTGTTGATCTCCCCACCGTGCCTCGGAGAGCACGTTAAGCCGTCAGTCCCGGTTGTTATCATGTACACCTGATAGCGATCGTTACTCATAGTAGGGAATATATCCACAAACCCGCATTGGAGCAGCGTGGTGGATTAAGCTCTGATCCTTCTCCTACATGGGGAAAGAGGCCTATGCCCAACAGTGGGATATTACAACGTTACTTAACGTGCTCTTCGAGGCACGGTCGGGAGACCCACAAAGATGCACAAACACCCAGACCACGGTAAAGCTTCTGTATGGCCAATACAAACGTTTGTCATGTGCGCGGATCGAACCTGCAACCGCAGTGAGCGTTGCGCCAACGCATCGTCATTTAGTTACTATTTTGTAACCGCTGCAAACTAGTGTATTTATGTTGATTAATAAATAACACACATTTCCTCAATGTTTTACTGTTTGCTGAAAAGTTTGGACTGTTAGCGATTTAAATTTTAACGAACCCTAATACAGAATACAAAATTCTTTTTTTCTATTCGGAACTCGACTCACCGCACGTAAATCAATATCAATCTAACGAACTAACAATATGAATGTCGTGTTTACAGATTCCCAAGTATTTCCGTAAACAGTTTTCTTTGTATATTTAGGAAAAAACTTTTTCCGCCTTTGGTTCGTTGTTGTGTCCGATTAATACTTTGACATCAAAAGGGAGTTTTCCTGTGGTTAATAAGGGATAGTATTCCAATGTACATGTAAACAATATATAGGATATATATTCGACTTATGTAGCGTGTAAATGTACTGTTTCTAATAATGTGTCTAAATAAATGAATCGTTTTCTAAGGTATCGTATTTTTTCTTTAATGTTATCGAATAAAATTGTAAATACCTTAAAAATGTAAACTTTTTATTGCCTTTACCAAACTGCACCATTTTATATGTTTCGATTCTTTTAGGTTCACTTCAGTGAATAAATATATCGTCATATAAACTTACTTGGCGTGCTATCCATACCTCGATTATTTGTAAAGCGTGACCTAGAATCCAATGAGAAAATAGAATGTTGTGGTTATAAACTTTAAAATAAATGATATTTTAAATTGAATCGGATTTTAAGATCGTAATAATATACTAACACACCAGATATTTTCAAGTATATTCAATTATAAAAAATCTTACAAGTAATAAACTCATAAAGTTCTCACACATGCCTTACTTAATTCCGTCACTCGTACATTATAGTTGTATGTAATAATTTATTTTTAAAATTTTTATTTATAAAATAACGATTCGAAAGTGCTCTTGGGGCCTATTTGAATAAAGCTGATTTTGATTTTGATTTATGATATTGAGTTATAAACATAACGACCTATCGTAAAGTTGTACCTATAAGTTCAAGATATAGGTACACACATATATATTTATTCAAGATAATTTTATCATTCATAAAGAAAAATTTGTATAAAGGAGTAAAGAAAAAGCTTTTTATTAAAACTTGGTCGTATAGAACGTCAAAAACATCATTCGATGTTTTATTTATATGGAACGTAATATTATTAACAAAGAACATGAATTCTAAAATCATGAAAGATTGACAACCTTTCATGATTTATATAATAATTTAATACTATAATAATATGATCTAGCTTTTCTTCATTAAATTCCTTACAATTAAATGTAATATTCACTTATATATAATGTATATTAATGATCAAAGTAAAAGTCAATTCTAACTTTATTAATATATAATAAACAAAAACAATTCTTCGTTATAAATACTATCCCGACTGTTTTATTTCCATTTTGTTTAATTTATAAGCTTATCGGAACGTTTTTCTATAGCGAAAATACTCTCACACTCATGTAGTACAAACACCATTTGCTGCTAGATGATTTTATAAAAAAAGGTATATTTTTTTTATATAATACTGGTTAAGTTCCGAAAAGCGTTGTCACTAGTCACACAATTAGATTTTTCTATGATCAAAGAAACCGTAAGAAATAATTAAATGACGAAACATTTTTTTTTAAAATTGGTAATTCGTATATGATACCCGTAAATACATACGCATAATATGTTTACGCATAAAACAGCTACAGTGGCTGGATGACGATTGCGTAAAACCGGGATGTTTGGAGCGAACATGGGGAGGCCTGTGTCCAGCAATGGACTGCGATAGGCTCAAGTGATGATGATGATGATGATGATGGGTTAATACATATATACATACATGTAAATACATACGTGAGTATTATATTATTTTTGTAATAAACTTTCTCCTATTAAACAAACACAGATTTACCCAATGTAATTTTATGTTTTGTATTTTTTCTCATGTTTTCATTGATTTGTCAAAGCAGTCGTGCGGAATGCGGGTCTCAGCAATCAGAAGTGATATTTCTTTTTCATGTTCTATTGCTCTGCGTCTGCTCGCTATAATTGGAGCGAATAAAATTTATAGTTTTTTCGTGAGTAATGATTTTGACAAAATTCTAAGTAAAGTATTTTTATATTATCTATATTTTAATTTATGTAGCATAGAATAGAAAAGTATAAATTTCATTTCACAGATTTTTTAAACAAGGTTGAAAACCGACGATTGAACGTTAGAGATATAAATATACATACATTTTCAGAATTTCAATTATTGGTAAATAGGTAGGTATTTGGTTCTGTTATTTTAGGATTGAATTCCAATAACTTGACGAATATTAACGTAATGTATCATATATAATTATATATCTTATATATAAAAATCTCGAGTCACAATGTTAGTTACCGTAAGGGTATTCGGTTCAGATTATATTAATGATACAGATGCTTTGTACGTTTGATGCTGTATTTCATGCAAAACACGACCAAATCTCTGATGACCGACTGTTTTTTAAAGAGCTACTGAGGATATTCTTGCCCATTCTTTTCTGCTTCACCTCATAGGTGCTAACCTTACATTTTATCTTATATATAAAATTCTCGTGTAACAATGTTAGTTAAAATACTCCTCCGAAACGGCTGGACCGATTTTTATCAAATTTTGTGTGCATATCGGGTACGTTTGAGAATTAGTTAACATCTATTTTTCACACCCCTAAGTTATAAGGAAGAGGGGATTAAGAGGGTTAATAACATAAATGGCAAAACAACGTTTGCGGGGTCTATATATATATATATGTATATATATATATATATATATATATATATTTTTATTTATTAAGAAAACCAACAGCGTTTCAGTTAATACATACTATAACCAAATTACAAAAAAGGCCAATAACAGGTTTCCCTTTATAATATTTACAAGTATAGTTAGATTGTTGCATTTGCACCGATGGGATGGCGCGCTTACAATAGTCACAGTTATGGATCAATTTTTTATTATTGTTCAATAAATTTATACGAGTATTATATATAAAGTACAGCGTGTTTGTCGATGTTTCAATATGTATAATATATAATAATGTTTTTTATAATATTGTTAGCATAATCTCGATTATTTTAATATGTTTCGTGACGTCGTGCAACAGTGTTAATAAAAATAGTTCCCTACCCGCTAATACGTTTTGTAACGTCATGCAACAACGTCAATAAAAGCAGTCCCTACCCTTTCAGAGGGCTCTTTTGCTTCTCGGCTTTCGGAACGATAGGTCGTTGTTTCATGACGAGTGCGTTGATCATTTTTATATTCAAAGTAACTGTTGTTTGCTTGGTTAATTTAAATTGTAATTCTCGGTCATTATTTTCGATTAAGTTAGTGGTTAAGGTTAATTTTTGTGATAATTGTTATATTTGTAAAAATGAGTAATAAATAGAAGTTAAGTGTTCGGTTTTCTGTCTTTTTTTTTTAAATAAATAAGTTTGTTTCTCCTAAAATCAGAAGTGGGATTGCTCCTTATGACACCACTTCATAAGCAAACAGCCGTTAATTTGAAATCGTCATGCCGTGTTCACGATCGTGCGGTTCGTGTTTACATAGTCGATCAGGTAGGTCTCCTAGCCGTGAAAATAGGCAGTCCCGCGGTAAATCTATAAGGAACGAACAAACGCGCAATATGCCGTCACGGGTAAATCGCCGTCGTCATAGATCGCGAAGTGAATCTGACGATGAAAGGTTATATCAGGTGTGTGCAATCGTCGCGAGTGGGCGTCGTGTCAACTTACTGAACGTTCCCTGTGACCACGCAGGCTGTGTTCGGAGAATCGCGAACGGTTATCACGCAGTAGCAGTGAGTATTCGTTACTTTCGGGTAGATCTCGTTCGCGCAGATGTAGTAGTTTGATTAATCATACGATAGATGCGATTATGACTCGTCTGTCTACTATCGAACAATCGACAGTCAACTCATCACGAAATTCATTGCTTAAACCAAGCCGCAGAGTTATGATGTCTCCAATTTTGATCCGGCTGTGCACGATTTTGGAGTGTGGAAGTAAATAGAACGAAGTGAATTAATAATTGGGACGATTTAGTGCTTTCTTGCCGATTCTTCTCTGCAGAATCTACATTCCGAATCGGCGGTAGCTTCACTTTTACAAATATAATAATTTATTTTTAAAGTTTTAATTTGTAAAATGACGATTCGAAAGTGATCTTGGAACCTATTTGAATAAAGCTATTTTTGATTTTGATTTTGATTTTATCGCGAGTCACTAATTGTTTTAAGGGCGATGCCAAAATTTGATTAAACGAGAGGACCAGTAATGATCGTTCGTCGTTCAATTTCTGTCGCGAGTTTAGGTCGTGTGGGTACTTGTTTACGGGATGAAGCGCAGTCGTGGTTAAATGATTGTGTGATGCAGGATAGAACGTGAAGCAGCTTTAAGTCGAGTATCTTTTTAGAAACAGGTAGAATATCTTGGTTGATTAATTTACCAAGGTCAGGTGAGGCCGAGCTTTAGTAAAATTGAGGCACTTATTCAGTTACCGAAGCCTACCAACGCAAGACAGATTAGCCAATTTCTAGTTCTTACAGGCTATATCCGCCATTATATTGCGTCCTATTCCACCAAAACTGCTTGTATTGCCAAATTATTAAGAAACGGCGAATCTTTGCTGTAGTTGACCTTGTTTTTGTGATTAAAATCTAGCAAGCACTTACAGTGTGCTTAGCGCACTCCAGCATAACCGATACGAGTTGAAGTTGCTGGCAGGCTCCTATGGTAAGACGATACGAGCAGCCTCTGAACACATAGTTCAGTGGCTCGGCGAGTAGACGCCGGACACGTGCTTCGTATTCTTCGATAGCGGTTGGTATACACCGCCATGGTAGCAGTACGGGTAAGCAAACGTGGAGCCTCTGCTGTCATTATCATTACAGCCTATACAGTCCACTGTTGGACATGGGCCTCCACAAGTTTGCGCCAAGCGTGGCGTGAACTTGTGTGTTTTGCCCGTGGTCGCCACGCTGGAGAGGCGGGTTCGTGGCCGCGGGGCTGGCTTTGTCACGCCGGGGGCGCTGCTGCCATCTTCGGCCTGTATATTTCGGGGCCAGCGGTTGGATGGTTGTCCCGCCACCGGTCGGCTTTTTGGGTTCCATGGTAGTGGCGGAACTGTGTTGTCCCTTGGTCGCCTCTTACGACACCCGCGGGAAGAGAGGGGGTGGCTATGTTCCTTAGTACCGTAGCCACACAGTACTATATTTACACTGCTATATTTTTCATGAATTAGCAAGCTAACCAATTACCGTATTTTACAGCAATGTACATGAATAGTGTGGTATGTGAGATGCCTTTACGTGTGGTCACGCGTGTCGGCGTAGTCATGCGTGTGGTGGCTCCGTATATGGGTGCGGTGTGGTGCGGAGCTGTACACGTGCGATGGCACCTGCACGTTGCTGGCACGATGTGACAAAATGACCGTTTTGTTATTTGAGACAAGCGTAATACTGCCTCTGTCTGCTTTCTGTGATGGGTATTGCGTAATACAGCCTCTGCCCAAGGGATATCGCGTAATACTGCCTCTGTCCCTGGATCACATAGTGGGTATCGCGTAATACTGCCTCTGCCCGTAAGGTAAACTAAATGTTGTGTGATGGGTATTGCGTAATACAGCCTCTGCCTAAGGGATATCGCGTAATACTGCCTCTGTCCCTGGATCACATCGTGGGTATCGCGTAATACTGCCTCTGCCCGTAAGATAAAGTAAATGTTGTGTGATGGGTATTGCGTAATACAGCCTCTGCCCTAGGGATATCGCGTAATACTGCCTCTGTCCCTGGATCACCTGATGGATATCGCGTAATACTGCCTCTGTCCGTTGATTACATAGTGGATATCGCGTAATACTGCCTCTGTCCCTGGATCGTATAGTGGATATCGCGTAATACTGCCTCTGTCCCTGGATTACATGATGGATATCGCGTAATACTGCCTCTGTCCGTTGATCACATAGTGGATATCGCGTAATACTGCCTCTGTCCGTTGATCACATACTCGTAGTGGATATCGCGTAATACTGCCTCTGTCCGTTGATCACATAGTAGGTATCGTGTAATGCTGCCTCTGTCCGTTGATCACATAAGTCTGCTACAGACAATGAATGTGACAATGCTCAACTTGGGCCTTCGACGGCTCCCGCTACTGCTTCCCCAGGAGTTCTCCCTGGAGACGGCGAGCTCAAGTCCTTATCAGCGTCCACCGACTAGCCAGCGTTCGTGGTGAAAATGTGCACCGGGGACGGCGCACGGTCAGGAGAGGCCGTGTTAGCATAATCTCGATTATTTTAATATGTTTCGTGACGTCGTGCAACAGTGTTAATAAAAATAGTTCCCTACCCGCTAATACGTTTTGTAACGTCATGCAACAACGTCAATAAAAGCAGTCCCTACCCTTTCAGAGGGCTCTTTTGCTTCTCGGCTTTCGGAACGATAGATAGGTCGTTGTTTCATGACGAGTGCGTTGATCATTTTTATATTCAAAGTAACTGTTGTTTGCTTGGTTAATTTAAATTGTAATTCTCGGTCATTATTTTCGATTAAGTTAGTGGTTAAGGTTAATTTTTGTGATAATTGTTATATTTGTAAAAATGAGTAATAAATAGAAGTTAAGTGTTCGGTTTTCTGTCTTTTTTTTTTAAATAAATAAGTTTGTTTCTCCTAAAAATATAATAAAAAGTTATTTTAATATCATTATATTTATTATAATCATTAGATAATTAAATAGGTATTAGGCAGACATATTATGTGTGTCATCACATAGTGTGTTGTGTGGATTAGGAGTTGACGCCCTAGCCCTACGATGTCAATATCTTGGGATCGGTACATGACCACCAGGGAGTTTTAGCTTGCAATAATGGTTATTATCTCGATAGCTAAAGATTCAAAAATATTTAGCGAGGGTCGCGCACATTTATTTACTTTTAGTTTTTAGTTTTAAGATTAGTTTATTTCTAAAATTAGCTTTAGAGAATGCAAATAAATCTATGTCGTTGAATGATTCATTAAAGATACGTGGTAATCTAGTCAGTGCAGAATTGGCAGAGTATTTTCTGCTACTACAAGGAACAGACAACAGAGGCGTATGACGCGTACGACGTTTAGGTGCACAACATGACAGTGTACCCACTAGCTCCGGGCAATCCACGTGTCCATTAGCTATATCATACAAAAAACACATATCCAAGACATTGCGGCGTTCCTCGAGGGATAATATGTTATTTCGGTGGCAATCTTCAATGTAAGATTTGGAGAACTGTTGACTGCGATAGAGAATGTGTTTTAAAAATCTTTTTTGGACCCCTTCAAGTCGGTCCTTATAAATATTATACATTGGTGACCAGATAGGACTTGCATATTCGAGAACACTGCGAACGTACGCGAAGTATACAGTTTTGATGGCCTCAATGTCAGTAAATTTTTTACAAATCCGAATTACAAAACCCAAACTCCTAAATGCTTTCTACGTGATCAAAAGATTATGATTGGAAAATGTCATTTTGTCATCAAAATATACACCAAGGTCCCGAACGATGTTGACTCTTGCTGTCGTATTGCCATATATATATATATATATATATATATATATATATATATATATACTAGCTGTGCCCACCTAAGTTACTCCTTATTACATCAGCTACCTGTCAGTGAAAGTCCCGTAAAAATCGGCCCAGCTATTTTAAACAGTAGCCGAAACAAACAGACAGACAGACAAAAATTAAAAAAAATGTTATTTTGGTATAAATACCGTGTCATCATAAAAAAAACTATTATTGATATTTAAATTAAGTAGGTACATCAGCACCAAAACCCAAAATGGCTGAGTAACGGATTCAGCTCCAATTTATCTCCGGTTAGCTTAAAATCTAATCTAAATCTATAGTACATGCAACATTTAAGTACGGATGTATATGATATAAGTAATATTTACATTAAATTAGTCGTATTCTTTTGTGTATATGTCGAAACGGATGAGCTTAATTAATTACCTTTTAAGAAGTTAATTTTAGTAACTAAGTAGCAGTAGTTTAAATGAAATTCGCATACAAATAGAAAGCCGATACATCTAATGAAATATTATTTATTATTTATTTATTTATATTTTATTGTACACCACAAATACATTTTAAACATTAAACATATTTAAAGATAGTTACAGACTGTAAAGCACAATGGTCGGACTTATAGCTATATAACCATTTCTTCCAAAAGACCCAATAAATTATTTAAAAGATAAGGCCAAAGCTTCAGCTAGTGATATATATAAAAACATAAATAGATGCTCTGTAAAACGAAAAAAAGTGTTTTATAATTAGTAATAAACATATATTGTATCGTAAAAATAGCTTAAAAATAACTATTCTAAGATTACGTTCCATATAAAATATCATAGCTATATTAGCTTATTAAAATGTGATAGTATTAAGTTCAAAGTAGAATTTCATATAAGTGTTTTAACGTTACAACTCTATAAACGTTATATAACTTGTTGTTTGATGTAGCTTACGTCATACAAATATTAACATAAGTGTAACTTCACACATTTTATTAGATTTGAGGTGTGTTTGTGCATTAGATATAAACTTATTATTAGTATAAAAATTGAAAAAGCAGTAATTTATCTTGAAAAATTACTTTTTAGTAAAAATTAATTAGGTTTTCTAATCATCATTTTTTTTTAACAAATATTTATAAACGTGTGTTTTAGTTTCATTTAGGTTTTTTTAATTTTTCTATTTTTTAGTTATATTGCATTTAGTTTTGTTATTTTTTGTAGAGTATAAAAATATGTCATACTTTTAGAGAATGTTCTACTCGTAAAAACATATCTTTTATTGGCATTCATACCAGTTTATAATGATTGCATTGATGTTATATAATATTTAAATGTATTGTGTCTTAAAAATAAATACACAAATAAATGTGATATAATTATATTTTTATTTTTATTATCGTACTTAAGTATGTCCTTTGCATATCGATCAATTACGAATCGGTAACAATTTGTCAACATCTGATTTTTTTATATTGTTCTGCATCTGGATTCCCAAAAAGTCTAAAAATATAGTCAAAACCTAATGGCAATCAGGTACGTTAAATCAAACATACATCGGCATTTATAACTTGAATAAATAAAAAATAATCAGACTGTCGAATAATTTATTTATGATTTTTAGAACTGTGATTATTGAATCGATCACTATCGATCACCATTCAGCTTGTAACATCTCACTACTGGGTATAGGCCCTTTTTTTTCATATAGGAGAAGTATTAGAGCTTAATCCAACACGCTGCTCCACTGTGGATTGACAAATATGTTCCCTACTATGAGTAACGATTGCTATCAGGAATTTATAATAACAATCGGGGCCAACGGCTTAACGTGCTCATCGAGGCACGATGGGGAGATTCACAAGAGCAACCGGAAAGAAATATTTGTACAAATACAATCGGGGTGGTTACCCCGAGCAGATATTGAACCCGCAAACCGTCAGTGTTTTAGATGACTACACGCACTACTACACCAGAGCGGTTGATTATTGAATAACTAACTAGGCTTAATGCTGAAGTTATTTTATTTTTAGAGTAGCAAATATCAACTAATTTACACTTCACACTACTTAGGGGACCATTTTCTAGTTTAAGGAAACCTTGCTTTATGATAGTAGAGAATGTCAACTGCCGTAAGGGTCGTTAGCTTAACGAGTATGCGAATAGGTACTTCCGGAAGGGATAATGTAACATGAGAAAACCCAGTCGCTTTATACGAGTATACAGTCACAAGTCTTAATAGTCTTTATACAATGTTTACTACGAGTTGTTGTTTCTTAACATTGTTAAAATTAATTAAATTATGATAGTTGTTATATTATTTATAAATAATAAATAAATAAATAAGCCTCTTTATTTCTCATTTCATTTAGCATACATTTTCGTTGACAAATAAATTATCATATAATTTGTTTCATTATAATTACCTTTAAGCCAATTTACTAAAAGAAAAAATATCTCTATAAATTAAATTAAAATCATAATTGCGATAAAATGTTTATAGCTTTTAAAATTAATTTTAAAAAATTTACATTCAAAATTGCATTCTTATAAAAAATATATATAAACGATATAATAAGTATTTAAGTTTATTAATAATTGCGAAATATGAATAGAAAATATTGAAAAAAATTGATCAATAAATTAAAATTATCAAAAGCTTAAAAGATAAATGAGAACCCCTCTATAGGGTAAAGGCCTCCTCCATTTGTGACCACAGATTTCTATTCTTTGCTCCAATATACCATTCCTTTCCTGCTATATATTATTTATAATAAACTTTATTTTCAGTATGTTAATCATAATTGCTTATTTTAGTAATAGATCACTGCGTGTAGTAAACTTTAAAAAATATATTTTTATTTGCCACCCTTTTCCTAATGGGTCAAAACTGTTTTATGTTTAGTTCTCAGATCTTCAGCTACTCAAATGTCGATCTAGCTCTATTATTTCAAAAATATCGTCACGTTTATCTGTAACTGGGCGACCAGAGCGAAATCCATCTTTGACATCAAAATTTCCTGACTTAAAACGCTTAAATCCATTTTCGGCCACTCTTACTGACACTGCATTATTCTGCATCAATTATGGACATAAATTTCTTTTTCCCTTTTTCCTTCTATTTAAAAGTAAAACTTTAAAATGTATCGAATTTCTTTGTTGGATTCTTTTTGGCGGACACAAAAACCAAAAGTGGCAAGGAACGGTTTTTTACTTTTTAATTTAATTTTTAAAATGTTTCCTTTTTATGGTATAAAAACCAAGCGAAACAAAAAAGATTCTATTGCAACTTTTTACTTCAAAATACGATAAGCCTTTTCCCCGATCTCTTATATTATTGACATGTAAATTGTATTCATTATAAATATTAGTAAAAAGTTTATACTTTATTAGTATTTCAATTTGAGTTTAAAATATTGAACTTGAAATATATCACAAAAACCTACACTCAATATACCTATTCATCCTCGACTTTAAATAGGAGGACTAAAATTTTTATATCATTTGAATATACTTTGATGATATAAAATTTAAGCTAAAATAGAAATATTTAAGATACATGGGCCTAATTTGCATGGTTTCTAAGAATAGCTATTTACTTCTTTCTCGTAACTTAAAATTGGGCCCAACGAGCACCCACTTAAATTGTTGTGGGAGACAACAGTCGTAAGTATTGTGTTTCGTGAAGACCGTCTACGTCGTATTGCGCTTCTTTGTCTGCGAAACAAAAAACTCCACAATTTTGCACAACTATACGAGTCGCAATATCTTCACGACTCTGCGCGATAGGATAATGGAGTGTTTTAACGCTTTCGAGCGGTTCCAGAACATTTACGCTTTCGTCCTAAGTCCTTGCCCCAGTTTTTTGTACACACCTTGCGAGTAAATGAAAATACAATAAGTTTGGTCCTTCAACCTACTAACCAACATAGTATAAAATAAAGTCGCTTCTCGCTGTCTTTATGCTTAAATCTTTAAAACTATTACGGATTATGATGCAGTTTTCTTTAATAAATAGAGTGATTCCAGAGGAAGGTTTTTATGTATAATACATAAAGTACCTGGGTGACCGAGCTAAGCTCGGTATTTTTAGTAAATCGTGAAGGATTGGTAGTAGAAGAGAGAGTTAAAATGATTCGCTGCCGGTTTGGATGAAGTCTTTTTTAACCGACTTCAAAAAAGGAAGAGGTTACTCAATTCGGCTGAAGGAAACTTAATATATATATACCGCACCTTCGGTGCAACAAAGTCACAATTCAGGACACTTTTTTTGTTGTGTCTTTTATTAGGACTTTTTGATATCATCATCATCATCATCTTCCTGCCCTTATCCCACTTATGTAGGGTCGGCACAACATGTTTTTCTCTTCCATTCCTCTCTATTATTCGTCACTTCAGTGCTTACTCCTTTCTTTCTCATATCCTCACTCACACAATCCATCCATCGCTTTTTCGGTCTGCCGATCGCTCTTCGTCCTTCGACATTCATCCCTAACATTCTTTTACCGACATAGCGGTCATCCCTCCTCATTACATGCCCATACCACGCTAACCTATTGCTCCTAATTTTCTCTGTCACAGGTGCTACTTTCAAGCTTCCCCTTATATACTCATTTCTAATCCGATCTTTCCTCGTTACTCCATTGATAATCAATACATATAATAAAATGGTAGCAAAGTCAAAACTGTACATTGAATATTTTTTTAAGAGAATACTTTGGGTGTGATCTACAATCGATACCGAAGCCAAAAATATTAGATAATATTAGAATTTTTGTCTGTTACTCTAAAGTTAACGCGTGCGGGCCACGGGCAGTAATGAATAAATCAAAACTACTGGATCGATTTTAATCATTTTTCAGTGAATGACATAGGCTATAATTATATTTTATACCCGTGCGAAGCCGGAGCGGGTCGCTAGTATATATATGTATATTTTAATGTATGTTCGGGGATAACTTTGTCGTTTATGAAAATATTTTGATAATTCTTTTTTGTTGGAAATGAGATATCCCTGGTGTGGTAGCATGATAAGGAAACCAAGATCTGATGATGGGATCCTAGAGAAATCGAGGGAAACTCTCGAAAACCCGCATAACTTTACATTAACTATATAATACTTAACATACTACTGAGTTTACTGATTTTGATGATTTTTAACTTAATCGAAAGCCGGTGTTTATCATGTGGTCATATTTCATCGAGATCTGATTACAACTTTTGGAGTAATCTTTGATAATGCGTATTTCTTGACTATTTTTTCGTGTACCTACATTGTATGACTTGTCGATGTAATTGAAGTCGATTTTTTTTCGTTTGCCTGCAAACACAATTATTAATAATGAATTAACGCAAAATAAAAATAAAAAATAACGATAAATTAAAAATTGATACAAAATACACAATTACAATGCTTCAGCCTGTAATATCCCACTACTGGGCATAGGCCTCTTTCTCCATGTAGGAGGAGGATCAGAGCTTAATCCACCACGCTGCTCCAATGCGGGTTGGCGGATATATTCCTTACTAAGCGAGTAATTATCGCTATAATGTGCTCTCCGAGGCACGGTGGGGAGACCCACAAGGACTGCACAAATACCTAGACCACGGCAAACACCTGTATGGCCAATACAAATGTTTGTCACGTGCGGGGATCGAACCCGCAACCGCCAGCGCAACAGGTACAATCCATGGCGTAACCGTTGCGCCAACGCGTGTCACACACAATTACAAGATTGAGAGTAATTGCTTTTCAAAACTGATAGCCGCTCCAAGAAATCGTGTTTTTTTGAAAATCATATTTACGAATTACATATTTATAAAATATGAATAATATTTTTTTTACCGACAATAATAAAAAATATAAATAAAAATCAAAAATCAAAAATAATTAAAAAATAATAATGATAAAATATGAATAATATTTTTCGATTTTACTGTCATAATAATAAAAAATAAGAACTGCCTATTTAAATAAAAAATAACGAGTGCAATTAGAAAAAAAAAGAAAAAAAATTGATCAGGGACATGGGGATTTGAACCATGATCTTCTCGGTTGATCCCGACCGGCCGATTTCCCACCGAGCTATTGCAACTAACTTGACACATGCGAAATTTACCTTCGTATTCTAACGATATTTTTTTCACTCCCTAAAAACAGGGATAAAACGACATTTTCTGAAAATGAATCCTAGTTAGATAGATTTATCTCACCCAAAACCCCCTATATACTAAATTACTCGTTTAATAGTATAAGATAAGATAAGATAAGATAATATAGTAGAAGAACACTGATAGTTTTTTCAACCACGCGAAGCCGGGGCGGGTCGCTTGTAAACTATATGGTAAGTCACCGTAAATTACTGATTAGAAATGATTTTACAGTGTCCAATAAAAATATAATTCATGCTTTTTTATTTCAAAAACCTAATATTTACTTTAAAAAGTAAGTTTATTTGTCTTAATTTCAAAATGATTTACTTAAACAAATTTGCTTGGAAGACCCAAAATACTGAAACACTGGTGATACATATATACGAAAATTATAATAATATACTGAATATACTATAATTCAAGCCTATTACGTAACTTAACAAAAACAATTTGTGATAAATATGTTTAACAAATATATATATAAAATAATGTTTTATTAACACTAAGTAGGTCTTTTTAAAATTAACTTTTTTAAAGTTTTCTTTTTAAAGTTAAGTTTTGACGACGCGTTGGCGCAACAGTCACAGCACTGGTTTGTGGCTGTAGCACTGTGTGTTTCCGGACCCACACAGGAGATAATCCTAGTGGAGACCGTTGAGTGTGAGGCATTAATTTTTTAATTTTTTTAAAACTTATCACGATTTCGTATCAATCGAGTGAGAGCTAAAATTTAAGAATTTGTATCGAGATGAAACCTACATCAAACTGAAAAGAAGTACTTTAAATTGAAGTAGGGCACTGTAGAAAATATTCTGTTCAAAATGTGAAGCAGCCTCTCTGGGGAAGTACCTCGATTTTATAGAACATCACAGTTAACTAATTATGTAGTTATATGTGTGGTGGCATCTATCTCGTGACATACAAACTAGAGAAAAACTGACGTATCCTACATCGCGATATCAAAGTTAGCAGAGCGATTGAGTATACATACAAGAACCCAACAACAACCGTCGGGAGGGTAGTCCGCCAGACTAAACACCCGTCTGGTCGGAGGATCCTCCCTTTTCAACGGCGGACGAGGAACTTTACATCCACTTTCTCACATCCCCATATATATATATATATATATATATATATATATATATATATTACAACTTATTAATAATAACATAGGTTAAGTGTATATTGTAAGTAGGCCAAATAGGTCATAAGTGTATAAATATACGTTAACTAGAAAATAAGTGTACATATATTATAGATAGCAAGTAAGTATATATATATAAACATAGATAATAATAATAATAATAATGACAATAATAATTAAGGTAAGGCGCAATATAATAAAAAAAAAATAATAAAAAAATAACAATATTAAAAAAACTATCTCATCTCTTTTTGCATGTAAGATATTAATTAAATTAGCATAATTTTGGTCAGTGGACTCACGTCTGCATTAGGGATACTAAGATAAAATAATTAGTTCTCTTAATGTAAGGAAAAACATAACAAAAGCACGTTCATTATAAGCCTGTGGACATAACTTCGACGGGTGCAAAGTAAAAAGAGTTATATACAAAACAGCAACTTTTCAGGAGAGCGCAAAATAGGAAAAAGTGCTCCCATTTTGTCAATTTCAAACCAAATTTATTGAAATTTTCATCACTGCTATATTTTTTAGAAAGACAAACAATTGTATATTTCATTTCTTCTAATTATGTTTAATTTACGAGATATTGCAGTTGTCTGCCTCTACATTGTGCGTAGAAATATGACAACTGAGTTAACTACCACTTGGTCGTTTCTACATAGAAATTAATAAATCTGGATTTAATAAAGATGTTTCATATATTTATAAGTATGACTTTTCCAATTCCAAAAATTTTCAAAAACGTCTTTCCATGTCTATTGTGATGTATTCAAATGGTTTATTATCATGATAACACTTTCTTACAAACCTTAATACGTAAAAAACCAAAACATGTGTCATCTGACTGATGACACAATAGGAATGAACGTGCGCCCCACGCACGGACTGCGTAAAAGCGGCCAGGCGGTAGTTGAACGCATGTACGTCGTGTAATTTTACAAAACAGCAGTAGTTGTCTTCTTTTACTTGACAAAAGTACAAGAAATGAGGCGATATTTGTATTTTTTATTTTTCCATGTTGTAAAATATAAAGTTTTTAGTTAGTTACTGCAATATAAAAAAAAATCTCAAAATTGTAGTTAACTTTTTTACTTTGCACACATCGACTTTATATATAAAAAAAAAAAAAAAAACTATGTGGTGTCATGGGACACTAGGTAGAACGAAGTTCCTTCGGATAGTATAGAAGTAACACAATTTGGAAAAAAAAGTTGAATTTTATATATATTTTCTAGTTCTTGATTTTTTTTAACCGACTTCCAAAAAAGGAGGAGGTTCTCAATTCGACTGTATTTTTTTTTTTATGTATGTTACATCAGAACTTTTGACCGTGTGGACCGATTTCGACAATTTTTTTTTAATCGAAAGGTAGTGTGTGCCAATTGGTTCCATTTAAATTTATTTGAGATCTAACAACTACTTTTCGAGTTATATCTAATAATGCGTTTTTACTTGACGCTTTTTTCGTCGACCTACGTTGTATTATACCGCATAACTTTCTACTGGATGTACCGATTTTGATAATTCTTTTTTTGTTGGAAAGCGGATATCCGTAGTTTGGTACCATGATAAAGAAACTAAGCACTGATGATGGGATCCCAGAGAAATCGAGGGAAACTCTCGAAAATCCGCAATATCTTTTTACTGGGTGTACCGATTTTGATAATTTTTAATTTAATCAAAAGCTGATATTTATCATGTGGTCACATATAAATTTTATCGAGATCTGATAACTACTTTTTCAGTAATCTTTGATAACGCGTAGTTACTTGACAATTTTTCGTCGATCTACGTTGTATTACTCGTCGATGTAATTGAAGTCGGTTTTTTTTTTCGTTTGCGAGCAAACACAATTATTAATTTTGTTGACTAGGTTTTAAGTTTTTTGTACATAAAACTATTTAGGAAATTTAGTATTTTAGAAAATAACAAATACCGTAAAATAAAATAAATCAAACAAAATAATAATAATAATTCAAACTATTAAGTGAAATTAAAAAAAAATGTAAGTTTATTTATTTTTATCGACAGTATAAAATTACATAAAAAAATTACATAAATAATTTAAAAAAAGTTTACTACTAATATTTTAGTTTTACAAACGTCATATTATACAGTCGTGTGACTGATCTGACACTTCCGTTATATATTTTTCTTACGCTTTTAGTATCACATTTTTTTCAGTTCGGTCACCCAGCCAAATGTCAAGCCTGCCGTAAGGAACTTCGTTCCAATTATGTATATATATGTATAATATATGTATGTATTGTGTATATGTGAGTGTTTGTATATATATATGTGTGTATGTTTGTATATGTATGTATATATGTATAATTTTATATTCTATTGTAATTTATTTTAATTTATATAACAATTATTTGTGCACTTGCTAACCGCTTTTCTATGTCCTGTCCTATACCACAAGGTTGTCTGGAAGAACTCACAGAACACACACACACACAAACACGAACAGAGAGAGAGAGAGAAACATACATAAATAAACTCTTTTTTGTCTTTTGAGATTGAATTATGATAATGTTAAGTTTTATTTTTATAAGTATGAATATAGAAGAGCGAGACATCCTGACACAGGTAAAACACTTACTTAAAAGGATGTCCCAACAACGGTATCATGTTATGTAAATTTTTTCTAAATAAATAATTTTTTATTTTATGTGTTTTATTTTATTTGGATTATAGCTATTAGTAAGCGTAACATAAAAATAATATAAATTATCAAAACAGTATAAGGTCAGGACGATATAAGGTCTATAGTATAAAAAATATGGGGAGTGAAATCGTGTGAAACAGTAATGCTGATCTGTGCCATGAGAATGACGTTTAATTATACGATATTGAAAACTTCACTCTTGCGAAAAGGAGATCAAACATTTTTAAATATTACAGACCATATTTTTCAACAATTATTTTAGAAAAAGCAAACTCATATTTTTCTACATTTTCCTAGGTTAGATTCATGTCCCGGTGGGACAAATACTTTATGTAAGCTTAAATATAATGAAGACTTCAAACAATGACTTTAAACAGAATAATTATTCTTTTGCAATGAATTTCGTTCATTACATAGAAGTGCACATTTGTAGAGAGCTTTGTTCATTCTCTTGTACGGTGCACCTAATTGAAAAATCAGTTATGCACATGATGAGAACAGAGAGCAAGAAAGGAATTTTTAAAAAGTTAGAGAAGAGACTTGTCTTTAGTGCGTCTAAAAATTTAAAGCCTACAGTATGCTATGTGCAATCACATTTTTTTAACATACGATTATATATATATATATATATATATATATATATATATATATATATATATATATATATATATATATATATATATATATATATATATATATATATATATATACCACCCTTACTGCCCAGCGTGGTGACTATGGGCAAAACACATGAGTTCACGTTATTTTTGGCGTAAACTTGTGGAGGCCTATGCTCAGCAGTGGACTGTATAGGCTGTAATGATGATATATAATCGCGCGCGCTGATAGCGATCGTTACTCATAGTAGGGAATATATCCGCCAACCCGCATTGGAGCAGCGTGGTGGATAAAGCTCTGATCCTTCTCCTACATGGGGAAAGAGGCCTATGGCTAGTAGTGGGATATTACAGGCTGAAGCGTATTTGTCTGTGATTGAAAATTTGAACTGAGCTGTATATATGTTTATAACCTTTCTAGAAGTTCTATTGAAGGATTTGTAAATACTATTTTAGGTACTAATTTAATTATGGTAGTCTTATTGCTTATGCCTAGTTACATTAATTTACTTTGTATGTGATAATTGCTTACAATTAACGGACCTTAAAAGTTCATACAATTTTGGACAGAACTGATGATAATGCCTTTATCTATTTAAAATTAAACCTCTTCCCTGCTTGCCAAGCTTATATAGCTTAAAGAGGGTCAAATCACCAGACAATCTTCTTATCGAAGCATTTGTTTTCGTTAATTTGCAGGAAAACAATTTGCCGATAATTACGCATTATTTATTAAATTGTGATTTTCAAACAAGGGAACACAAACAAATTATTATTACATTATTATTTTGTACATTATTACGGCCTGTTGTTTGAAGTCATGTTAATAAATTTCGTAATCCCTAACTGTATTAAGCTTAACAAAGTAGGCTTGATTTAACATTAATCATTCGTTGTATTATAGTATATTGATATAAGGGTAAAAAAAATGACTCACTGACGGGTAGCAATAAGTTTCATATAACCTGGTAATATAAGTTTTTATAGTCCTTCAATATGAAATTGATCCCCAAAGCTTTGAAAAGTTTATGCAATAACATTTGTTTGAATTTTATCGTTTGTTGACATTTTTATATTTTATGAGCAGAGTACGAGATATCGGAGGAATTGTTTAAAGCTTTGTTATCAAAGGTCGTATAATGAAATGGGTTAATGCTATATTTCATTTTAAAATACCAAAATGTGGTACACAAAATAACAAAGCGTCTAATAATAATTTAATTTTTGTATAGTTAATAATAATTGAATATTTCTGTACCGAATCTTTATCCAAATGTATCATAATATTTGATTGATTGACACACATTCATTTAACAGCAAATATTCATCTTTTTATACCACTATGTTAGCAAACAAGCGTATGGTCTGCTTGATGGTAAGTAATTGATATGACCTGTACATCTGCAACACGAACACTGGACACTTTACGCGTTTGTATATTGCAAACCTTACCCTCGTCGTCAACACAGCGCAGAAAATCTGGGTTACTTTACTACAGGAACACAAGTTTACTCGAGGGTAATATGATTCGGTGAGGATATGAGTCAGAAGAGTCCACATTTGAGCTACTTATTTCCTGCCTACTTACCTAAGAAATTATCAATCAATAGCTTAAAATGCTTACATAATAATCCGTACATTACGAAAAAATGTAAAAAATAACAGAGTATCGTAAGATTACTTATTATTATTATATTCTTTACTTATAAAAGATTTTTTTCGTATGATAAAAATATGTAAAATTAAATTTTGAAGCTAAAAATGGTAAAAAAATGCAACTGTAGCGATATGACGTTTTTTAAATGTATAATCATAAACTTAGTCTCTATTCAATATATTCATGAAATCAACAGATTCCACGCAGAGTATAATAGTTAATCAAGTAAGCTTCAAGTTTTCCGTGAATAATGATAGTAATATGTTCCATGCACTCGTTTGTGACCCTTGTAAATTTGACAAACTAGGGCTCGCTTAAATATTCAACCCTCGTTTATGTGAGGAAACACTTTATTTTTTGTTTGTGATTTATATGCTATATTTTAAGATCTTATTTTATTGTTTAAAAATAACCTTACATTTCCTCAGCCTTTTATTATTAAAAATAATATAATAATATTTATATATTTACAGGAAATCGGGATTACTAGAATTAGGAATATACGCACAAAACTGTAGTTTCGTCGTCGTAATTTAATAACAGCAGGGTCTTCTTATCTTTCTTGACCATGCTGTGCAACAAAAAAAAAATATATATAAGTATTGCAGAATTTAATCGTACTTCTTATAATAGAAAAAACTAAACATTAGAAAAAGTTTAAAAATTTAGAAATAGTTTATTTAAAAGGATAATTTATATTAAATCTTTTCATTGGTAATAATTCAAAATGTGTTTATATTTCTGGAAAAATCTGCCAAAGATGGTAAAAAGGTTATACGGTAATTTTATTTTGATAACAAAACAGAGAAAGTTAAAAATTAAAACTAAACTACGACAAAAACATTTTATTACTTCACATTATGTCCTTTTCAATGTCAATTTATGTCAAATTGTGTGTAGCACAATTCAATATACTATGACATTATACAGCCTATATCAGCGTACGATTAATAGCCTTCTAATGATGCCTAATTTGTTTCAATATGACAAGTAGTTTGGGAGATATGAGGGAATACATGCACAGACATACACACATAGACTGATGATGAGATATGATTAGAATCCTCCTTCTGGCTTTTCCGTAGTTGCGTAAAAACGTAAATAACTGAAATAATTATTATTCGGTAATTCGCAGTGCAACATAATGATTAAATGTATTTCAGTTAAAAAGGTATAAAAGTATCTTGTTTTTTAGTTATTAAGTTAATCACTGAACAACGACGGATACTTAAAACACGTCGTCTCGATTATGTTTATTTCGTCTAGAATAAAGGATGGTACTTAGTAAAAATTAACAAATTTTACATGAATATTTCAAAACTTAAGCAGGCAGTAATTACTTTATTTACCGGAGAAATAAGTGAGCACTTATCTGGTTTTTAATTATTTACTTTGAGTACTCTTAAAAGTGTAATTTTTCTTTTTATATTAAAAACGGTAAATGTTTATGTAGTTATGTTCCGCAATTTTATAAAAAGTAGTAAGTCAAATAAAAACAAACGCATGTTAAGGTTTTTTTAGTAATCCATTGTTTCTTTCGTATAAAAATTTGTAAAAATAAATACTATTTGAGATAAATCAAAGTTAAGTCGCATAACCGGACTTTTATTTGACTGAATGGCAATAAAAGCATTACAAGATTTTTGTATTCTCACAAATAAAGAGGAAAACAGTTTTTATGGTTCATAAATCCAACGGATCTTGGGAATAACCTGACTTTTTTAAACAATCTCAATAAATATGTTTGTCATTTACTTCTTCTTTCTTCTTTACCTTTTCTTGTTTTTGGTAATAAAGGACAGTAAATTTCCCCTATGAATGTATCTCAGATTCAACTGTAGATTATCATTTTTGTAGATTTTATTAAAATAATACAGTAAATTTCAAAGTCACTAGATTTAAAATGTATTCTTTTCATGGCGTAAAAGTTAAAGTAACGCTTTACCTTTGCGACAAATCTAGCCCTGCGGTCACTAATCCGCCTACCCAGCGTGGTGACTATGGGTAACACACATTAGTTTGGGTGGTCACATTAACTTGTGGTGGCCTATGTCCAGCAGTGGAATGCGATGGGCTGAAGAGTGTTGCTGAATTTCGTTCGTATTATTTCTAACATACGAAACTATTTGAAAACGCAAAGTAGTTCAAAGCCTAGACTTCATCAGTACGACTGTTTAATGTGTTTTTACATAAGTTTAAGGAATCGAGTATATGGCAATAGATTATTATTACGAAAATCAATGTGATCAAGACATTCGAAGTCAATGTCGAAATATCGAGCTCCACAAAAGCGAAAATAATAAACATGGTAAATATCCCGTTTTCGAATAATTATCGTAATAGAAGTAACCATGTTAATCTTAAATCTTATATAGATTATTATTATTTATTATCACCTGAATAAGAAGAATAGTAATTATGCGATTTTTTTTAAAAACGGTCCCCTCTGTTTTGTAATACGCATAATTATACTTAATTATAATAATACATGTATTGTTTTTATTTCTCATATAACTTCTATAATGATTTGCAATAATCATAGTAAAAATTAAGGAAAAAATACGCAGGAACTCCTTGAATGTGGGTCACTCTGCGATGAGACCACTCTGTCAAGATTCTTGTCCTATATTGTGATGCGTTAACCTCTACTATCTATATTAATTTAGACTAGTCGTAACTTGTCGTTAGTGTTCATTACTTGGATGTATGAAAAATTTTGAAATAAATGAAAAACGGACGTGTTAAAAATATTCTCAACAAATTTCAGTAATTTTATTTCATCATTCAAGGGTGGATTAAAGTTATAGAATGATTTTAGCTTATAAATTTGATGATCGAAAACTTCAGAATCGGTTTCTTAAGTTTATTTCTAAGTCTGAAAAATATAAAATTTTATTTTTCTTTATTGCAAGATATCAGAAGGCCCTTAAGATTTGTAGAAAAAAAACGTTATCAGATAACTTTATCCATCTATAGATGGCGACTTTAAAACATTTAAATATATATATATAAGCTGCTTAAAGTTATTATGATATAATCTGGATCTAATGCAGTTATTTTTAATAGAATTAAAAAAGAGTATGTATTAACTACGATATGCCAAAAACCATAACATCAATAATTGAATAAAATAAGAGCATATGAAGGTAATTCGTGTCGTGACATATGACATCATTGTTACTAACGTTATTTACGTTGCCTTATATGAAGCTGAAAAAGAATAATCATTGTAATTTTTTGTAACAAAAGGAATGATATAAAATATTTTTTGTTATGATATTATGGCCGTGTTACCCGTCATAGGGACGCGCTCAGCGACGACTCTACTCTATCATGCTTGTGTCATATTGTCCCGCGTTAACCTTTTATATGTAAGTCATAATATTTCACGTCACGATAAAACATACATATTTTTGATTAAGTTCAATAGTTAGTGTAACAGTCATTTTACTTATAATTGAAATACCACGGTACAAATAAACGAGATTGTATCTGCTCGTATTTCCCATAGGATATTAAAGAATATTGCACTGCAAAAAATTGAAAAACGCAGCTCTTTCGAGTTTGTATTGAAGTACACAGATATCAAAAATTGTGAATTAAATATTATGAAGCAATTCTGTTAATGACATATTTTAGTCCGATTTAACGTACTAATACAAGATGGAATTAAAAAAAATAGGTTTGTGGTTTTATCGTAGAGATGAAATGAAAATGGGTTTGAATAGAAAGATCTTTTTATTTTAATAGCTACTTTAAGCCCCATAGAATTTAAGCTGGCTCTACTTTAAGAAAATACAATGCAAGCTACTTTAGATCCTACATTTCTCAAGTGGGGCCCGATCTTTCTTTATAAAAAGAAAATCTACGCTCCTAAACTAACGTAAAACATGCTTACAACTACATTTGAAAAACGAGCAGTCTATAAATTGTTAAAAGTTTAAAATATATCATATTGATCAAGGGCACAGCAGGATATTTCCAGCTCAAAATCTGGAGCGGCTTATGAAAGTGCCTTAACTTTACGGAAGATCACGTCTAAATAGTACTGTTCTGAAGTAGTGTTGTGTTCCTTAGGTGAGTCAGGTAGCCAGAGCTCCTGGGGAGGATCGGGGGGTAGACTCGAAGTTCTTACGATGCTTCTGGCATCTATAAGCCGCGGTAACCATTTATCATTTGTTGAGCTGTACGCTTGTTTGCCGACTCAGTCGTAAAAAAAAGCATAGATCTCCAGAATCACGACTGTGAAGAACGCATCAAATCTTGTAGCAGATTTTACGCAGTAGGAAGGAATCTGAGAAACAAAAAATATTTCATTTGGCTTCTATATTTAACAATCTATTTGGTTCTTGGGCTATGTTCTAGATTTTACTATAAAACATAAAATTTTGAGTAGTATTTATATGAACACCACATTAAACAATTTTTATAAATCAATATTTAATTTGTGGTTGTAATATACTTAAACAATACGCAGGTAAACATGAAGAAAGGCTTTCATACCTGCCGAGATAACCGATATATGTAAATGTTGTTATAAGATATAAGTATAAATGAATTCATTAAAGCCGAACAATATATTTGAGCTGATTATTGTCATAGTTATTAATGACTTTTTGGATTACGAGTCTCGTATTTCTTTAAAAGTTAGAATGGTAGAGTTTTCTTACAAAATACAGTTATGTCTATTCTAATGATTGGTTCATTTTTGAAAATATGTATGAAGAAATTGTGTTATTAAATAAAAACAAGTAAACAAACCGGAAAGATTTTTATATGAATACATAAAGTAAAAAAATATAGTCGAATTGAGAACTTTCACAATTTTTTTGAAGTCGGTTAAAAGAAACCTAAGTTTAATAAAATTAATTTTTGAATATTTCATTTTTTATTATAAGTCAGTTTCGACTAGTAAAAATTTGTAATAACTTAGCACAGGCTTTGACGATAACATGTACAAGTAATTTTTTTATGACCTATGTAGGACAAGCTAAATACACAAGCTATTATACAATTATAAAATATAGTATAAGCTAAGTATATACTAAATGTAACTTTCATAAAATCGATTGTGTTCGCTCTTGAAGTAATTTACATAACTTTTGAAAACGCTGGCTAAAGGGCGCCTTGCTGTGATTCTTTGTTTGAACAAATCACGTACCCTTATCTGCATTTAGATGGGCTTATTTCATTCAGATATTCACGATTACGAGCGGCTCTAAGCCAATACAAATGACGGGGATTCGGTTATTTGCAGTTGGTGTAAACTTTGTAGGTGTATCGAAACATTACCCGATATACCCTTTCTTATATGTTGGGCTCGAAATTGGACGGATATATCTCAGTGATGCGTACCTTTATTTTTATGATATCTTGGCAAATTCATTCTAGCATTATACCTTAAGTTGACACAATAATTTTGTTACCTCAAAAAGCTGCAAACTATAATGTATTGTTTAAAATATATATATGTATGTTTTCAGTCAGTATTCAATATACATTTTGCTAAAAGGAAATATTATAACGATAATATTTTTCATACTTGTATTTCAAAGACGAATGTTCTGATCTCTAATTCAGTCAAGTGAAAAAAAGTATTGAAGTATATTTATTAAAAGATCTTTATTCATTCATCGGCTTCTTTCTGGAATTTTTTCCATGAACGGTCAGAGGAAAAACTTTATATACACATAATTGCTTAAACGACATATTACATAAAATTACTTAAGGTATTGTACCCACATAAACGTTCAAAGATATGTACAGTATAATAAGTTACCGTAATATTTTAAATACAGTCACATTACAATCCTACCCTACCTAACCTATTGCAAACCTCAAAGGTATGCACTGTCTAACTGATGAAGAAAACATATCAGATTGCATTGTTATTTTATGATTTGAAATTTGAACATTATATTTAAATTAACACATAAAATACGAGTGATTAAATGTTTTTGTTACAGTTCCATAATTTGACGATTTGCAATATTAAACAAGAACAACATTAGACATTGCCGGAGGAACTAACAACGTGACAAGAGGTTTCCATATATTAGATATTGCAAATTTGTGATAATATTATTCTTCTTATGAGATTCAAATAAGTTAAAGGTTTTTTTTTTTAATATATAATTAACGTTGCATACATCAAAATATCTTTGATGACTATTCTTTTTCTTGTCATTGTTTTCACATTCGTCTATTTCACAATCACATTTTTATACTACAAAATCAACGAAATGATATTTAAGGAAATTTACGATTAAATTTATAGTTCTTAGAAAATATATTATACAAATACTAATGCTAGTATCCACTAATAGTTATGTATATAAAAGTATAGTAGTGTAGTCTATACATAAACAGTAGTAGTAAATTTAAATAATTTTAATATAGAATCCGCTCAAAAGTTTTGAAACGGCTAAAATTTAGCACATTGCTGAGAAGGCAAAATATCTCAAACCAAATGCCTGAACTGGTAAAAAGCTAAGCGTATGATGAAATACTGTAGAAAATAAGTGTAATTTCGAAATATCAAGTCTTGGTATCTGAAGTGTATGAAAAATATAACTTTCTTAATTATACACAATTGAATAGTTATATATATTTATATCATATTTTGTTTTATTTTTTTTTTTTACATTTTTTGAGTTTTATCTTTAAATATAAAAAACGACATTCTAACATGTACTATAAAAACGCATACATATATACATAAAGATATCAATCAAGATTTGTTCTGAAGTAATGCCTGAGCATGATAAATTAAACTCCAAAATTTATATAAGATAAAAGCGTACCCAGGAGAACATGAAACATTTACATGTTATATTGTTATAGATCCCCGTATTTAACTAATTATAATACCTACTATCCTAGTAGTATATTCAATGTTTGGTCTATTCAATTTTATGTTCGTATTATGAACATGAAATAATTACTGTTTTGGTGCAGGAGTTGAAACAAATAGATATTAAATAGTGTTAAAATATAGGATTATGTTCAGACATTATCTCCTGGATGAACTTTACAATTACAAAATAACAATTAAAATTAAGGGTAAAGGACGCATATATAGTGAGCAACGACAATGATTTGGTTAAAATAGAGCTTAATGACAGTATCATATATATTTTATTGTTTGAAATACGTTAGCTTATATGTTAAAATATATTATTGTATTGTTTTTAAATGTTAACTACTATTTTGTACACATAAACATTAAAAATATATAAGTAATAATAAAATCATTTATTTTTAGTAGGAAACGACAAGTGAGTGTATGTATATCATTATAGAACTTTTAAATACTGACATACAAAAGTGTGCAAAGTCCATAGCAATAGTTTTGCGTGCACCTATGAAGAAAGCAGGACCTTAGTATAAACATGTAATTTTAACTTATCGACACAATGTAACTCTTGAATGATTAGAAATATTATGTAAACTTAATAATAATTTTATTTGTCTATAGCATGACTATGTATATTAAAGTCTCAATACGCAGCTGACAGATTTTAAAATCGAAAACCATAACGTACAAAAGTTAAAGTAATAGAAAACCCAATATTAGACGCACATTTGTATTGGCTTAGAGCTATTAAAGGATTTGCAACAGCTGAAGCTTTGTGTAAGCTTCTGTATATGTTACGGTTTTGCCCTTCGGTATGATCTAATTTTGTCTCGGTACGAAGCAGTAAAACGGTGTAATGGGCCCGAACAAAATGGCTCTGATTTATTGAGGGCATGCCACCCAGTTTGCACTGACATACGTAGATATATCGTGGTAGATATCACAATATGGTGCGACAGATCGTTTAATATGATCTATGGAATTTTCATTAAAACATTATTTTTAATTTTACGAATACACACATTTATGTATGTACATAATATATAACATTAAAAATAGACTATTTTAATATATACCTACGTATAAATACGTAAACCATAATTTTGTTACGAAATATTATTAAAATAAAAAATGTAATGCGTATTCATATCACATCCAACAACACTATACGATCAAAAATATAAAATAATTTCAATCTACAGCTTTAAATATTGATTTACCTAAAACGTTACAATTTAGGAAATTTACTCCAGACAAACTCAATCTTGTATCACGTAAACCATGATGATTCAACATTGTAAATTATCTTGCCATAATATTTAATTTTTATCATTAAATAATTTTAGTACATACTTAAGATTTTTATATCATATCATATCTAAAATTATGTTTTTTCTTCAAAATTTAGTCTCTGAAATTTAACCTTTCTTAAACATTGAATTAAGCATCTTAATTTCGACATGACAATTTGTCTAAATATTTATGTCACATTCTGATTTTGTTATTTTCAATTAGCTTTCATTACGAGACAGGCGCAAGGGCCACTAAACAGCTGAAACGAGCTAATACGCTTCGTTGTAGTTAATCAAATAACCACGATATTAATGCTCTATTTTAATACGCTACCTAAATTTGGCTGTGGTTTAATCTTTTATTTAACTTTAATTTAGACATTTAAAAAGTACACAATACAATGAATTCGAAGATATTTCTTGTGTTATTCACATTTGTGAAAACTTCTATGATTATGAGACTTCTATATTTATTATGATTGAGTTTAAGACAAAACAGTCAATATGTAATAGTAAGTATAAAAACATTTTTGAATATAAAATGTCATATCTAATCATAAAATATTTAGTCCAAATAATTGTTATTGGAAATATAATAAAATGGTAGGAAAGTCAAAACTGTACATTGAATATTTTTTAAAGAATACTTGGGGTACTATATCTACAATCGATACCGAATTCAAAAATATAGTTTTTAGAATTTTTGTCTGATTGTCTGTTTGCCTGTTTGTCTGTATGTATGTCCGGGATAAACTCAAAAAGTACCGCATGGATTTACTTTAAATTTGGCACGAATATTATTAAGAAGTCGGGTCAACATATAGGCTACAAATTATTACGCTATCACCTACGGGGAACGAGCAGTGAACCTTTATTTCTTCAACGCATTCTGTAACAACGTGTAATCTAACGATGCATATTTGAATCTTGATATTATGTTAATAACCATGCTATAAGCTAGCTTCATACTATAAATAAAGACATTCTGTAGTATATTTAGTATCAGCATTGCACCCGTGCGAAGCCGGGGCGGGTCGCTAGTTGGAAATATATCTATCGCCCATTGAACCGACGATCTACGTAAGATTGCCGGTGTGGGCTGGATGAGGATTGCGAAAACATGGATGTTTGGCGCGAACTTTGGGAGGCATATGTCCAGCAGTGGACTGGTATAAGCTGAACTGACTCACTGACTGAGATATATCTTATTTGTATAAATGGTTTTATATGCTTTGAAATTTACATTCCGTGACCTATGATGATTTTCATTCGTTCTTCACAGTTTCAGTATATGATACTTTCAATATTGCGACCAAGTTGTTAGGCACGCGCTGCTTACTGAATGGGATTATGGAAGCCTGCCACGTAGCTATTGTTCTACAAACGTTAGATTAAACGTCCGATAATTTGTAGCCTCAAGAGCAAAGCTTTACACGACTTAGCTATTGACTAGAATATTGTGAGGCAGAAGTCAATTAATAGTCGTGTGGCAAATTTTACTTTCATTTCAGTTTTATTTTTCTATACCGTTTATTCGGCTGACTAGATTTTTTCTCGTATTATTCTTGTTTGAGTAGTCTTCTGAGTGAAGTTAGGAATTATTATTTTAGATAACACTAAAGGTAAAATTTTATTTAAGTTTAGATTATTATTATTTATGGCCATAAATTTCTCACCACAATAGTCATAATATCAAAATGAAAGACTGATTATACTATTAACAAATATGTAGTAATAATTGTTAATAGTGTGTTACACTGTATGGTTACGGCAGTAAAGAACATAGCCACACTCTCTCTTCTCGTGGTTTTACGACAGTAGAGGCGACTAAGGGATAACACAGTTCCACTACCTCTTTGGAAATTAAAAAGCAGAGGGGGGATAACTATCTAACTGCTGGCTTTCTAATACACAGGCCGAAGATGGGCAGCAGCATCTTCGGTACGACAAAGCCAGCCCTGCGGTCACCAACCCGCCTGCCCAGCGTGGTGACTATAGGCAAAACACATGAGTCCGCGCCATAATGTTTGGCGCCAACTTGTGGAGGCCTATGTCCAGCAGTGGACTGCGATAGGCTGAAGTGATTATGATAATGATGAATAATTGTAAAATTTTATCACGAGGTTATTTTTACCAGCAATTTTCACCCCTAACGTAATACTTGTCCATTTTAAAAGACGGAAGGCAATAATAGCTATAAAAGAAAGAGGAAAACTTTTGCCGACTCTGTGGCAAATCGACTACATTGTATTACGGTCAGAAAGTATTCAAGACATTGAACAAAGTATAAATACATTGTAGAAATGAAATAATATTTTATTTTCTTACGTTGTTTGCTTAAAGTATTTTTATATAACATATCTGGTACTTAATTACATTTATTTCTGTTTTACTTTTATATTGAGATAGTAGCACAAAAACAATACAAGCCAATTCGATGACCTTGTCCTGTATTACGAACTAATTTCGGAAAATTCTGGATACACCTTAATAACCTAGTTTAACCTAGTTTCATAAAAATCACTTGAGCCGTTTTAAGGGAGTGCGACCATAAACTTAGTGACATGATATATCTATATATATATATATATATATATATATATATAAAAATTTCGTGTCACGATGTATGTTCCAGATAAACTTCGAAACTACTGAACCAATTTTTATCAAATTATGTAAGCATCTGTAATTTGGTCCAACTTGGGAGATAGGGTGATTTTTATCTCAATTGGACCCGGTAGGTGGCGCTTCTATCGTATGTAAGCTATCAAATTCTGTACCTGTTTTCCGGGTAGGACAACGTCTGCCGGGTCCGCTAGTCTTATACATATATAAAATTCTCGTGCCACAATGTTAATTACAATACTTCTCCTAAACGGTTGGGCTGATTTTTATGAAATTTTGTGTGCATATTGGGTTTGGGTTTGAGAATCAGCCAACATCTATTTTTAGATTTAGATTATACGCTACTAGATTATACACGATTCTACTCGATTCTACTCGATTCTACTCGAATCTACTCTACTTTACTCTCTGTTCTGTTCTATTCCGTCCTATTCTATTCTGTTCTATTCTATTTTATTGCATCCTATCTCGTTCTATTCTATTAATTAATCAAGACAAATAAATAAAACTGGACTATTTTACTAAATGCATATTTATGAGCACACGGTACATATACCAAAGTAACATTTTTCATAATTTTTGTCTATCTGTCTGTTTGTTCTGGCTAATCTCTGAAACGGCTAGACCGATTTTAATGGTACTTTCACTTGTAGACAGCTGATGTAATAAGGCGTAACTAAAGCTACTTTTATTTCAGAAATTTATTTATTTTATAACTGCGAACGATAACATTTTAAATTCCGCGCGGATGAAGTCGCGGGCACAGCTAGTATATATAACTCTCGAACAATTGCACTAAACTGGATAACTCTTTATTTTGTTCGATAATGTCGTGTCGTTGTTGTGTCTTTTTTGTTGTATGTAGTTGTGGTCGGCTATTTTATAATAAATTTAAACTGGATTAGTATTCGACAGTTGATTAATTTGTAAATAGTACATTAATTAGACAGCGATAATGACTATGGACAACACACATGAGTTCACATGAGTTTTAGCGCGAACTTGTGGATTCCTATGTCCAGCAGTGGACTGCGATAGGCTGAAGTGATGATGAAGTAATGATTATGTTGGCATTATTCAGATTTTTGTAAGCATTAGTTAGTTAGTAAACCACATGTTCCTTTTCATAAAATACAATACCAAATACTTCGTTTGAGCCTATCATATTTTCATTAAAAAATGATAATTATTGAGGTAGACAATGGCAGGAAATATTTTACTCAAAATTTGGAGCAGCCTGACCGAGGCAGTACCTCGCCTACCTTACAGAAGGTCACAGCTAAATTAGACTATCAAGTAGTGTTGTGTTCCTGTAGTAAGGTAGCCAGAACTCCTGGTCGGGGGGGATAGGGTCGGCGATGCGCTGGCAACGATCCTCGTTTCGCTGGTCTCCATAAGCTACGGTATTCTCTTATATCAAACCGTATGCTTGTTTGCCACATTTGTCATAAAAAAATCTATAGTATATCTATAATTATAGACAGTACGTCTAGGTAAATTGTTTGTAATATCTTTGTAATTTAATGTTACTTCTAGCCTTAGATGATAATTTGTTTTAGGATAATAATGATATTGGTATTATGGAAAGTGTGAAATGCACGAAACATAATAGGTTTATTTGTATTCTTATCTGTTTCATTTTTTTAAATAAAAAATAGCGAGCGCTAACATAGTAACAACAATTTTTTAAAATTTCTTCACATTAGCATAATCATTCATAATTTTAGCCCATTACAGTCCACTGCTGGATGTAGGCCTTCACAACTTCGCGCCAAAAAATGGCGCGAAGTCTTGTGTGTTGCCCATAGTCACCACGCTGGGCAGGCGGGTTGGTGACCGCTGGGCTGGCTTTGTCGCACCGAAGACGCTGCTGCCCGTCTTTGGGCTGTATATTTCGAAGCCAGCAGTTGGATGGTTATCCCGCTATCGGTCGGCTTTATAAGTTGCAAGGTAGTACTAGAACTGTGTTATCCCTTAGTCGCCTCTTACGACACCTACGGGAAGAGAGTGGGTGGTTATATTCGTTGATGCCGTAGCCACACAGCATAATATTATAAGCATAATATTTTCCTCACCTTACGACGGATTAAATTGCTTTATTAAAATTCAACGCATGTTAACTTAAATCTATTGGTTATCTACATAATCTAAAACATAAATATATTGTTTAGTAAATACAAAATTAAAAAATAAGGAATCGACCATTTTAACATATAACACAAGTAACAACAGTATTTCAGACATAATATATGACGGTTTCAATTATTACTATAAATAATAAGTGGTTTTTTTAAATTATTAATGTGAAAAGTGCTACACAGTCTTATTAAGTTCAATCAAAATCAATTTTTTTATGGAAGTGAATTATTTAAAAAAAATCACACCTTTCTAAAGTAAATCTCAGCCCGCTTTAAGTTGATAGAATATGTATTTTGCTTCTGAAAGTCATATCTTTAAGCTTCTTTACATTAATAAAGGAACTTCGGATGTATAAGAAAAAATTTAAGCAAAGTATAATAAATAATAAGATTAAAAGGGAAAGGTTGAGGTCAATTGAATGTTGTAAATAAGAAATGTATAGTGTAAACAAAAATACTGTATACATTACATATTATATTATATATTTGCAATAATAGTCTTAAGTACGTAAATAATAGGTTGGGGAAAAAGTCTTTTCGTATTTTCTAGTGAAAAGTTGCAATAAACCAATTAGGTAATGAAAAGTGGATCACCTACGGTAAAAATGTACGAAAGAGATCGTAGTTAAAGATTGGTCAAGCTGCACTGACTATCGTGAAACCCGGGTTGATACGCATTAAGGTTATGTTGAGTGTATGGTGGGGATTGGAATATATTTAATTATTATGAGCTTGTACCGTCACTTCCGAAAAACCATCTATTCAAATTTCTACTGTCAACAGCTGACGAGACTTAAGCAAGAAATTGAGAATAAGCGGCCAGAGTTGATCAACAGGAAAGGTGTGGTCTGCAATGGTACCAAAATATCGAGAGATGATAATCGAGATAATTCTAATCGTCTAAATGAAATACGCCGTTGATTGGCTATTTATTTGTTTGTGGTTGAAGAAACAACGAAATATTCAGCCAGACCAGAATACGTTCAGTTCAGATCTATAACTTACCTTTAACATGTTGTTTTGCCCAGTCAAAAATTATTATTTATATCGACTATTGTGCAATGTAGCTATTTCACACGTAAATGTATGGAATGTACTAGGGTATTTCTATGATTTGGTGCAATTCGGACAGATTTGTGAGAAAATTTTCAAAAGCTTTTTTTCAACACTCACAACCAGTCACCACCACAACCACAACACTCTTTACCAAGAATATAAACTATTTATGTGATTTTTACAAAATTATACGCATTAGGTAAATAGATATCGACTAATGAAAATCTATACTGCTGATGGTAATGAAAACTGTGGATGTGGATGTGTTTTTATCACGGTGTATTTAAATAATAACAATATTACAACTAGTACGATCATAATTAAATTCCTTATTCTGTACTTGAAGTTCCTCAAGTAACAATACGCAGCATAAATCCCTAAGTATAATTAAAAACAATTTGTTTTCTAACTCGTTGCAAAAAAGACACTGAAGGTAATGAAATTTAAGCAACTAAAATATTTATTTCAGTCAGTAACCCGTCATGATTATTTTAATTCCACGTGGCAGAAATAGTTAAACAGCCCGTATATATATAGAACATTTTTGTTGGCGCCTAGGATGTTCAGATTGGCCAAAAAACTCATGGACATGCGATGTGCATGAAATCATAGAAATACTCACTACTGTTTTAATATAATTGCAACAAGATGGAGAGATGTAAATAGTTACTATAATTTTAATTAGAATCTATATAAAAACGACATATATTATAATAAATACTATTTTTATAAAATAAAGTATAAAATATCAAAAACTCTATTGCTATGCGAAGGACTTATGTACATTAAACATACATGTACCTTAATTTACAAGCTCTATAATATAAGTAGACTTACTGACTAAAATAAATCTACTAATCGAGATAATATTTTAAGTATTAATAGTTATAATTCAGAGAACGAATAGTGATGATTTATGACTGCACCACCCATGATGATACACGAAAATAGAACGTAGAAATGGTTGCCATATTCGAGCTTTAATATAATGGATGTTAAGTTTGTAGCTCGCATACATTCAGAAAATATTTTCAGTATCACAAGTAAAGCATATTTATATGTCCGTGTTAAACACTTTTAGTTGTTTTCTTATCTATTCAATTTTCCTACTTTTATAATTTTTGGAAAAATAATTTATAAATAATAAGAAGTCAAAAAATATCAGTCTTTCTCAACTCAATGTTATTTTAATATGACTATATTATATAATAATATCCTTTTGATAGTTTACTATATATATATATATATATATATATATATATATATATATATATATATATATATATATATATATATATACTAGCTATATATATATATATATATATATATATATATACTAGCTGACTCGGCAAACGTTGTCTTGCCGCTAAACGCTATTTAAAAATAGGGGTTGGTGGTAGAAGGGTGAAAATTTAGGGTTGTATGTATTTTTCAACGCCAAATATTATACGCCAATTATATTTTTTCTAAAAATTAAAAAAAATTTGGGTGGACTATCCTTAACATTTAGGGGGACAAAAAGTAGATGTTGTTCAATTCTCAGACCTACCCAATATGCACACAAAATTTTATGAGAATCGGTCAAGACGTTTTGGAGGAGTTTAACTAAAAACACCGCGACAAGAGAATTTTATATATTATATATTTAGAATGCTATTACGTATAACGTTACGTATACGTAATAGCATTCTACGTACGTTACGTATAAGTTTACATAAATTTTGATGTTGAAACCTAAATATAAAATGCCTTATGTAAATTAAATGGTGTAAATAATCTAAAAAACATATTTAATCCTTATTACGATGACATTGTAGTCAGTTTTTTGTCTCAGTTTTGTGTCTTCATAAGCGATTTAGAAAAAATCTTTTATGCTTAATTGTAATCTGGATGTTATCTAACAATAAGGTTGGTCTTGAGACTAAAGAGCTTGAGTTATAGCTATGAACTAGGGAGGATTCTGTAAACTCTTAAAACTCCTTTGTTTACTGTGAGTCGCTGTAATGGCGTCGACGCGTTAAGACAAATGATCAATTATTCATTCGGGAAAGTTAAGTCCACCTGCGTTTAAAATCATTTTACAAGGGAAATAAACTATAACGGTAAAGATGAGAATATATGTTTTCAAGACAAAGTAATAACAATGGCCTAACAAAAGCACTAAATTAAAACTACTAAACATTTTTAGAAAACTTGCATTTTCCAGTAAAAATATTGCAATTCTACTTTTGATATTAACATTGAATGTAGGTGTGCGTTTATATAAAAATATTTACTCGCTTGTATTTTTAATGTACTCAAGGAAACAAGGGTGGCAGACATATCACCTAGAGTAGATAGTAACAAAAAACAAGGATATATATCTTAAATTGTGACGTTTCATAGTAGATAGGTGATTAAGAAATTTTTTGTACGAAGAGGTTATATATCGACCACATCATCATTATCTCTTAAGGTTAAGGTTAACTCATTAGAACCTTTTTTGATGGCAATCAAGTTTATTCTAAAATAATGCGTTACTCGTGAAGGTGGTTTTAAAGACATGACTAAATCCTTAAACAAATACAATGATGCATAATTTAGAAGATAATGTAAAGTCAAATGAAACGCGCCGCGCGCCTGTTTTTCGCCCGAGTTGTACAGTAATTGTTAAAAATATTTTAGTGCGTTTTTTCCTCAAATATAACGTGGGTGAAACCGCGGGACACAGCTATTGGGTGTATACAAATGAACTTTCATAAAATAAAATAAAAAAATATTTATCGATATTTTCACGTGCCGTTGATCGCTAGACAATTTTCAAAAACAAAATTAAGCATTTGTAGTGCGTATGAATATGGTCCTGTAAGCACCCGAACCGATATTTTTTTTAAACTACAGCACATCGCGGCTCTATCATGGTACCTGTGATAAACTATAGTTAGCAGATGTATAGACCTCAATATGAATTTTATGGTTGCCTACACATGAGTATAGTATCGATATTAATAAACTACTCAATGTAATTGATTTGTGAGTACCAAGTTACAGTTAATAATTAAATATGTGCAAATGAACATCAACGTTTCTTTTTCAGACAGTTTAACACCTGTAACGAAGACCTATTTCATTGTTTGAACAATAAAATCACCTTTCTCTTAACTTCAACAAAAGTTACAGTGTATTACAATCCTAAAATGTCTTACAAAAGGAACGGGCTTTCTATGTAACAAAGTTTGTTTCTCTCACAATAAGTTGCTCAATTTAGGTAAAGGCTCTGCAGTTTTATACTTCCCGTGAGATTCACCCGTTTGCTTTGTCTGTAAAGCATTATTTCATGTAAACTTTCTTTCTCTATCGCTTTATTTTATCGCAGTGTTAATATTATTTTTACTCTTTCCGTTTCAACTACGAAATGGTTGCAATTTATTTGCGTTTTATAGTAGATATTATATATTATATTTAACGTTTTAACGTATATAATAAAGTTGTACTATAATCGCATAAGTGATATATGGTTATAAAAGACATATGAACCTTCATTTTTATACAATTCTGAAATTGGATTCTCGAAATATTACTGTATATGGTTTTTGGTTTATGCGAGGTAACCGCATGTGCGTACATCTACATATAACCACAAAGCGATATCAGGAATCAACGAATTCGTCAATCTATTTAATCTATTTCGATTGCAGTGTATTGGTTATTTGATACAAAAATCAAAATATACTGAAAATAATATTCTGAGGTTGTCTATGGTACGGTTAAAATTATAATTATGTTAAAATATACTTCATGTCATACGTAGTCGAGAAAAGCTTAGTGGTTAATTCAAATGGATAAAACATAAGAGTAGAGCTGTTATTTGTTCGTTTAAGCGTGAATTTAAATTAACTCTTGCTTGACTATGGATCAATCTAAATGTTTACCTATGTCTATAGAAATCTTAACAAGAATATAATTCTCAGAGAAATTTCGAATTCCATTCCATAAAAAAAAGTCATACGTTAGATATGCCAATCATTCTGTCTACGTGGCCGCGCAAATTCTTTGAGAACTAGAAATGTAAACTGTAAAGGGATATCAAAGATATGGCCCGCGGGCCGGATATATCTTTGGTCGTATCTTTGATATATATATTCTATTATATACTATATAATTAAGTAAAAAAATGTTATAATATTCACTTGATTTACTTCAACCTATCGCAATGCACTGCTGGACGTAGGCCTCTCCAAGTTCACAGCAGACATTATGGCGCTAACTCATGTGTTTTACCCATTATCACCACGCTGGGAAGACGGGTTGGTGACCACAGGGCTGGCTTTGTTGCACCGAAGACGCTGCCCGTCTTCGGCCTGTGTATTTAAAAGCCAGCATTTGGATAGTTATCCCGTCATCGGTCGGTTTTATAAGTTCCAAGGTGGTAGTGGAACTTTGTTATTCCTTAGTCGCCTCTTACAACACCCACAAGAAGAGCGGGGGTGGCTATATACTTTTTAAAATGTTCTTATTATTCAGTACATTTTTTTTTATTTGAATCTGGCCCGCCTACATACATATTCTAAATTTAATATACGGCCATCTGCAAAATTGATTTTGACACCCCTGTATAGTATACCTGATAATAAAAGCTGACAATACATAGTGTCGTAACTAACTTTTATGCCTCACTAACCTGCAAGAAAAAAACATTTTTTTGAATTTCAGGTGGTCCGTGATTTTTGTAAAGATCTTTCGAAGCACTTGAATTATAAATGCTTTTTAAATTATCAGTACCTCGATGACCTTTAGATTTTTATGATTTTTTTTAATAAATCGTGTTTTTTGGAAATCATATTTTAATGCGAATTACATACTGATGAAATATGAATAATATTTTTCGATCTTCCCGACATAATAATAAAAAAATATGAAATGGTTATTTAAATAAAAACTCACGAGTGCAATTAGAAAAAAGGAAAAAATAATAGATCTAGAGATATGTGAATTCGAATCGGGGTCTTACTTCTCGTTTCGGGACCGGCCAATTTCCCACCTGAGCTATTTTAGCTTTGCACCTAAATACTGGCGAAATTTACCTTCGTATTCTAATGATATATGTATTTAAGAGTTTTAATTGCCTGAAAACATGGATAAAACGACATTTTCTAAAAACGAACCTTAGCTAGACAATAGATAGCTAGATAGAGAGATATAGATCAATTTATCAACTCCGAAATCCCCTTCATACTAAATTTCATTAAAATTTTGTAGCCATACATATACATACACACACACGCACATATATATATATATATGTACAAAAATTGCTCGTTTAAAGGTATTAGATTAGATATACATGATAATTCAAAATTATACATAGAGGTAAAATATGTAGGTACTTTCATACTTTAAGTATCAAAAAATATAATATTTAGGTAGGTTTTATTGCACACTGACAACTGTTTTTACTTTTAATAAAAAAAAGCTAATTCGAAATACACAGTCATAGTATACAGTCTTAACCAGACGAAGGCAGGACGATGTATCATTATTGAAATAAAACAATTTTTGAAATATAGAAACAATTTGATGATAGATGTTTGTCGTGGTCTGGGCGTTTGTGCTTGTGTGTTGTGTGTGTTTCCGGATCCCCGACACAGGAGAAAATCCTCCTGGGCTGTTGAGTGTGAAGCGTTTATTTAGAATTATTTTAGACAATACTAAGGTATTTTCTAGAATAGAATTTTCAAGGTAAAAAATATAGTAATGGAAAATAAAAGCAAGTCAGTGGAGCAAACATTGAGATCAACAATTTATCGAGCTCAAGAGGCTTTAGCTTTGAAATAACATTCAGAGTTATTTTCTTACTCACGTGTCATGAATTTCTGGAAAGTAACGCTAGCTTTCATTTATTTAAAGCTGACCCGGCGCTTTTCGGACCGCCATATTTTTACTTTCGTCATTTTGTTTATTTTCTATTTCACAAATGTTGTCCTGACAATAATGAAGACGATGCGACGTGCGTTCGCGGCGCGATCATGTGTGACACTTCTAATTGCAATTACCCTCAAGTTTCTGTCAAAAAGGCTGCGTTTTGTTGCTGCATAAATCTACTTACAAGAAAATTGATTATAACGTTAAAACTACGATTTACTACGAAAAAGTACGATGACGGAACAGGTATATAGATTATAAGACAATTTTATTTATATGTTATACGATATGTGTATCTTTAATAATAATTTTGATGTTTGTCCTAAAATAAGTTAAACTTGTTTATTTATTCTTTTATAAAACCCAAACAAAGTATACATCCATATTTCAAGTACATCATACAATGACAGTAAAGTCTGAGTGTAACTTTAATTATAGGTGGTATAAACTATATTAAATTTGACTAACATACATTAATAACATACATTAATAACATACATATGGCAAGACCTTAAGATAGTGTTTAACATTACAATTAGCTACAGTAAAATATTAAATATTAAAACAAAAATAAATCAAAGAATCCAAGAGAAACAACTTGCAACAATACGAAACACTTGCTTTCCCTAGCTTATGTGTAACCATCTGTATAAAATATGTATATATGTATGTATTTAGTTATATATTATAGTGAGTATCTATTTGTTCATGTATATGTATTATGGTATTTATCTTTATACGTATTTGTTAGTATGTAGTATGTTACATTTTTTAATATACATATACAAATTTTTTATCTTTTTATTTTTTTAGTGTTTTCTTCACCCCCTCTCTTTCCGTGGGTGTCGTAAGAGGCGACTAAGGGATAACAAGGTTCCACAACCACCTTGGAACTTAAGAAGCCGACCGATGGCGGGATAACCATCCAACTGCTGGCTTTGAAATACACAGGCCGAAGACGGGCAGCAGCGTCTTCGGTGCGACAAAGCCAGTACTGCGGTCACCAACCCGCCTGCCCAGCGTGGTGACTATGGGCAAAACACATGAGTTCACGTTATTTTTGGCGTAAACTTGTGGAGGCCTATGTCCAGCAGAGGACTGTATAGGCTGTAATGAGTGTTTTCTTCTTCTTCCTTATAAATACTTCTTGAACTGTTTGCCTCAGAAATTGTGTCGGTTTCGTCAGTTTTTTGCAGTTTTTCTTTTAAATAACCATTAAAAATAGTTTGTGCCGACATTTTGTGTTAAAAATGGAACAATACACTGTATATTTTATTATACATCGTGAAAATAATCTCGAAATGCGTCTTAAAGCTGAACTAAAAGCTAAGGGGCCACGCCCTGAAATTGTACTTATTCAAAAATTTTGTACGAACACTAAATCTTTTACGCATGTTTTTAAAACTGAACAGTATTTCAAAACTTCTTGAAAAAAGCAAAAAATTATTTTGTTTTCCGTGTCTAGTGTTTGGAGCTGGTGCCTGCAGTGGTGGTGAATCTGCATGGACGAAATGGATTTTCTGTACAAATAAAATTAATGGCAAGCTCTAGTTTTTCGTTTATTTTTTTGTGAACCCTCATTAAAAAATGTCACGAGCCGCCTCTGGCTATATGTATTGCTAAACAAAACTCGAGAACGTTACATCGATTCGGCTAATATTTTTAAATTTTAAATACTTCGAATGAAAAATTAAGAAAATTAGACTAAAAACGTTAAATTTCAGAAAACGTAACGATTACTTCAACTTCACATGTCAGTGGGTAAGTTAGTTAAAAATGAATGTGACAATTTTGCGGCATTAACGGCAGTATAATTTTACGGTGTTCAATTAATATATTCTGTACATTAATATATTATTAACTAGCTGTACCCTGTGCGCGTTCCTACTTTTTTTTTCGGTCGTACCAACTCAGAAACATTTGTGGGCTCATGCAAAACACTTTGCTGAAGATCATGACATGATCAAATGCGTAGTTTAAGATTCTATAAAGGACATACAGACAAACATTAATTTATATATATATATATATATATATATATATATATATATATATATATATATATATAGATTGTGTATTTATTTTCATTGAATAAAATTTTATAATAAAGAAAAAAATATTTTTTTCTAAACCTTATAGCTTTAAAATTTGAAGATTATGTATAAATGTTATTCGTATGCATACGAGTAAATGTTGTATGAGTAAATAAAAATGTTATTTTAATATCTTTCAGTATTTGTTAATTTTTCTTATTTATTTTACGTTCTCAAATTGTACTTACATTTACTCATTCGAGGTATAAATAAATATAATCAAATTACCTCTGAGCGGTATACCTACATCTTACTTAAAAAGTAACATCATAAATAATGTGACATTAGATTGCGGAATCTTAACACAAAGAAAGGCACAACTGCTTAGTCCGCCTTAACGAGTACCCTTAGGTACTTACGGCTGTTCACTCTCTTATGAGCGTCATAGCGCTCTCAGAGCTTTTAGAGAGACGAGCTAAAGTTCGTAGAATTGAATGTCTGGAATAATATTTTAAAGTTAAGTTAGTTAGGATACAAAAGTCCTAGACACAAAACAGGTGAAAGTTAAAGATCAAGTCGTTTTTAGTTAAAATTAAAACAAAATTATAGGTACATAGCAATAACGGGTTAACGCCAGACATTTTTAAGGTTTTTATTTTTTTCCATACAAACCTATAATAATAACGCAAATCAAATAAAAAAAGAATTATTCAATTAGAAATAGAAGATAAACTAATAATGAAACCATAGTAACAATTGAGTAATTTGAAATGTGTATATATTAATACACACTCACTCACTACAGCCTATCCGCAGCCTGGACATAGGCCTCCACAAGTTCGCGCCAAAAATGGCGTGAACTCGTGTGTGTTGCCCATAGTCACCACGCTGAGCAGGCGAGTTGGTGACCGCAGGGCTGGTTTTGGCGCACCGAAGACGCTGCTGCCCGTCTTCGGCCTGTGTATTTTAAAGCCAGCAGTTGGAGGGTAAGGTTAGTAGGTGCTAGTAGAATTGTGTTATCCCTGAGTCGCCTCTTACGACACCCACGGGAAGAGAGGGAATGGCTATATTCTTTACTGCTGTAACCACACATAGCTTCGTGGTCTCTTAAAATAATTATCTGTATAGGTTTTTGATCTTATTACAGGGTATCTATTAATACATTAATGTAAAAAGGACTTATTGCAATTATCATTTGTAGCTTTCGATATTTCGGCAACGTTTGCTCATTCTCAACTGCGTCTTTTCTTGACTTTGTGAGTTGTCTTAAAAATTTAAGTGTAGTGAGTCCCATTTCAAAGTACAAACAATAATAAAATTAAAAAACTATAAAAAAATAATCTTATTGATTAAATGCCGAACCAAACGTAGCATTTAATTTTAGTTACTTACGTCACTAGGAACATATAAAAACGACTTAGTAATAAAGAAGGCTACAAGAAAGTTGGGGATGAGGTAGTGGTTTGGCCATTTTACGTTCATTTTCCGATTTTTCCTTGCGAAGTGCAACAGCATGTAGTAATTTTGTCATGCCGTTTTTTTATTATGTGTGTGTGTGTGTGTTACTACTGTAATTGAATCAGCTGTATACGACAATTTTCAAGCGACGTCCTTAAAAAAAGGGTAGGTACAATAGAAACATATACAAGTACTTTTGAATATATTTTATAGACAGTCTCTGAGTTGATGAATGTAAAGACAATGTATGACAAAACATAAATCATATCATACAGTTTGAGACTGCATCAGTTTCACAAGAGATGCAAAATAACATTGCATTAAGAGATTCTGCAGCGACTGAGATTAAATCAAGAGCCACAGACCGCATATCAAGTTACCAAGAAATCTTACTTGTATTTAATTCTAAACTACAGAACAATTTCAAAATACTTGCTTTTAGTTTGTAAATAAAATTAGAAGCATTTATATATACGTACTTATAAATATTTGTTACAAAAATACATTTAATTAATCGATGAGTAGGTTCGGTAGTTGGGTAGTAAATTTTAGGGGGCGGCAATTTGGTCTAATTTTTTTTCTCTTATAGAAAAAAAACATTATAAACTTCCAGAAAATGAGTTCCAAAAATTTTAGAAATTTGTCAATATTTCAGTACTGCGTAACGACTTAGTATTTACAATGTCTGAAAAAATAAATTTATCACACGCTCTGTAAAATATTCTTTTGAGACGATGAATTTTAAAATCAATCAGCCAACAGTTTCAGTGTAACAATTTGAATTCAATAATTTTTCTGATTTTTGAATTGACACTTCATTGACGCGTTGAGAGAGAGAAAGAGAGAAAGAGAGAGAGAGAGAGAGAGAGAGAGAGAAAGAGAGAGATGCGAAAGTGAAATGAGGAGCTGAAGAAAGTTTTTCTCTTATAATTTCGGAATTAGAAACATTGGCATAAATAATGAAGACTGTCGAGGACAGTCATAAAAAATATACAACAAGGACCTTTCGCTGTTATCGTACCTTGTTCTGCTCATTAATTAATTTAGTGGCCAACTGCAGATGCTGAATCATGTACGAGAATCTTGTTTTGTGAAGCTTGTTTGTTGATTTGTCATGGTGCTACTGGAAATTTATGCTATTTTTGTAAGTTCGATGCAATGTAAAAAAAAAATTATCAAATTTAGATATATATCAAAAAAAGAAGTCAAGAAGTCAAATTTCTTGGACATACTTGATGCTGAGCCTTAACATAAAAAAATATGTTAAATTAATATTATATTATATATTATTTTTTAATTTTTTTAATTTTTTTATTATTATTTTTTTAATTTATTTATCAAATAAACAATATTGTACATATTTAATATAAATAGCATTAAAAACCACGCAGGTTTATGACAATGCTATTTAATAACCAATGAACTATATATATTTATACTAGCTGACCTGGCGAACTTCGTATCACCTTATTTTTTTCTGAAATATAATAATAACATAATATATCAAAATAAAATATAGCCTATCTTTTAAGTTAGATCAAACTGCACACGGTGTGCAAATTTGACTAAAATCGGTTAAGTAGTTTAGGAGTCCATTGAGGACAAACATTGTGACACGAGATTTATATATATTAAGATTAAGCAAATTAGTTAGAGTGGGTGCTTATAATACCAAATACTAACAATCTCATAACAGTTGTATCATGATAACTCAAACAACAAACTCTTTTATTCATTATAAAGTTTTTTTTTATTATATAAGTGATTGAAATAAATTCAAATCTGGTTTAAAATTTTGTAAAAACATATTATTTAAGTCAATTAACATTTGATGATTGATTTAGCCTGTAACATTTCTATATATATTATATTTTTATTCTCAATAATTATGTTCAGATTGTACACGCTAATTTTGCGACTGTTTTATAAGTTTTCTCTGGCAGGACTACTGGAAGAGATTCCATCATGGGATAAGTAGTGCCTTTGTACCAGCATTGTTTATAAGAGCTATTTCCTTTTGTTATCCTAGTGTAGATAAATTGTTAAATAAATAAATAAATTCCAGGCCTCTTTCTGGAGCTACTCCATTGAGAAATACCGAATATATTAGATCGCTAACAAGTATGTATGATGAAAACAGGAATCGAGAGCTTTACGTGCTGACACATCCAATTCCAAAATAAATGTAAATAAAATATTCATACAAATACAAATGTCCATGCCGAGCGGAAATCGAACTAGCGACCGCTTATGTTTATTTAGGTGCATTTACGCACCACTAATCAGAGCGGTTATCAACTTTACATATTCTTTTATAATTTCCTCCTCCTTTTTTTCACATTTTTTTGAATAAAATTTGTATCTTTTCGATGATTTTACGTACACTTTATATGGCAGTTTCCACAATTTATATTTAGTACCCTATTCGAATATCAGCACTTGGAAGCGGTGTATGACACCTGCCACTCGGAGCCATTCGAGCGCGACTTCCATATTCATCGCTACTACACTCGGTTCGTTAAATGAGGTGTTTTATGAAAACTAAATAACAAGTAGCACAGAATGTTATCGAAAGTGATTTTTTTTTTTTTTTTTTTTTATTCTTTAATTTTTTTTTAGGGACTTTTGTCTACACAGACATGCCAGCCCCATCATACCCTAATTCTCACTATGTCTAAGAAATGGAGAAAGAATCATTGATGATATAAGATCATATTAACTAGTAAATTTGCTGCATCAGACAAAGGCTCTGTTAACACAGAAAAAAAAGTCTTCTCATCTGTAAATATTTGTGTCCAACCAGAATACTTTTCGTACAATTCTTTCACGACACTAATTTTCAGAGATGCGCTTTCATAGCTTCTTTTAGATAATTTAATACAATTCAAATTAGTTTCTATGACATTACTTAAATCAATACTACTGATCCATGAATTCAATTTAAACATTTCTAATAGGTTCGAAGAGTGAATCTGGACCTGTTTACATTCACGATATACTAATAAAAGTAACGGGTTTTTAATATTTTGCCAGTATCTCTCATATCTTGATGAACTTAAATCATCCAAAAGTTTAATTGTTGCATTATTTGACCAAGATCTACATTTCATACAATATTTATATGCTAGATACAATCTCCTAATAAACAATGGTTGGTGTTGGTGGGTGTTAAAAACTGCTAAAACCGCAAAAAAATAACTTTGTACAACATATAAAAAATTTAGATTTTCATTCAAAATTACAGTGCTTTATGTCAAAAGACTTGTATTAAAGTGTTCTATAAAATAGTGAAAAGAACAATAGTGAAAAGTAAAAATTCTAGCTTTCACCAGTGAAAAACCCCGTTTTTCTTGCAACCGTAAGGTTGTCGAGTGAACGCTCGGTTAATAAAATCGACAAGGTATTAATTTTAATACGTCATTGGACGGATCTCGGCGAGACCTATCATTTGACACCCATTTTGGATTTTTCCCGCCCAAGCGCGCGGAAAAAACAGGAAAAAACCAGGAATCACGTGTTCACGTGCTCCCACTTCCCGGCGTGTGAGCGTGACGTGCGGCACGTCAAACGACGCGGCGAGGCAAACCAAATACGGCGACACATCGATTAAGAAAATCCAGTATATACTTCCAGAGATATCCGGTTTTGAAAATTTACCCCTTTTTCAAAATTTTTTATTTCCAAAAATAAAGCGACGACCCCCCCATTATTTTATTAATTTTGATAGATTATTACTAAATCTACATATATTCCAAATTTTATAAATTTCTGTTCGGTAGTTTTGTTTTTATTATTTTTTTAATTTTAAGGGTGAGCACGGTGGGTGCTCCCCGCAGCCCAGTATCTCTGGAAGTATTTCCAAAAAATCGGATAAGTTAAGATTAGTCTATAAGAATTTATGTAGATTTTTCAAACTAATTTAAATATTTTTATTGTAATTTTTCAAATTTTTTTCGTGTTTTTCCACCCTCATAAATCGGGGGTTGGTTTAAAAAATCCCATTTTATCATGTTTAAATAGTTCTTTGCAAGCCCTTTCCAACGAACCCAAGAACGGGTATTTTAGAGCGATCGAGGCCGATTCTAGAATTTTCAGACCTCGTGGCGGCCATTTTGACCGCCATTTGTAAAAACTTTGAGAAGCCATATCTCGGCCATTTTTCAAGCTGGAGAGCTGGGGCTTCTTTTAGACACTTTGTTGTGGAGAGGACTGTGTCCTTAAGGGCAAAACGACTCTACGTAGAGTTGACCCCCCGATCCCATTTTTTGGACCGGGAGAGGATAGAGGAGACTGGGCCCATTACGGGGAACCCACGCACGGGATCCTGCGATCAGTGGTTCCCGAAATATCGACTTTCTTTATTTAAAAGAAGTAGCTCGGGTCCTTCGGGCTGATTAAGCCTGAAGTTAGAAGATAGGATATCTCGGGAACCGCTGGTCGTAGAGAGACGCGGTTTTGACTATAGACTGTCCCTCCTCTAGGACTATCCCTTTGACGAGGACTGGAGACTCTACGTAGAGTCGCACCCAAAAAGTAGAGTTTTCTCTACTTTTTGCTAGTTTTAAGTTAGGATTAAGTTAGTTTTAGGACGTGAGCATATTTGCTCGCTATTTTACTTTGAGACAACTAGTTATACCTGCTATTGCAGGAATTATTTGACTTTTGCTGACAAATTTTATTTAGTGTTATATTTTATTTATAGACGCGACCCCCCCAATATGTCGAGTGCTAGTGGTACGTCCCGATCCCCCGCGACCGAGGGCCGAACACCTAGGCCCCCTCCATCTCCACGGAGCAGCGTTGAATCGCATCTGTCTCCTTTAATTAGGAAAAAAGATTTAGTAGCAAAGACCAGCTACTATGAGGAGAAAAGGAAGGTCTTTGCGATGTGGAGGTCAAGCGAGAGGGAAACGGCAGAAATGGCCAGGGAGGCCCTGGGATCTGCCAGAAATTTAAAAAAAGAGTACAGGGAAACTCTAGAGACTGTGCTAACAGAATACTCCGTGTTGGTGGGCACAATGCTATTCACATTGGAGGCCCAGCTCGAAGAGATCGAAAAATGCCAGAACAAAGTGGTCATCGAAAAAATGGAAGAGCAATCTCGTCTCCTGCTTGAGACACAGAAAATGGTTAATACTATCCATACCAAAATGGAGAAACAGCAGGAGATGGGAGAAGCTCCCAAAACATACGCTGAGGCAATCCTAGCTGGACCACCACCAAAGCGGCCGGCCGTCCTCCACTCCCTGGTGGTGTCGTCGGAAGACGTGGAGATGACCGGGGAAGAGGTCCTCACCAGGTTGAGGGAGACGGTCAAGGCAAAAGAGGGATGGACGAGAGTGGAAAGAGTGAGGAAGGCGAAAGATAGGAAGGTGGTGATGGCGTTTGCCACCACCGCCGAGAGAACGAAAGTGAGAGAATGTCTGGAAGCGAAAGGGAAGGGTCTTCTGGTCGAGGAAGTCCAGAACAGGGACCCGCTTCTGGTTCTTCGGGGCGTTATATCGGATAACACCGATGAAGACATACTTAAGGCCCTGAAGAACCAGAACCGACATCTCTTCGACGGCCTCGACCAGAAGACCTGCAGGGTGAAAGTCCGGTATCGCCGTAAGGCGAGGAACCCGCACACGGCTCATGTGGTGTTGGAGACATCGCCACCCCTCTGGACACGGATCACAAGCGCGGGGTACGTGCACATTGACCTCCAGAGGGTAAAGGCCGAGGACCAGTCCCCGCTGGTCCAGTGTTCGCGGTGCCTCGCTTACGGCCATAGCCGGAAATTTTGTACGGAATCGGCAGACGCGTGTAGCCACTGTGGCGGCCCGCATCTCAAGGCACAATGCACGGACTTCGCGGCGCAAATTCCGCCTTCTTGCAGGAATTGCCGGAGGGCGAAGCTCGACGAGGTTGGGCACAATGCCTTCAGTGATTCCTGCCCAGTTAGAAGGAGGTGGGATGAGCTGGCGAGATCGTCCGTTGCGTACTGCTAAGGGCGTGCTGGCCGACGCAGTGGCGCAACCAAAAGAAGTCTCCACATCCCTGGCACAGAGTGCGCGAGACAGTCTGCAGGGACTCTGTATCTGGAAGAAACTTAATAGCTTGTTGCAGAACAAAGTTCCTGTAGAACAAGAGGGACATAACGCGCGTCCTCCGAATAAGGTTGCAAGAACTTATGAAAGGATGTATGGAAGGACTCTGGCAGAGGAGAATAAACGGCTCTTGACTTATTAAAATGGTAAAATTTATAAATGTCTCAAACTAAAATGGCGAGCAAATATGCTACAATTATATAGTTGTATATAAGGTAGTAGCATAGGTAAATAAGTATATAGAATAAGAGTTGTTAGATATTTTAAGTAGTTAAGCTGTAAAACATTAAAATTAAGCATATAAAATTAAGAAAATTGTAATAGTTAAGTATTCAAAATAAGAAAAAAAAAATTAATGTATAGAAATAAGCCAGCAAAGAGTTGTTTCCTTTACCCTGAGTTAAATAGACATAGTAATGAGTAGAAAAATATAGAGTAGCATTAGGCAAATTAGTAAGGGAACTCACCCTGATCGGCGAAAGATGATGAATGACAGAAGAAATTAGTATGAAGAATGAAAGTACGAGAGGCATGATTGATAGAACTGGTATGAAAGAGAACATAGTAGACACAGGCTCCGACCACAATATCGGGGGTTTAGAATAAAAAAAAAAAAAAAAAAAAAAAAAAAAAAAAAAAAAAAAAAAAAAACAATGGTTGAATACACAATTCACTCTCCATTACATGTATAGGAGTACTTCTAATGAATCCACCTATTATTCGAAGGGCTTGGTTTTGAACCTTGTCAATTTTATAAAGATGTGTTTTTGCACTGTTATCATAAAAATAGCAACCATAATCAAACCTGCTTCTAATCAAAGACAAGTACAAGGATCGAATATGGCCTGGATGGATACCCCAACCAGACCCAGCCAACACTTTTAATAAATTTAAAAATTTTGTAGATTTCTCAACAATCTCATTGATATGTTTACTCCAACGCAACGATCGGTCTAGCCAGAGGCCTAAATATTTAATATTTTCATTCAATAGCAAAACATCATTATTAATTTTTAACTTAACTTTTCCTCTACGGCGACTTCTACTAAATATACACACTTTAGATTTACTTCCAGATATTTGAAGGCCAATATTATCCAACATTTTAACAACCGAGTTCAAAGCTATTTGTAATTCCGTTTCACTCACACGTTTCCGTGAAATGAAGAGAGTGATGAGAAGGTCTTTAGTTGTAGTAAATTATGATAAAATCATTAGCAATTTTTTCTTTAGTTTCTATATATTAAAGCTCTAGAAATCGCATAAATATATGTATTACATATATTGCATATATGCCATTACTCAAAGATGAAAATGTTTTATGTATCATATACATGTATTGATGTATCTAGAACAGGACGAAATAACAAAAATAATACGTATAATGTTATTTACTTAAGTAAAAGTGTAATAAAAGCATCCTTCGCAGTAATATTTATATGACTAGTATTCCTTGTACTTTACACATATGTCTATTTAGTAGTAAAATAATTATTTAAATCGACTCTGTCATTTTAGGTTTATTAATTACAAATAAACAATTCTTTACTTGTCGTACATAGTATTAAAATAGAGTAACAACCCGTCCGGTTTTACAAATAATCAAATAGATGTAATGGGATTATAGGTACGTGTAGGTAGCGTAGGTTGCGTGTCAGCTAATACTTTATATGTAGATAAATGATGTTTTAAATGCCTATAATTTTTACACAATATTTTTAGCTATAGCTATCGATATTTTACGAGTATAAAAATACGATTATGAAAAGAGCTGAAAGCATTTCATTATAAATATACTAAGCTATAAAAATTAATAAAATGGTTATTGTTCTCTTATAGAATTTAAATTGTTGGTTAAAATAAATTCTTGGATGCAACAACTATGATACCGTGGATTATTTTATTTCATAAAAACATTTTTATGTTTACAATAAAAATAAAAATTAACTAAGTATTTTTCGCCTAAATATTTTGCCAATCTTTTTGTCAGACATTTATCCTGTTCGCTTTTACATTGAGGTACATCAATACATTTATGTGATTTACATTTACCTTACAAAAGATCAAAACTAAATAATATTGCTCTTAAGTAGTGATGAGTAAGGTGGCTAGAATTCCAGGATAAGGTCAGGGATAGGGTTGGCAACGCGTTTGAAATGTTTCTAGTGTTGTAAGCATGTATAGGCTACGGATAACCGCTTAGCAACAGGAGGGACGTACAAGCGTACGTTGTACGTTTGCCGAACTAGTCGTATAAAAAAAAGCTTTATCAATATCTAATATTGTATGTAGCCAAAACAGTTGAATGTTCCCTAAACATACCCAATATAACACTTCGATTTCAACTTACTTTAACTATTGATACAATTTACATTAAGGTTTCGCTGATGTTAATGCCCCGAGCACTTATGCTCCTGGTGTGGTTCTGTAAGTAACCAAATTCATTGAATTATAATGAGCCATTGATTAAAATAATAATGCTAGTTGTATTGTGTTTTAAGAATTTTAATATAATTTTCTATTTACTTTTAAAGGGTTTACTTTATAAAGTGAAAAATAGAGTTTGGATTTATATGTTTATTTAATTTTCTTTAGTAAATTGATATTACATATTTCTTTATGAATAAAATTTATTAAAATGTAATTAAATATTGAAAGGAGTATAAGGTCAATACGTAAGATCAATCTCGCTTTACGTTTTTCCTTTTGTCTATAGACTCACTTCGAAGAAATGAGAATTGTTATTTAATAGCTTATCTTGATACTGTTTGTATTAATTTCATTCATCTTTAAAACGTAATTAATAACAGATTAAGTACTTTATATTTCTATTGTATATAATTGTAGCTTTATTTTTATACATACATTTTCAGTTTCTTTGCATTAGAAAATATCTATTAGGTAAGATTCACATTTAATCCCTAGGCGAAGGTTCTGATATTAGTTGAAACATTTTTCGGTTCAAGTCATGTCTAATATGTGTCATGTACTAATTTATAGCAATTGTGTGTCAAAGTAGCGACAGTCACGCCCTCTTAACTTATTTACTCTGTATCTTTACCTTTGTAGCGTGGTTCTAATTCCTTTCTAATTACGTACTTACACAGTGTTGGGGATAGCGAACCGTTTCGTACAATCTCGTCGACGCCAAGAGAGCATGAATGTACATGCGTTATATCTATCTACTTGAATTCTCACTGAATTCCGTCCTTGCTTTGCTGTACACAAGTAATCGTTATAAATTCTATTATTAAATGTTCATATTTTTTAAGATAATGGTTAAAATGTTACTAAAATATATATATTTATATATTCACATAATGGTGGGCGTAAAATGTAAATAATATGATTAGTATAATGAATAGGGATGATGGATTGGGTTATTTCAGTCGACAAGGGTAAAAGGTAAAAATGACTCATACTCAATGACCCCTAACAGGATCTTAATCCCTTGTAGTGGGTTCGGGAAAATACCAATACAAACAAAAACGAATTTGGTAACCGAATCATGACGAACGTTTATATGACAGCAGGGATCTAACCTACGGCTAGTCAATTATTGTGTCAAACACGTTGATTATTAAATTATATAAAACATTTTGGCTAAATTGATTTATACTGTAGCAGACAAGGGAAACTTATTGATGACACTGATTGTCGTATATTCACAACTTCACGCAAGAAGTACGACGTAGCTAATCTTCACCAAATATACCATTATGCGAATCTGTTGTGTATAGGTACGTTGTTAGGGTTTTGAAAATTCTTCACACTAACAAAAGCTAAAAACTGCTCTCCCAATTTTGCTCCTGTATTAACACATCTGTTTAATTTCTCTATAAGATCTTTTCAAGTCTCATCTCAAGGATGAGGAAACAGCTAATGTACAACCAGTACTTCATCAGAACAGTCGTACTGACCCGACCAATTGTAAACCTAGCGCAATCAACTCCTTACTCGATAATAGCTCGAAATATACATTATTTATGTAGATACGAGGGTCATTTGAAAAGTTCTTAGCCTAACATACTTAATGAAACCACACGATTTTGAGTTTATTTTTATTTTTCAACATACTCTCCTCCGAGCTCAAAACACTTTTTCCATCGACCAAGTAAGGCTGCGATACCCGTTTTAAAAAAAAATCCGCCGATAAAACCACCTTTGCCTTCTCTTGGGTGGGCGACCCTGCTCTTTTCCATTTTTCGACTGTTCTTTTGTCTGGGGTGTATTGTGGTGAACCCAGGTCATCCATGGTTACAAATGTTTCAACAAATTCTATTGGATCAGCTTCATATAACTCTAAACAGTCGCGAGAAGTTGTGAGTCGGTTGCGTTTTTTGGTCCACTGAAAGCAGTCGCGGTACCCACCGCGCAGACACCTTAGAGAATCCAAGTTCAGTAGTAATTATATGATGTGTTCGCTCAGATGAGACGCCTACAGTCTTAGCTATCTCCTCGATAATCAATCTTCGATCAGATAAAATTAAAACACAGATTTTTTCTTTATTTTGATCAGTGGAAGCAGTCAAAGGCCGGCCACTACGGGGCTCATTATGAATGGTCTCACGACCACGTTTAAACTCTGCCACCCAGTTTTTAACAGTCGCATACGAAGGAGCGGACTCACCCAATGTAGCAGACATGTCTTCATGTATAGCTTTTGGTGTTAAACCTTTCAAATTCAGGTATTTTATTACTGCACGGTGTTCAATTTTATCCATTTTCAAAAATAGCTCTGACTTGACTTACGGTATCACGTGTAAACGAACAATGAGTTACTGTGAATAAACTAAACTGTGCATACTTGTTGCTAAATAATGTAACTACAAAATGAGGGTAGTTATAAAAAAAAACCAATGACTTTAACCATGTTAGGCTCAGAACTTTTCAAATGACCCTCGTAGTAGTAGATAGAAGCTTATTATTAGGCATATAACTTACTAAACGGATCTGATAATCATCGAATTATAGTTTGTCTGTGTGTAGTTTGCGGTATAATTATAATTGGTCAACAGTATGAACATCATCCATATTTCGTTACCGTATTGTTGCAGGTATAGTATCACTAAATTTTCTAAACACTGACAGCAAATGCTATCACGTTATCAGACCTTAAATATATTATATATGCGCGACAAGCGTGTATTTTAGAAATTGTAAGTACGAGTACGCTACGTCCGTTGAGTTAATAACTTGTGTCTCCCCGAGGAAATGATGTAGATATACACTGTATAGTGATTAATAACTTCGTTTAAATACTTTATTATAATATGAAGTTTTTGTAAATTAGTAATTTTGAGATTTACCACGTTCTACGTGTCTAGTAAGAAAATTAAACAACTAACACGGCGTTTTATAATGTGGTATTTAGTTTGTTATTTTTTTAGTAGATCTATTAAGAAACTTGATCGACTACAGTTTAGATTATCATTAAATTTGCAAATATTTGGGAGTTTATCTTTTGCGAGTATCGGATAACTTGAGCTAAGTAATGAACGAGACATGTTAATTACAATGAACTTTACGTGGAAGTTTTAAAAATTCATTTGGGTAACTGTTACTATAAACGGAAGGTTGTGGGTTACTTAAAGAAAACTTACACCAGCCACATTTCTTGTGGAATAATTCATTTGCGAGTAATTTACATATATGTTAATTTCAAATAATAATATAAGATAAAACATTCGTAGGCTTTCGGTCTCAACTTTACAATAAAATAAAATTTTTGTCATGAAATTTGTTCACAACAAAAGCATAAAAAAACGTGCCGGCCATCATTAAAAGTTGTTTCAGTCCATGAACTACTATATATATACGACTATTCCCATATTTATTTTAAGTTTCGAATATGATAACGCGAATATTTTTGGATGCTTCAATAATAATAGAAGCTTTTAAAGGTTTAAAATTAAAAATCAAAAATAGTTTTACCTAAGTAGGCTCAAAAACCATTTTTAAATTTTAATTTATCAGTGTGATTAATATTGTTTCATGAAAAAGTTATAAGTAAAAGTTTTTTCTCGTCTTTTTGAGTGTTGGAAAACAATTTACATTACATTAGGTTTAATAATTTTAGAAGAATTTTCGAGATTTGAACATTTTATACTACGTATTAGTCTACGTGTTCTATCTTTTTAAACGGTTTTTTAAACGGTTTTATTTAGCTCACCCCGTTTGTTTTATTTTTTATTATTCTTGGGTCAAATTTAGTAATTCAAATTTCACCCTCTTCCTGTCAACCGATTAATCTGAAATTTTGTATACACTTTGGATTTTGGTGACAATACAATTATGTTTATTCATTATCATTATAAATTCAAGATGGCCGCCGCTACAAAATGGCGGATAATTTATGTTTTATTAATCCCATCAATATGGGTATCAAATGAAAGGGCTCAACAAGCAGAATACAATATACTATAAAAAATTGAAATACAAGATGGCGGCCGCTACAAAATGGCGGATAACGTAGGTTTTATCGATCCCATCAACATGGGTATCAAATGAAAGTGCTCAACCAGTATAATCAATGTACTATATAAAATTAAAATCCAAGATGGCGGCCTCTACAAAATGGCGGATAACTTAGGTTTTATCAATCCCATCAACATGGGTATCAAATAAAAGGTCTCAACAAGTAGAATACAATTTACTATGCAAAATTGAAATCTAAGCTGGCCGCCGCTACCAAATGTCTGATAACAATTTTTTATCAATCCCACCAATATGGGTATCAAATAAAAGGGCTTGACAAGAAGAATACAGTGCACTATACAACCTCAATATTTAAGATGGGCCTTGCAATAATGAAGCACTAAATGAATTAAACAGAATGCGAAATAAAAACTAAAAACTAGAAAATAAAAATAGGTAAAAAAACTTTTTAAGTTAAACGGTTTTATGTTAAACATACATTGCAATGTTTAAGATAAATGTACTAAAAACCAAAAAATAATAAAATAGATACAGTCGTGGGAATTATAAACATATGCATAGACTAGACTAAAATAAAACCGTGGGGCACGTCAATTGTCTACAAATTATCGACTTAATGTGCGATAGAAGAATCGTTTAATTCGTCGTTAAAATAGGCAGTTGGCCCGCAGACGGTGAGGAAATTACTTACTATTTTCTTGCTCATGGAAATTCCAATAGTTATACACTCCATGTAAATAAAAGAGATGTTTCAACTAGTTTATCGTTGGACATTCACACTGCTGGCTGGCGAGGAATCGTTTCACTGCTCGTAGTTTGTCTTTAATCGACAAAACATATGATAAAAGTACTACTCGCTCACCACTATGAAACCCTAAAACTCGCTTATAATCGAGCTTGCTAGCTTGTTTCCACATTCTAGCCCTACTTATCACACGTCCATCGTTGTCGGTTGAACAACTGCCTAATTATAGTGTAACATTACAAAACAAACATTTTAATCAACGATTGTAGACAATGGACGTGCCCCACGGTTTTATTTTAGTCTAGTCTATGCATATGTTTATAATTCCCACGACTGTATCTATTTTATTATTTTTTGGTTTTTAGTACATTTATCTTAAACATTGCAATGTATGTTTAACATAAAACCGTTTAACTTAAAAAGTTTTTTTATTTACAATGTAGTGCTATCTTCAAATGTAGCAGATTAAATTGTTCGAGATCAAATATATATATACATATACGAGTATTACGAATATATATATAAAGACTTAGTGGGACTTAAATATTTTTGATTATTGTTCGTCACTTGCGTCACCACAAAATGTATTAAATTCTTATAAATGTATAAGTAAAATTATTTTATACTAGCTGTGCCCGTGACTTCGTTCGCGTGGATTTTAACAAAAAGTTATAACTGAACAGTTCGCAGAATTATAAAATAAATAAAATTCTCGTGTCACAGTGTTTGTAGTTAAACTCTTCCGAAACGGCTTGACCTATTCTCATGAAATTTTGTGTGCATATCGGATAGGTTGAGAATCGAACAACATCTATTTTTCATACCCCCTAAGTTATAAGGGGGGGGGGGGGTTAAGAGGGTTAATAAAATATTATGACACTTTTGTGTCCATATCGGGTAGGTCTGAGAATCGGCCAACATCTATTTTTCATTCCCCTAAGTTATAAGGGGCGGGGGGTGGGATTCAGAAGGTTAATAAAATATATGCCAAAACAACGTTTTCGGGGTCAGCTAGTAAATTTATAAAATAAATGTCGCCTAAGTTACTCCTTATTACACCAGCTGTCTGCCAGTGAAAGTCCCGTCAAAATCGCTCCAGTCGTTTCAGAGATTAGCCGGACCAAACAGACAGACGGACAGACAAAAATTGTAAAATATGTTATTTTGGTATATGTACCGTGTATCCATTTGCATTTAGTAAAAAGCGGTCATTTTAATATTACAAACAGACACTCCAATTTTATTAATTTGCATAGATTTAATAGCTCTCCTCGATACGATATATTTATTATTATATGTGACTATATTTTATTATATTATAGAATAAGCTTTAGAAATCTGTTCAGCGCAGTAAAAAACAAATATTGGAAACTCCATTGATTTATTACTTTTCAACCGACTTCCAAAAAGGAGGAGGTTCTCAGGTCATCTGTATTTTTTTATGTATGTCATCTCAGAGCTTTTTGCTGTGTGGATCGATTTCAAGTTTTTTTTTTCAAATCGAAGGTGGTGCGTATCATGTGGTCCCATTTAAATTTAATTGAGATTAACAAGCTATATCTAATAATGCGTAGTTGCTTGACTATTTTTTCGTCGATCTACGTTTGTATTATATCGCATAACTTTTCACTGGGTATAACGATTTTGATGATTTTTGTTTAATCGAAAGCTGATGCTTGTTTTGTAGTTCCGTTTAAATTTGGTCGAGATATAATGCGTAATCTTTGATGACGCGTATTTATGTGAAGGTAAGCGTCGTGGTTGTAACGCTTTATTGGGTTCCGGTAGATAGCGTTATTAGAAACTATTCAATGATGTTACGCGGCCGGATCTACTATAACGTAGTGAGCTATATTATCCACTAGAGGGCAGTGGCAGTTTATTGTTTACAAATAATTTTGATGATACTTATTTTTCTGTGCTGAATGAATGAATTTAATCCATAGCTAATGCTTGTCTTGTGGTCCCATTTAATTTTGAACTATTTATGTAGTTGAAGTCGGTTTTTTCCTTTTGCGAGAAAACACAATTATAATTGTTATTAGTTTGTTTGTTGCCCTACTCGCAAAGAAAAAGAACTATGAAGCATAACACTATTTATACTGTATTGTTCCTTTTGTACAAATGTACAAAGTTCATCGACCAAACGTAAAGCTCGACAGATGTAAAAGATTATGTATTTAACATAATAGGGCACGAATATCCCACTAAACTTTAAGCAAAATATTCGTTAAAATCGGTAAATAACGAAGTTAAAAGCAAATGTTGTATCCTTTGTTCCCTAAAGTAACTAAATCCTTTGTCGACAGTAGGCCATTAATAAGCTTTTACTTATGGCTATTGAAATAATAACCGCTGTCATTAGAGAATTTAGACCCGGCAGCATCGTTTAATATGTATAAGCGACATACTTGAAAATCTAGAGATAATATTATAATTTAAACTAACCACATTGTGATGAGTAGTTAGTTTGTTCAATGCATATATACATTCATACTCGACCACTTTTTGTCAGATTTGAACAGGCTTTTCGGGGCTGTGGGTTCGATTTCTGCTGTGTGGTTACGGCAGTAAAAAATGTGGCCACTCCCTCTCTTCCCGTGGGTATCGTAAGAGGCGACTAAGGGATAACACAGTTCCACTACCACCACTATACTTGGAACTTGAAAAGCCGATCGACAGCGGGATAACCACCCAACTGCTGACTTTGAAATGCATGGGCCGAAGATGGACAGCAGCGTCTTCGGTGCGACAAAGCCAGCCCTGCAGTCACCAACCCGCCTACCTAGCGTGGTGACTATGGGCAAAACACGTGAGATCGCGCCAACTTGTGGAGGTCTACGACTGATGTATGCGTGTGTGTGTATGTGGGTTCAGGTTCTGGCCGAGTTTGGATGTAATATTTATATTTATTTCTATATTATTTCTATTAATATTTAAATATCAAAAAATATTTAGTTATAAAACTCGTTTGTTACCTATAACACAAGCAGTTTTAGTAGTAGTAGTTTTGATTAATATAGATTATGTAATTTGACTATGTATTGTGAATTTTTAGTAATAACTTAGTTTTGTTTTGTTAAATGAAATAATGGAATTGAATGTGATGTCAATTTTTGTATTGTTATCTTCATATGACATGTATTTAATACGACAACGACACTAACGCATTAGGATAATATCTAATGTTAGGTGTATGTTGATGGAATAAATAAATATTCAGCAATAAGTTGCTTACCGTAGGAACAGATGACGCAGTGTGTAATCAAATTAGTTTATTCTATTGACATCAGAATATCTTAGTATAGTTTTTAATTTAGTAGGTATTCATATCTTTTAGAGGTTCGGTGCTGTGAAATGAGTATGAGAGCGTTTTTTGCTGGCTGCTGATGTGGATGTAGAGACAGATTATTTTTTTGCCCGCTGAAAATGATTCGTTTTATTAACGGACGCTTAAATTTCATGCCGTTTACAAAATTTTATCTTTCGTAAGGAAAAATAACATTTTCTAAATACAAAAGAATAGTACTAAGTTGTTTTTAATTTTATCCATGAATTTACGTAGAAATATTAAAAAAAAAGTGTGTTTAAGCTCCGAGATGAGACTGGAGTTACTTCTTATAAAACGATTTATGGATATTTAAAAATTAAAATGTTAAAATACTAAATTTAAAACATAAATCCACAATACCATCTCCTTTGCCCCTAGGTTGCCTGGAAGAGATCGCTTTTCAGCGATAAGGCCGCCCTTTGACCTTATGATACTCTGTTAAAATCAATCTGATATGTATTATTTCTGTATTAGTGTACAATAAAGTGTATTGTTATGTTGTGTTAAATAAATTGCCGCTATTTGTAATAGTACTGTAAATGCTGATATACTATTATACCTTCATCTCGCTACAGCTAAAAGCGCTGTAAAGATCTCTCAGTGTCACTGCTATTTCACACGATTTAACTCCCTATTTGTGAACATCGCACACAAAGCCAGTACTGCAGTTACCAACCCGCTTGCCCAGCGTGGTGACTATGGGCAAAACACATGAGTTCACGTTATTTTTGGCGTAAACTTGTGGAGGCCTATGTCCAGCAGTGGACTGTATAGGCTGTAATAATTGGTTTTCGTTGCCCGATATCGTTTCTAAAGGAGTAAACTCCCATATATACTAGGACGATAATATACCTATTGGGATGGACTTTTTTTACCTACACGTACGTAGACTGCCCACGTAGCTGGTTCATCCTAGAAATACTTACGAAAAACGCATTAATGAGTAATTATTATAGTTTTGATAGCCGCTATGTTGTGAATAACTTATGATGCTTTTTGGTAATGTCGAATAATTTATTTCTTTTCTTATTTTTTAACCGACTTCCAAAAAAGGAGGAGGTTCTCAATTCGACTGTATTTTTTTTTTTTTTTTTTTTTTTTTTTTTTTTTTTTTTTTTATGTATGTTACATCAGAACTTTTGACCAGGTAGACCGATTTCGACAAATTTTGTTTTAATCGAAAGGTGGTGTGTGCCGATTGGTCCCATTTAAATTTATTTGAGATCTAACAACTACTTTTCGAATTATATCTAATAATGTGTTTTTACTTGACGCTTTTTTCGTCGACCTACGTTGTATTATACCACATAACTTTCTACTGGGTGTACCGATTTTGATAATTCTTTTTTTGTTGGAAAGAGGATATCCCTAGTTTAGTACCATGATAAGGAAACCAGGATCTGATGATGGGATCCCAGAGAAATCGAGGGAAACTCTTGAAAATCCGCAATAACTTTTTACTGGGTGTATCGATTTTGATAATTTTTACTTTAATCGAAAGCTGATGTTTATCATGTGGTCACATATAAATTTTATCGAGATCTGATAACTACTTTTTGATTAATCTTTGATAACGCGTATTTACTTGACATTATTTTCGTCACCTTACGTTGTATTATACCTCATAACTTTTTACTGGGTGCACCGATTTTGACGTTTCTTATATAAATTAAAAGCTACTATTCGTCACGTGGTCCCATTCAAATTTAATTGAGATTTGATTAGTAATTTGTGAGTTATATCTAATATTGCGTATTTACTTGACGGTTTTTTCGCCACCCTACGTTGTATTATACGTTATATCTTTTTACTGGGTGAACTGATTTTGATCTTTTTTGTATAAATCAAAAGCTAATACTTGTCATGTCGTCCGTTTTAAATATGATTGAGATATAATGAGCAATTTTTGAGTAATCTTTGATGACACGTATTTACATGACGATGTTAAGACGACTGTGGTCATGTTCAATACTTTGCCACAACGCCATCTATGAAAATTTAATGAAATTACTTCGTTCACTATCGATCAAATTACAATATTCCACTAGAGTAGAGAGTAGCAGTTTATTCGTTATAAATATATTTGAACTTTTAATTTTTGAGTTATCGCTAAAACTGGGTATTTACTTGGCTATTTTACGTCGACCAACGTTATATTAACCTCATTACTATTTTACTGGGTGGACCGATATCGATGATTCTTTTTTCAATCGATAGGTGGTGCTTGTCATGTGGTCCCATTTAAATATAATTGAGATTTGACTCGAACTTTTTGAGCTATATCTGATATGGCGTATTTACTTGACTGTTTTTGGAGTTTTCTCCTTAAGAATCGATTTTCATTTAAGGCCCCGGAATGAAAAAATTGAACAGTAAAATCTACTGAACGAATGACCTTGTTAGAGATGGCGTTCAGACGTTTTCTAATAACGCAATTAGGTTCCGATAGATGGCGTTATTGCATTCATTTATTTACAATTTGATATAGTAATAATATATTTCTTAGACTAGTAAGCCTTTTTGTGCCTATTTAGACAGTTGATCTGAAGGGGTAAACTCCAGTCGTGCATCGGAGCTGTGTGAAAACATGAACATTACATATTTTTAATAAAAAAGACATAAACCGTAATTCAATATAAATCCGCTTCAACTAAAAAACCCGACGTAATAAGCGATGTCAGCGCTTCGCGCGAATCGACGACGGGCCTTTTATGAAGTTTCTGCCTACAATCGCTAACAAAATGTTAGAAATAACAGTAGAACATTATATAATTCTACAATTTTATAATGTCGCGTTATGTGGAATACGAACAAAGTATTACTATTTTTTCGTCGATCTACGTTGTATTACTCTTCGATGTAATTGAAGTCGGTTTTTTTTTTCGTTTGCGAGCAAACACAATTATTTAAAATACAAGTTTAAAACTTTTTACACAAAATTATTATCAGTTCTTTAACATAACTACAAAATTTTTGTGTTAAACTTAATCTTTTTATATACATACATAAAATATATTTTTAATACTAAAAGAACGTTTTTAAATTTGTGTCTTAACAAACTATGTCTTGTCTTGTTTTAAGTATATTTTGGAACAACAAATTTTGTTTAGTTATTATAACTTTAATATTATTGCATAATTTTGCTTGGTTACTTTACAACCGTATTTATTAAAATCTATTTGTAATCTTATTTCTTAAACGGTAATAAATAATAAAAGTTCTACGACTAGGGCATCCCGTGAAGTTTTATTTCTTGAGCGACACAACACAAACACCAAGCACGCCCGGCCACGACAAACATCTCAATTGCCTACACAAACATTATATGTATGAAATATATGTGAAATGAATTATATGTATCATGAAAGCAATCCAACCAGCGAATGCTAACAGAACCATCTGTGTGAAAAATAATATTCGTAATGAATATCTAGAGTGTTTAACCTTTACTGTTGAATTAGCGTTTACCATGTTATCTGGGCCGTGCAGTGAAATTCAGTCACGATAACACCGTGACCGTTAGCTTGACGTGCTCTCCGTGATACAGTGGGGAAAGCCACACAGATTGACACCCAGACAGGAAATTAATTATTGTTAAAATACAAATATCCACCTTGCGCGGGATACGCACTTACGATCGCCGGTGCTTAGGCACCCGCACAATACATGCGCAAATACAATAAGAGCGGTTGTCAAAGGATATTGCAGATAAAAAATTTAAAAAAATTTAGTGATTCCATAAGAACCTTTCTTGTATAACCTATATGACAAAGTATTCTCAAGTTATGGTGTGACCAATAGAAGTAGCGATTCATTTTTATACACATATTAGTTTTACCTCGCGCGTAGCTAAGTTTTTTTTTGATACCAATATGAAACCTTTGTGGGCTTCATGCACAACACTTTGCTTAAAGATCATGACATTATCAAATGCACAGTTTATATTATTATTTTAGTATATTCTACGAATTACATACATACCAATACTCAGTTTTATATACATAGATAGAAAATAGATACATATGCCTCCTGATTCCTGGAACAAAAATGTTCCCCATTAATTTAATGTTTAAAGGATTTCTATGAATAAATTATTTGGTAACACAAAATACTTATACGATTTATACGGGTGTCTCCTACTAAGTCCAGTCAAAAGGTTCTTTGATTATAAAAAGAAGCTTTTACCGCCGATGTTACAACAATTGGATTTCAAAAGAAGGGTTTTATGTAAACATCGGATATCGCGTATAACATAAAAGCGTCTATGATATTTTGTATAAGACGATCAAAATACGAATTATTCATGGAATCGTTGTCTACGTTAACTTGACTTCATTTTCTTCTTATTTATAAAACCGTACATATAACATTCGGTAAATGTGTCTTTATATTTATATGTAGCAAAAACAATTTTCGTATTTGAAATAATAATGTTTGATTGACTCTATTAAAATAGATTTATGGATGAGATATTCTTACAAGCATGTTCATACTTGTAAACATTTGACGTGAACTGCTAAAACAGACTGCAAATAGTATACTGTTTAACTAAGGCTTACCTTGTAGATATTAATATTTAGTTTAAAACGAAACAAATTACATGAAATACGCAATTATTAAGGAAAACTTAAAAAACACGTAAGTACTATTTGTACCATTAATTACCCAAGCTACATGTTCAACGATAACCATTATACAATTATTAAATAATTTTAAAATGTGTCAAGGGATAACTGGGTTAATGTTAGGTATGCATTGCTAGCACATGGTTTAATTGGCATTAAATTTATTTTTTATGTAGCTGCTCACTGGAATGTGGTAAAGGTAAAGCTTTAGTTTTAGTGTCAAGTATCTCGTTATTAGATTTTACATCAAATTTATACGAATAACGATTTTTTTCATACATAAATACGTACTTAATTTATTTATGTAGTCTTTTTATACTTTTTTACTTTATTCACGTCAAAATTTTAACACGGACAAAGTTTTTGATTATCATTATATTCAAAATTTTACTGAGGTAAAGCGCAGGAGGACATATTCTGCTCAATATCTGGAGCAGCCTGTCTGGGGAAGTACGTCAACCCTACAGAAGATCACAGCTGCATAATAATGCTTTCAAGCAGTGTTGTGTGCCTGTTGGTAATTAAGGTGACTCCTGCTCCTGAGAGCTCCTGGGTATTGGAGATTAGGTCGGCAACGCGCTTGCGATGCTTCTGGTGTTGCAGACGTCTATAAGCTACGGTAATCGCTTACAATCAGGTGAGCCGTAAGCTTGTTTACCAACTTAGTTACATATATAAAAAAAATACTCCTCTCAATTAATGTTGTGTCGATGTGGTGAGTAAAGTGTTTCTTGAGTCCAGTCTTCCAGAGTTCCTGAAGGGAGTCGGGGGTAGCGTCGGCAACATATTTGCAACCCTTATGGTATTGCAGGCGTCTATACTTTACGATAAACGCTTACAATCAGGTGTGCCGTATACTTAACTACTAGTACTTGTATTACTTGTTTTTAACCGACTTCCAAAAAAGGAGGAGGTTCTCAATTCGACTGTATTTTATTTTTATTTTTATGTATGTTACATCAGAACTTTTGACCGGGTGGACCAATTTCGAAAAATTTTATTTTAATCGAAAGGTGGTGTGTGTCAATTGGTCCTATTTAAATTTATTTGAGATCTAACAACTACTTTTTGAGTTATATTTAATAATGCGTTTGTACTTGACGCTTTTTTCGTCGACCTACGTTGTATTATACCGCATAACTTTCTACGAGATGTACCGATTTTGATAATTTTTTTTTTGTTGTAAAGGGAATATCCCTAGTTTGGTACCATGATAAGGAAACCAGGATCTGATGATGGGATCTTGGAAAAATCGAGGGAAATTCTAGAAAATTCGCAATAACTTTTTACTGGGTGTACCGATTTTGGTAATTTTTAATTTAATCGAAAGCTGATGTTTATCATGTGGTCACATATAAATTTTATCGAGATCAGAGAGTAATCTTTGATAACGCGTAGTTACTTGACTATTTTTTCGTCGATCTACGTTGTATTACTCGTCGATGTGATTGAAGTCGGTTTTTTTTCGTTTGCGAGCAAACACAATTATTTAAAATTGTATTATATTTTCAATAGATAACCTAAACGAATAAATTACCGGCGTGTGAAAAATTATTAATACCAAAATTATAGAGTAATGTCATACACGAACAAAATTTTTATCCGAGGATATTTTGAAATCATTTCAATACCAATAAATCGACGTTTATCATTTTGATCTTACAAATGGCTCAAATGAAACTAAAATTTATTTATTATAATTACTTGGAATACCTTTGATTAATACAAAATGTAAAATTAACGGACAGTATCTTGTCTATCAGAACGTTTTGAGATTTTTAAAATTTTATTAAAACAGAGTTAGGTATTTTGTTTTCTTAAGTAGGTAATAAGAAAAAACAGCATCACAAGAAAAAAGAGTATTTATTTGTAACCGCAATGTCTTTTTTTGTGAAATAAGTTAGCAATTGAATTTTGGGTTGGTGTTATCTCTTAATATAATTTTTGTAATGTCAAAATACCACTTCCCAAAAATACCATTATAACGTTATTTTTAGAAATAAAAATAGTTAAACATTCATTAAATTAGAGTAAGCGTTTTAAATCATAATTTTTAGGTAACGCTGTTTTTTTAGATAACTACTAGTTTTCGTTAACTTTATGTTCGTTGGTGGATTTTATTACGAAGTTTAAAACTTATGAAGAACTTTCTATGGAATTCTTTATAAAATTTTCGTTTCATTTTAAAATGTAAAGTATTTTTAACTCTTTACTTACGGCTCTTTGACACAAAATTGAAGCACTTACGAGTATTTTATAACTTTTTTATGGATTATTAAATTTTAGCATGTAGTTTTGTGCATTTCATAAGGTAATAAATAACATTAATTGTGATTTATGGTTGTAATGTAAATAATTTTTTAAAATATTTGAGTAAAGATATTCGAATAATTACAATTATATTTCTATACTTATAACTATTAACATTAACATCGTTTGAAACTTATTTTAAGATAACTAATCAAAAACATAATGTATGTGTACTATTGTCGTAGTGGAGATAATGATATCGTAAATACGTAGAAATATTCCCTTCCAGGTAGGTACTATTATAATTAATATGATTTTAAATATAATTTTTATTTAAAGATCAGAATGTAATTTTGGTCGATCTACAAAGCTTTAAGAAATAGGTTTCACCAAATGTGTAGAAATCACAAACGTCCATTTATTTTTGTAAATATCTGTAGCGCTCCAGCATTTTAAAATTTCTCAAAGTTTTAAGCATAGGCAAAGGTTATAACTATAATAACACTTAATGAACTTTAACATCACTTAATTTCTTCTTATAACTTGATGACAAATTAAACCAAAAAAATTAAAAGTAAAAAACCTTTTTAAAAAACAAGCTTTTATTGAATGTGCTAAAGCGAACAAAATAAATATTTATTTTAAAACTTTTACTGTCTACTTATAAACTCATTAAATAATTTATATGATAGAAAAGCGTATCGCGAGATTTGAGTACTCGAGTTCCTTAGTTTGTAAATTTAATAGTTAAAATCAATCACATCAAGTTATTTAATTTACTTGTGGCCTACTATGTGTACAAGTAAATCTCGCAACAAGCTTTTATAGCTTGGTGAGGCCTATGTCCAGCAGTGGACTGCGAAGGCTGAGGTGAAATATAAATATTGAATTTCATAAAAAGCTCCACTGGTTACCAATTCGCCTACACCGGCAATCTTACGTAGATTGTCAGTTCAACGGGCCGAAGGACGTCCCACACTGCGTTTGCCAAGACGGGGTCTCCACTGTCGGACACGTCTGCTCCAACGGCCATCAGTTCTGTAACATAGATGACCATCCCACGGCCACTTCAACTTGCTAATTCTATGGATTACAATCATTTTAATATCATATCAAAAATCGACCGTTCCAGCGGGGATCGAACCTGCAGCTCCGACTGGCCGTGTTGGTGCTCTGGCCAATTAAGCTGTGGAACAATGTACTCGCTAGATCGAAATTTTCGATATGATGATTTTATATTCGGTCTAAGTGTCCGTGGCGCCGTCTATAGTGAGTTATTTACAGAAACCCGGACTATTCAAAGTTTACAACAATTACAATACATTTTATTACAATTTACAGTTATTACAAATTATTTATTATTAAAATACAGTTTATTACAATGAAAATTTTTGACAGGAGACCACACCATGCTATTTTTAATTTGTGCGATTTTATTTTTGCGTTACCCACACATTAGGAAATTATAAACATTTTAATATCATATCAAAAATCGACCGTTCCAGCGGGGATCGAATCTGCATTTTCGACTGACCGATCTATGGATTATGTCGGTTACTTTCGTTCTCTTGCGGATAGTCTCATTTCTAATCCTATCTTTGAGAGAAGTATGTATTTATTAATTTGTATGCGGGTATGTAATTATGTGTATATGTTTGTACGTATATTTGTGCGTGTAAGTGAATTCGTAATATTTTTCAAACAGATCAAGAGATTCAGAAAAAACCTTTTATTGTTTTTTTTTTGTTATTACAAATTACAATTATTACAAAATCCTCATGGGTGCACTAACCTAACCAAACCGCCAGTGCCCACGCGCCGGAGGTAATGGTGGTGTGTCAGATTCCTACTAACTAAAAAACCACCCCGTGTGAGCAGACCTTCGCTTGAGGGGAGCGAGATGAGGTCCCGTTAGCATGCATCACCTCACCGCGGTGGTTGGCCCGAATGAAAACATTCGGGCTCCGGCACCTAGAGGGGTGGCACCCACAAGAATACCGCTCCCGGCACGCTCCGCTCTCGCGCTACAGGAAGGGCGAGCGAAACTACCCGCCCCGTAACTCTGCTGGTTTTGGGCATTAATGCATAAACCTACCTCAACGTTGTTTTGTTGAGTGGTAGATAAGGCTGTAAGACTTTAAGTCCACTTTTTGCGCAACATGTTATATTTATTTGTGTGATTAAGTTTAAAAAAAAATTAAAGTAATAACAACATTTTTCCTACATTTAAAGAAACAGAAAAATATATACGTGAATTCTAAATTTAAAAAATAAACGTCACTGCATATATTGTATTATTTATAAAAAATACCTTTGTTAAAAAGCCACAGTATTGTTATAACGCAAGTTATGACAAAAAAATTTAATTAAGGAAATGAATTCGAAATGTATGAGACGACTTTACTGTGAATTGAAGACAGCGCGAATGCCAGACTTTCCGGCGGATCAAGCCGGTTTAATCATTGCTTCCTTCCCCACAACTGAGACGAAGGGCAAATAAATTATATATGTTGGAAGAAATAATAACTTACTAATCGACTCATGTCTTATTCGTTTTTCTCTTTAATAGGAATTAGCTCAACAGTAACAATATTGTATTAAATTACAATATCATTATTTTAATTATATAATTTTTCCCTAGATCTAGCACAAGATCATTCCTACATTATTAGAACTTACGTATATTTAAACATGCTTAATATATGACTCTGAAAGTAGTAGATAATCTATCGAGCTGGGGTCCGGCTGCTGGTCGGCCTCATTAATTCTCTCGACAAACACTGCCCGGTCAATGTGTGAGGATGACAGCACTCGTTTGTTATCCAAACGTGACCACTGTTATTATGACCTCTATAGTTATTATCGTTCCATCACAGACAATATTTTTTTGTCTTTGACAAATAACTGATGAGGAATAAATGAGGCTGATTTATATATTAGTATCAAAGTAGATTTGTGGACCGTAATCTTTTAAGAATATTTAAAGTTGTACTCTATTTATTCAATAATTCAAAAATAAGTATAGGAAATAGTGGTAGTAATTTGTATGTAAATATGTTTCTCTATATCTCTCTTATAATAAAACTTTTTTAGTAATCAGACCTATTCTGCACATATATATATATAAAAAAAAATGGTCAAAAGCTTTTTTTTCATGCGTCAACATCATCGTTATCTGTCTGTCTATATCTTGGCCACGTTTCACGCCAAAATTATCGAATGAATTTAAATAGAACTGTGTATGATTTGAGTACATCGGTACTACAAGCTATGATACAGGGAATATAAATAAAAATTACTTTAAAAGGTGTTAATTTTATATCCTAAACTCTAAGATAGTCCTCTTAAAAGATAGGAAAAAAGTCAGCAATAAATAAATGCCATTATGCCATTTAATCTATTCTATTTCTCGTTAATAAAGACATTATTTAATAGAACTTTCCGGAAATATTTCGAGGTCTTTGTTTTGTTAATTTTAAAGTACTAAACTTTTAGATTCAAATAACTCGAAATCCGAAATGTTCAGAAACCTTTGAACATAGGCCTCGACTTAAGCTGGCGTACAAACCTTATCTTACAATCTTGTGAAAGGGAGAGCAATCGCAAACAAAGTTACGTTGTGAGATAAGTTAATTTAGAATATAAATAGAATTATTAATTTTAATTGTACGTATAGTATATAAATTGACAATAATAAAATAAAATAACCACATTCACTGTCATCGTTCCGCCTATCCGCAGTGGATTATGATGGATTAAGCTCCAATCCTTCTCGAACACGGAGAAAAAGGCCTATGTCCAACAATGGGATGTTACTGCCTAAATACTATGCTACGCTACTATTATCATATTTTGCATATACAATAAATTACATAGCACTTTGAGGTGCAGTGCAGCCCTGCACAAAAGTCCTGGTGTCCAAGTTTCTTAGTAGGAAGACAAAAATCACAATTTACAAAATCATTATTCGCCCAATCCTGATGTACGGTTGTGAGGCTTGGACACTTACACTCAGAGAGGAGAATAGGCTTCTGGTTACGGAAATAAAAATTTACCGTAAGATCCTAGGACCAACTAAAGGGTAAAATGACAGCTGGCGAATAAAAACTAATGCGGATTTTTCAAACCTGGTGTCTGAGTCAAACATCATTGGAGTTACCAAATCTCATCGGTTGCGGTGGATTGGGATATGTCGAACGCATGGAGGAGAATCGAGCAGTAAAGAGAACGTATCTGGGTCGACCAACTGGGCGTAGACCGATGGGTCGCTCCAGATACCGCTGGAGGGACGTGGTTGAAGCAGACTTGAGTGATATCCAAGCCAATAATTAATAATTGGCAGGAAATCGCGCAAGATCGTGCGAAGTGGAGAAATCTTGTATCGGAGGCCAAGACTCACTTCGGGTTACTGAGCCAGATGAGTTTGTTAGTCAATAAATTACGACGTCGAACTACTATATATACCTATTATATATGCCGTTTAATTACAAATTTAAAAATTTAATTATTAAATGAATTTACGTTTAAATAAGGTACTTGTGTAATTTTAAATATTTTAATGTGCAAATTAATGTTTTCACCCATATGAAGTATCAGTACGCTAGTTTGACAGTCTGACTTTTAAGCAGCGTTAGCAGATCAATAAAGAGGTAGAACTTTCTAGTTTTTGTCATTTATTTATGTGTTTCTGAAATATACTTGTAAATTTTTAGCTAAAAATATTCATTACGAAAAAAGTTACACCCTGAAGACACCTGCCTCGAAAAAATGAGCGCTCGCGCTAAGAAATAATAGTACTCGTGAATCAGCTATTGAATAATGAAATTATTTATAAGAATTTCAATTAGGGTCACATGTTGCAGCGGCATCGCGTGGCTACGCGCGGCGTCAGCGGGTCCTTCGTAGGCATTGCATGTTACAAGATACACATTTTGTAAATAAATAAATTGTATCTATCTGATCAGAAGTTTCATACTAATTTTTTGTATATGCTGAGGTTTTGGAACCTAAACTAAGACTAAAATAAATTTCACCACGTGACTACACCAATTTTTTTCTTGACTTGTTTAAACTAGTCAGTACTTCTATAACAACTCCGACACTTCCCTCTTCTAATGTCTGTATTATATTCAAATTTTTAAAAATTACATTACTACCATAATCTAGATATATGAATAAAACAATTCATTAATTCAATCATTAATCAACAATTATATGAAAAAAAGAAATTCAATTTTTAAAATTTATTAACCGGAGAACCCCCTTTAACAACAGTGGAATTTGAAGACCCTCTCTATTGCTAACTGAAAGGTAAATAATAATTAACTAAAGGCTTAGATCAGGGTCACACCCTCCTCATAGAATCTGACACATTTGATGTTTATGATGACAACCTCTTAAGCCTAATAATATTATGGTTTCATACTTAGCTATACTTACTTAGGAGGGTGAAAGTTAATCCAATATTTGATCATCAGTGAAGTGAGAAAAAGTGCTTATGTTGTTGAATACAGTATGAAAAATAAAAACAGTGGCAACAAAAATAACCATAGAAACTATCTATTTTCTTCTATATTTTAAGAGATTAAAAGTTTCTCCGAAACAAAGGGTTGTTTTCGCATGTTGCGAGGCGTAATGGTCCCAAGGTGACAAATTAGAGGTCGCGTCCGGATGGTCTCACTTCTAAATTGAGGATGTCTTCAGCCAACACGAAGATAGGATCATTACAAAATAACAATGACAATTTCCTATCATTTATGAAAAAATGTTTTGTGAACGTGTTGAAGATAAATATCCAAATCTTTTGTCATAAAGTTTTTAATTAGCTATATTGGAATAATACCTTTTTATTCAAGTCACTTTAAAAGAGAGATCAACAATTTGGAAATTTTATGTACATTAATTTTATGTAACCTATAAGACATTAAATACATACACACACAGAGTTACAATTAACAAATAAATATAAATTTTAAAAATATTCTTCTAAAAATGTTTTTATAAACAATAATTCATCGAAATTTGATTATTATTTATTTTGAGATTTCTAAGTAAAATTTTATTTAATTTAGCCTTATTTTACAAAGTTATTTTTTTTAATTAGTCATAAAATCAATTTTAAACATTTTTTTAATATTTTAAAATCCTTTATAATTAAAATCAATTTTGACACATTCATGATCACGATGCCCGCAAGGAAAGGTATGAAAATGTTATTATAGTAGAAATAAATTCCTTTTCATAGAATGGTTCTATTTCTGAATAAAAAGAAATTTAATTAAGTAAATGAGTTACGAATTCGTATGTCGTAAATAACCAGACAAGATTTGTGTTGATATAAATATTACACGTGACATAAAAACATTGCTTTGAAAAGGAAGATCAGAGATATGTTTTTAGTAAGTTCTAAGAAGGATTGAAACAAAATATTGTAAAAGGTTGACACTTTATATGTTATTATGTTAAAAACTATTTGGCAGTGATTGGTATTCTTGTTAAAGAATCTCGTAAACAAGTAAACTAAACGATAGGTAGTCCCAACAAAATAGTTATTGTTATAAATATCTTTTACATTATATGAACTATTCCCCTTGCTATTTATTTATTTTTATTTATTAAAACTTTATTTTACACAAAAAAGAAGATACATTTTAGAACGATTAGATACTAAAACAAATAGTGTATGCATAGGCGGCCTTATCGCTTATAGCGATCTCTTCCAGGCAACCTTTAATAAAAGTAGTATAGGAAAAATATGTTGGTAATAGTGCGCAATCAACAACGCAAGTTTATTACACATAATTAAATCAATTTATAATATATATATGTTAATAATTAGTTATATAATTCAATATTAATATATTTAAACAGTATATACCTACATAAACATATACATACATAATATGTAAATACATACAAAATATATTTATACAAAAATACAAATAAAAAAATATACCAATAGAATACATATATTTAAGACTACGTAAGAGTGCTGTGTGACACGTGTTCAAGCAATCGACTGAAACAAGTACTCTAGGTCATAATATGTTTTTCATTATAGCATTTTTAAAGTAATAAGGAAGTTAATTATTTTATTATCTATATTATTAAACACATGAATATATCTTATTAACCATTTAAAATAATTTCTATGTCAATGCCTGTTTAATTATTACAATTTAAATATCTGCTTATTATAAAAATCAGATAAATAAACAAGAATGTAAAAGACGATCATTGAAACGATAGCATTTTTTATTCACAATGCATTCAGCCTGTAACATCCCACTGTTGGGTAGAGGCCTCTTTCTCCATGGAGGAGAAGGATTGGAGCTTAATCCAACACGCTGCTCCACTGCGGGTTGGCGGCTATATGACAACCAGGACCACCGGCTTAACGTAATCTTCAAGGCACTGGGGGAAACTGACAAGGACAGACATCTAAACCGAAAAAAAAATTGTACAAATACAAATAACCATCCCGAGCAGGAATCAAACCTGCAAACTGTCGGTGTTTTAGGCGACTAATCGCACTACTACACCAGAGCGGTTGTTTTTTTCATTGCTTATAAAGAAGTAATGCTTAATCTGCATCAAAAATTTACATTTTGTGTATACGAATTTTTCATCGAAAATATATGAATTTATATATGGTTTCAGCTGTTGACGGAGGTAGGTATATGATACCTGTCTGTTAAAACATTTTCGGGAGATTTTAGATGTTTGCATTTCACCGTTTAGAAAATAAAAATTAAAAGTTCTTATAAAATGAGTAAATTCATTTGCGAAATAATGATATAAAACAAAAAAGAAATACAACAATGATGTAAGTCGATTTATTCGGATTTATTTCACTTTACAATTAAATATATGGTTTCAATTATTTCATTTGTTTAGTATGGAAAAAATTTAAAGCGGCTAATAAATTAGACGCTTTCCACAAAAAAAGAAAATACCTTTTAAGATTCACAACGACTGTGTATTCTATTTTGTTTAATTTATATTCAAAGCACTTAATTATAAATGTATATATTTCCTTTAAACCTTTCGCTCTATAAAGATTACAAGAAATTCTTACATTAACTTGTTATTATAGTAAAAGTTTAATTACTTCTAATTCAATAAAAATATCAAGTTGAGCGATAAATTAAAATTGTGATTGTGAAATTTGTAAGTTTTAGTCTTACTTCATTATTCATTAAGACAATTTAGCGTTCGGTATCCAGTCTTAGATACTAGTTCCTGTTAGTTTAATTTTTCTCATAATTTAATAAACTTAAGCCGTTTTATTACTTATCAGATCGGACAATGCTCCGTTTACATCTGTATAATGCTTTATAGCACAAAACTTATTTCAATAAATAATAGTTGTGTGAATTATTCTTCATTATTAGATATATAAATAATATGCTTTTGAGAATAAATTTGCATACCCCTTTTAACTTCTGAAGTGAGATGTCACGTACAATGCGTTATATACGGTGCGGTGGGGATAGATAATTCATCATTACCAAATTAAATAGGTTAGTTGTCTTAAGCTTTCGCTTCAGCCTGTAATATAACATTGCTGGGATATGATATGCCTCTTTCCTCATGTAGGAGAAGGATCAGAGATTAATCCACCACGCTGCTCCAATGCGGGTTGGCGGGTATATTAAATATTATGAGTAACGATCGCTATCAGGTGTACATGATAACAACCGGGACTGACGGCTTAACGTGTTCTCCGAGGCACGGCGGTGAGACCCACAAGGACTGCACAAACACACAGACCACAGCAAACATATAGTCTTTACAAATGTTTGTCATGTCCGGGGATCGAACCTGTAACCACCAGCGCAACAGCCACAAATCAGTGTTGTGACCGATGCGCCAAAATATTGCCTTAAGCGTTTCATGCATATTGATCTTCTTCCTTACACAGTATTTCTAAGTGAATATCTTAAGGTGCTATCGTCAAACAATAACAAATACCTACGTGCGAAAACAAATCCAAGCACGGGTCTTACACCGATGACAACACTTTCTTGACGCTATAACGGCCAATTTATGTCGCTAAGAACGCCTACACAACTGAATTGTAAGTTGTAAAATAAAAAAGTAGTAAAACATTTATATCTATGTATAAAACATTATTATATTAAATAAATTTCATGTTTCTGAATATTAAAAAAAATACTGTCAGGTGTCACTATACTTACTACTTTAGTAATTTAACAACATAAAGTTATTACATTTTATATTTAAAAATGTACTATATGCTGGCGGTTAGTTTGGACATAGCGAAGGCCTTTGATCGGGTGTGGCATAGGGCACTTCTAACAAAGCTACCATCCTATGGGCTTCCCGAGAAACTATGTAAATGGATCACCAGTTTTTTGACAGACAGGAACATCAAGGTCGTTGTTGATGGTGCATGCTCGGACCTCAAGTCTGTCAACGCAGGCGTTCCCCAAGGCTGTGTACTATCACCTACTTTGTTCCTTCTGCATATCAATGATCTATTACAAACTAGTGGCATTCATTGTTATGCGGACGACAGCACCGGGGACGCCTTATACACAGGCCGCCCTAATATTTCTCGGGAACAAGTCGATGACTGTCGGAACAAACTTGTGTCTGAAATCGAGTCTCTTTTAGCCAAAGTCTCGCAATGGGGACGACATAATCTGGTCCAGTTCAACCCTAATAAGACACAAGTTTGCGCGTTTACCGCAAAAAAATCACCCTTCGTCGTTCCTCTCAAATTTGAAGGCACTCCCCTAACAGCCTCGGCCAGTATTGGGATACTAGGCGTCGACATATCGAGCAATGTGCAATTTCGTGGTCATCTGGAAGGAAAGGCTAAACTAGCCTCGAAGAAACTTGGTGTGCTCAGTAGGGCGAAGCAGTATTTCATGCCCTGCCACCGCCTACAATTATATAAGGCACAGATCCGGCCCCACATGGAATACTGCTCTCACCTATGGGCTGGGGCGCCCCAGTACCAGCTCCTTCCATTTGACCGTGTTCAACGCCGAGCGGCTCGAATCGTTGGCGATAAGATTCTCTCCGATCGGCTCGATTCTTTGGCGCTGCGTAGAGATGTCGGGTCACTCTGCATCTTCTACCGTATTTACCACGGGGAGTGTTCTGAGGAACTGTTCGGACTAATACCTACGGCAAAATTCCACCACCGGACATCGCGTCAAAATTCAAAATTTCACCCACATCACCTCGATGTCTGGAAGTCTACGACAGCTCGATTTTTGCGCCATTTTCTGCCACGCACGACCCCTCTTTGGAACCAGCTGCCACCTACGGTATTTCCGAACAAATACGACCTAGGGACCTTCAAAAGAAGAGCATATTCCTTTTTGAAAGGCCGGCAACGCGCCTGCTAATCCTTGGATGTAGCGGGTGTCTGCGGATGTTGTTTTTCACTTACCATCAGGTGAGCCAACTGTCCGTTTGCCCCCTCTTCTATAAAAAAAAAAAAAAAAAAATGCAAAGCAAGAAAGTTTTGCAATAAAGGGAATAAAATAAAAATAATAACTTCCCTAAATTTTTAAGTATAACCTTCTTTCGCCAAAACGATAGGTAGGCTAGTAAATTTTGAGCTCGGGCGACGCGACGACTTCGAAATAACTGATTTAAAAGAATAAATCATAAAAGCTTGTGGTTTTAAAATGCGGCACTCTAGTGCGTAAATACAGTATAATCATAATTATTCATTACACTTTGTTTATACAAATTAATTCGGAGTTTGTTTTGATTATTTACTCAGAAGATGAAAGATATTATCTATTTGAAGACCTAGAGTAAAAACAATCTTAAATAAGATCTCATTTTTTGGTCAAATTCTACGCGCTGTTATTGTAGAATCTAATTATCTTTTGTGTGTATTTGTTACTTTATATAACAGGCGTAATAACACAATTTCTTTTACTTTTTAAATCCCCGTTGTCATGTTATAGGAACGTTCTGATGTTAATATACGAAAACAAGACCTTCATCGACTCATGTTTTAATGTAAACATTTATACTTTTTGTTTGTGTTCCATTACATAACAAATTAAAGGTTTTGTAACGTATTGTGTAAATAAATTAACGGAAATAATGTTTTAAAATTTACTAAATTGTTTATTCTAACTGTCCAATGTGGTAAATTATAAATACCTACTATTTTTTATTAAAAGCATATAAAATACAATGAATACGTAATTAACAAAAAAAAAACAACTTCTCATTAATTTCATTTTTAAATTAAACAGTTTAATATAATTATCATAGGTATATCATCACTCCGACAACCAACCTATGATAAATCGTTAAATTCAAAATAATGTCTTAATTAAGCGCCATTATAACAATAAAAATCAGTTTCATAATATTATTTTCGTGTCCATAGAAAATAGGCTAGGTAGGCTTCAACACAATCTTTGCTAACTTATTTGATTTTAAACGTCAATCAAGAAAAGAACGTTACAAAATCAATACTACATGGCTCTCGAAATTTAATTAAGCTCCGTTTGATACCACAATCCCACCAAATTTCGAGAAAACGTAGTAGGTTCTATGTATTTAAAAAGGATAAAGTCATTCTTCGATGTAACGATTTTGGGTCTTTGGGTCTTATTAATGTCAACAGTTTCAGGTGGAAAATATTTATAGAAATAAAATCCCCCCCCCCCCCACAAGAGCTCTAGTCACCATAATCAACAACAGGAACACAACACTGCTTGAAAGCAGTATTATTTAGCTTTGATCTTTTGTAAGGTCGAGGTACTACCCCAGTCGGGCCGCTCCATATTTTGAGCAGGAAATTACTGCTGTGCCCTACCTACCTCAGTACTTATTCAGGCTATTCAAATCTTGATCTTTTTATTTGCTCGTTATTTTAGTAAGATTTATTGATCTAATGGCCAAGCTAGATTATAGCTGTTATAATGTTTTATATACTTAATTAAAGTTCATAATATGATATATATATATATAATATAAAAAAAACAACATATGTATAAAACATTATTATTATTTATATATATATATATATATATGTGTATATTTGTTTAATATAATAATGTTTTATACATATGATGTTTTTTTTTTTGTTAATATACTATACTATAATCGACACAATACCCTAAATTATTATTATATGGTTATTCACAAAGACTTTTTCTAAAATCCTCAATCTTTTGATTTTGAACAACAATAAAGTTATTAATCATTTTAACCTTAATCAAAAAGTCTTCTTTCACTTTCAATACATATTCATTATATATTTTTAGACTGTTTACGACAGCTTTTCTAATTTCAACTCAGTATTTAGAGCTGAAATGACATTCTTGTTTACTCTGGCTCGTATTTTTATAATTTGACGGCGTCAGTCATATCTTGGAGCGAATAGTGTTGATTTATGGTGAACCACCCATGTTGCCTCACCAAAATAAAATATCAGAATAAATGGTAAATCAACTACTTATATAACTGCTGCTGGTATACCTACTTGCATTTAATATTTTATTTTTGATTTCAAGTTAATTGATTTATAGTAATAATAATGTATTCTTTATTGTATACCAGGAAAAAAATACAGAAGCAAAAAAAAATTATAAAGGCTGCCTTATTGTTTTGTATCTTTCTCTATATGTGTCTGTATTTCGATGTATATTAAGAATAAATAAATAAATAAATAAGTATAAAACATTATTAAAAATTATATTAAAAATATATTTATATTACCTTAATATCTTTCCATAACTGTTTATATTAAACAAATATTATTATTGTTATAAAAATAAATTATTATTATTAAAATAATGGCTTGTCAATCTCAGTAATAATTTAGCTTTATATAGGTAAGATTTTTTCATGTAGAATAGATTCTATATTAGAACTGTTAATTAATTATTATAATTAAATAACGAAAATTTAATTTTAAAAAGTGGTTCTGAGTAATGGTTTGAGTAAAACCTTTATGATCGAAAGCATAAAACCGCACTTGAATAATTCGGCATCGGTTTCATTACATAAATCTAGAATGGGTAATTTTTTCCGCGACAATTAGCAATAATCTGTTACCAATAACAATAAATTTTTCGAGTATTATCTGAATACGAAAATGTGTTTCGTATTGTACCCTTTTTTCATAAAATTGAGACACGTTTTATCAAGTTATGTTAACAATATGACGCTGTTATTTTATGTGTTTGTTCCTTGTTAGTAATATAGGTATGTATGTAAACAGATTTTAATGTAGAAATTATATTAAACAATGTAAGTAAATAATTAAAGTAGCGATGCCAAATTAATAATTAAATATTAAGGAAAGGTTCACAATATATTAATTAATAAATTTACAATTTAGAAATGCTTTTCGTTACCTCTAGACGACCACGTCATACTGCGTTAGTGTGAGTGGGATACACTCAGGTTTGTTGTTTACGAAGATACATAATAACGGTGCGGCGTTAAGCGTATAAATTAATTATTCAGAAGCAAATTCGGCAACCACCTGATCTCCTGCTAAAACAAGTCTGCGGGTTTAGTACAGTACTTTCAAAGCAAAATATTATGTTATTTAATTTTTTGCCTTTCAGGAATTACGCTTTTATTTTATATTTTATGTATTGTTTCTATGTTATAATTATTAAGTTTTACTGTTCATTGTTAGGTCATACATTCATACTAAACATACGTCACATAATCTTTCATGAAATTAAAAAAGAAATCCATTTTGTTTTTCAAAAAAGTAGTGGATAGCTTTTCTCGATGTGTTTCAGTTCTAAACTATTTTTCAACTGCAAATAATTTCAATATAAGGAACCGTTTTGTATGGATGAAACAGTTTGTTTGATTTGTGAATTTGATTTGTGATAGAAAAGGCAGAATAGAAAAGTCAGAAGTTCCTATCTTCTATCTATCTTCAATACCTATTGTAATAAATGTAAAAAAAAATGTGAATTGTAAAATGTGAAACGTAATCTCTTTGTAGCGTAAAATGTTATTTGAAAAGTTAGAAAAAGTATAATTGAAAAATAAGTTAAAAAAATTTTATGATTATATATTGTTTTCTAAAGTTTATGCGAATTTCACTCATTATACTGAAACAACTTTTTCGGATTTTATCGCGGTTTATGAAGTTTTTAGATACCCGACGTTTCAGATACTTTACTGCAACCATGGTCATGGGAGGACTTATACCTATTAATTTTTATTAGAAACTATTTTTAATTCATATGCTTTAACAACAATAATAGCTTAAATCTAAATATTTTTTTAATTGTTTATTGTTTCAAATAAATAATATAAGTCCAGGTTCCCGGGTCCATTTTTGCACGTGATTACTATTAAGCTAATTTTCCGTGAGTAGCTTCATTTTGATGAGTCGCCCAACAATTTCCTATACGAAAACTCTCGATTGTGGTAAGTAATAGGAGTAGCAGGGATAAAATATGTTGATTTGATGATTCTCAAAATTTTATTACAAACTGGGTTTTCTCTATCTGATGATAATTATCTAAATTTTTCGAAAAAATATTTGTCCTACAAAATATAATGTGTATGGGCTGATCAAAGAACCTTCCAACATGTATCATGTCATAATATGTATAAGAATGTAATCACAAAATGATTACTAACCGGCTGTTTTTTTTTTTTTTTACTGAGTTATTATTTATATGATTTAACAGTTATATTGTCCTACAAATTGCGTAGTACGTTATCTCGGTCCTACGCTCATAAATTGTTAATAGCACGAGAACATTTTTGTCATTACTAACTATAGGACAAAAATATTACATAATAGGCGAGTATATACTCTACCCAAATGAAACAATGTCCTACAAGAAAACAGGCATGTATCACTATTCCGACAAGAATTGTCACTTTTTAGTTTTCCTATTTGTACCATAAAATAGAGTGAAAACATCTTTTTTAAAATTTAAATACCTATATTTTTTTAGTAAACTAATTAGAAAAAAAAATGTGTATTTACATATATAAAAACCTTCATCAGATTCATCTGATAAATCTTCATTATCTTTGCTACTAACATCGCTGTCATCTTCATCTATTTCATTTTCCTCATTCGTGATATCTGATTCGGTTTTAACCTGAAAAAATTAAGCAAATTATATAATAATGAATAATCAATCAATAAATAACAACAGTATTAATAGAGTACCTTGTATGTCAGAAGATAATTCTTCAAAAGATGGACTTTGGGGACCATCAAACCAATAATATTTGTATTTGCCATCAATTACTGTCCATCAAAAAATTTCTGGCAATGTTTCCGTGGGGCACTGCATGTGTGCATTACACCATACATTGCAGATGAATACAGTTGGTTCTTTTAATTTGTTGCAACAATTCCTGTTTTGCTGGTAGCAAACTGGAAGGATCATATCCTACAATTTTTTTTAAGCTTTCTTCACTTTAATTTTTTGATTTATACCCTTTTTCAAATAACTCATGCCGTCCTTTGTTAATATCATTTTTTGTTTTTAATGAGTACACTCTGCATACATACTCTTCAATAATTTTAACTACCTCATTCGATGCTGTTATTGCTGTGTTTTCAATTCGTAGGAGTTGAATAAAAGCCTCTTGAATTTTTTATTTTTCTTCAAAATACTGTGAGGTCTCTTTTTCCTTTACGAAAGAAAGCAGGATTGTAATCATTCCCTTTCAAATATGGCATGTGGCGAGTGAACAAGATAATTGATCTCCAAGATTGGCATAAATTTTATTTATGGGTGAGTATTTTTTTTACTCGTGCTTAAATTAATTATTATTTGAATTTTGTCTTTTAAATACTTAAAATTTGCCAACATTAGTACTGGTATATTAGAATCTGCACACGATAGTTATAATTAAAATGACAAATGTGGTATACAATTTAGATATCAGCTTCTTCATGATAACAAGAGAGGTTATAGTCAATGACTTTTTATTTTATTTTCACTAGACACCTCATAAGTGTAAAATTGTTTGATATTCTTTCCTGTGTTTTCAATGTAATAAACTCGTCCCTTGTCCAATCTTCAACTAAATTTTCTACAATTTTTTTTAAAGTTGTTGCTCCTCAATTTCAGAAATCTGCAGGACGATTATTGTCTTTACCTTTTACGTCATACTCTGTGTCCTCTTCACCTCTCAGATCATGTTCACAAAATCTTTAATACTGGGCTTTTATAGTACTGGTCAAATATAATATATACTTTTTTTCTATTATATGTACCTAAGTATTTTTAATATATGCTTCGAGATTTTACAATAACTGTTTGGAAGGTTCTTAAACGTATGTAATAAATAAAATTTATATAGTTAATATACAGATATTAAGTTAAAAAAATGAGCCTGTTAGTAATCTTTTTTAATGACTTCGTTATCGATACAGATTTTTTTTTATTTAAAATTAAAATTCGCGGGCTCAAAATGCCTATGCTTTTTGTTAAACATGCATTATACTCGTAATATCCCAGGCGATTTATCACTAGAACTACAAATCAACAGTCCTATGAATGCTCAGTAAAGCTAGGATCTGGACCGACGCTGCGGGTTTTTTCAATGTATACATACAATAAATTACACACTTACAGATACACCCATAAAATCATCTATTCATATTCACATACATATCTGTCCTCCACCTACAGATACATATTGGATACATACTCTTTGATCAAACCATACATTTTGTAGGATAAATATTTAAAAAAAAAATACAATTTCTTACAAAGTCACACTTTTAACGAAGTTAACAACGATTTTATTTTTAGTAAAGTAAATATACGAAAATGTCAAAAACACGTTAGGTAACTGAAATGTGTGTGTTAGTTTCATTCGTTTTAACTTGCTCACAAATTAATTCGCAGAATGTTGTGTTAATTTATTTAGATCTACCTTTTAAAAATATATGAAATTAAATTTATTTTATTGTTAGTATAATATAGAGCAGGAAAAAAGTAATTAGCACTTCCTGTTCTCCTTCCAGTAACCGCTTAAAGTGTTAGCGGAAAGAGGCCATGAAAACGATTTGAAATATGTTTGAAGCGTCGAATTCGTTCTAAACGCAGCATGTTAAGTGATCGATGACCGTAAAAAATTCGTTTACGGCACGTATTGTATTTCTAGAGGTTAAAAAGGTTTTGTAGCTTTAAACTTGAACACAAAAGGTTTTATATATTTTAAAGTTCAACTTAGACTGAGGTAGGGCAGACACGGAAATATCCTGCTCAAAATCTGGAGCAGCTCGACTGGGGAAGTACCTCGACCTCACAGAAGATCACAGCTAAATAATACTACTTTTCAGCTGTGTTGTATTTCTGTAGTGTTACTTAGGTGATCAGAGCTCATGGGAGGGTCGGGTGTAGGTTGGAAACGCTCTTGCTATGCTTCTAGTGTAGCAAACGTCTATTATAAGCTACGGTAATGGCTTACCGTAGGTGAGCCGTACGCTTGTTTGCCGATCCATTTGTATATACATACATAAAAGTCAGGTGTAAGCTTATATTATACTAAAGACTAGTTTTAACAACGACTCTGTTCCATACTATATATATAATTATTGAAACCTGTGGCATGATTTAATAAAAGACAAAAAAATTAAGTATTAACTTCTTGGAAGAAAATTCATCTAAATTAGCAGTTAAGTACTCAGCTGAAATTCATTACAAAAACTTTAACAACGCATTATAACGTATTGTGTATATGACTACATATTCAAGATCATTATACAATGTATAAAGATTATATGAGAATTTTCATGTCATTTACCATAATTTATACATAAGATGGTAATATGTTTTTGCCTTCTTTTATCTTCCTGGTAAAATATTGTAATATAGTAGCATGACCGTCGCCACTAAGACTGAAACTTATGAACATGAGGGTGATCTTGTTAATAGTGACACTAAGTGACTATTTTCGTCACAATGCTCACCAAAAACTCGACAAAATTAATCTCACACCTTACATAAACATAAATGTATACATCCGTTTTCTTGTTCTGCAATTTATCACTGTTTATAAGGTCTGTGTATATTTTATGTTTTTTTTTTATATCTTGGACTTCATTACCCGTAAGACTTCTATGATATGATTTTATAATTGATCATATTGATTTCCACTATTGCAAGCCCTTTGTTCACTGATGCATTAACCAACAGCCACCAGTCAAATTTTCGTATCAAGTTACCATTTATATCAGAAGATCAGAAAGATGAGTGATCATATGTGTTATCTAAGTCGTTGTGTATCGGAATTTAATACTAGGAAACTTGAAAGAATTTTTTAAATGTTTAATAACGTATTTATATTTTTGTATGACAAACTATAAGTACATTTGAATAAATTAGCTTATCGACGAAAATCTGATATATACGTAGATTGAGAAACTAGATATGGTATTATTTTGTTGTAAAACAGGATAATAGAGCCAAACAAAGAGGTACATTGATTTATTAAGTCTCCACCTACACGTAGAACTTACATAAACAGTATGTGTCCGCCGAACAAGGATTGGTTCGTATTAAATCAGAATAATATAATTTTATATAGCTAACAAGACAATTTTTGTTATAATTTCGTTTACCTATTATATCTTTCTAATAAATAATAGGTAATATTAATCTATCTTGGTAATTAATCATTAAGAATTTTGAGTAACTTAATCTGGCTACGGTGTTTCATAATTTATGTTTTACCGTTTTCTGAGTGCTTAGTTTAGTTTGCTTGTTTAATATAAGAATTATCTATAAATATTTTCTTGTATGAAACTTTATTAAGACAACTCGTTTTACTAATAACTAAGACTAGATTTGTGAAGTCTCTCTAATTATACACCGAGTGACTTTCTGTGGACCGCTGCAAGCCAATTACGAAGAGCTGATTTAGCAGGAGCTTGAAGAGCTAATGAACTGTTATAATGTGTTAGTTATGACTATGAATGTTATTGAAGACCGTACACCTGTAAAAAGCACTGGAATGTTAATATATTAACATTATTTTGAAATATAAGCGTATTAGATTGAACAATATCATCAATAATATTTTTATATTCGGTCCATATTGGTATCACAGGTTCATTACACTACCATTAATATTTAATGCAACGTGAATTCCTTTTAGGACATATGTCAAATGACAACTTCGAAAAGAATATCAGGTTGTGATTAATTTTTCGTATGAAAGTTTTAAATGTGATTAAAGACATTAAATAAAAATAAATAAATGATGTACGCATCATTTATTTATTTTTATTTAATGTCTTGTTATTTTTATTTAATGTCAGTGGTAATAAAAAACGAACACAATACACATAACGCTCTTATTGTTTATGTCTGTCCAAAAAGAATGTCAAATTAGAATAACGTAACGAATAAAAATAGGTAAAAAATCTTTTTAAGTTAAACGGTTTTATGTTAAACATACATTGCAATGTTTAAGATAAATGTACTAAAAACCAAAAAATAATAAAATAGATACAGTCGTGGGAATTATAAACATATGCATAGACTAGACTAAAATAAAACCGTGGGGCACGTCAATTGTCTACAATCGTTGATTAAAATGTTTGTTTTGTAATGTTACACTATAATTAGGCAGTTGTTCAACCGACAAAGATGGACGTGTGATAAGTAGGGCTAGAATGTGGAAACAAGCTAGCAAGCTCGATTATAAGCGAGTTTTAGGGTTTCATAGTGGTGAGCGAGTAGTACTTTTATCATATGTTTTGTCGATTAAAGACAAACTACGAGCAGTGAAACGATTCCTCGCCAGCCAGCAGTGTGAATGTCCAACGATAAACTAGTTGAAACATCTCTTTTATTTACATGGAGTGTATAACTATTGGAATTTCCATGAGCAAGAAAATAGTAAGTAATTTCCTCACCGTCTGCGGGCCAACTGCCTATTTTAACGACGAATTAAACGATTCTTCTATCGCACATTAAGTCTATAATTTGTAGACAATTGACGTGCCCCACGGTTTTATTTTAGTCTAGTCTATGCATATGTTTATAATTCCCACGACTGTATCTATTTTATTATTTTTTGGTTTTTAGTACATTTATCTTAAACATTGCAATGTATGTTTAACATAAAACCGTTTAACTTAAAAAGATTTTTTACCTATTTTTATTTTCTAGTTTTTAGTTTTTATTTCGCATTCTGTTTAATTCATTTAGTGCTTCATTATTGCAAGGCCCATCTTAAATATTGAGGTTGTATAGTGCACTGTATTTTTCTTGTCAAGCCCTTTTATTTGATACCCATATTGGTGGGATTGATAAAAAATTGTTATCAGACATTTGGTAGCGGCGGCCAGCTTAGATTTCAATTTTGCATAGTAAATTGTATTCTACTTGTTGAGACCTTTCATTTGATACCCATGTTGATGGGATTGATAAAACCTAAGTTATCCGCCATTTTGTAGAGGCCGCCATCTTGGATTTTAATTTTATATAGTACATTGATTATACTGGTTGAGCACTTTCATTTGATACCCATATTGATGGGATCGATAAAACCTACGTTATCCGCCATTTTGTAGCGGCCGCCATCTTGTATTTCAATTTTTTATAGTATATTGTATTCTGCTTGTTGAGCCCTTTCATTTGATACCCATATTGATGGGATTGATAAAACCTACGTTATCCGCCATTTTGTAGCAGCCGCCATCTTTGATTTCAATTTTTTATAGTATATTGTATTCTGCTTGTTGAGCCCTTTCATTTGATACCCATATTGATGGGATTGATAAAACCTACGTTATCCGCCATTTTGTAGCGGCGGCCATCTTGAATTTATAATGATAATGAATAAACATAATTGTATTGTCACCAAAATCCAAAGTGTATACAAAATTTCAGATTAATCGGTTGACAGGAAGAGGGTGAAATTTGAATTACTAAATTTGACCCAAGAATAAATAATAAATAAAAAATAAAACAAACGGGGTGAGCTAAATAAAACCGTTTAAAAAAGGTTTTATGCGTGACGAGAGCGTTACGAAAAGTGATCGGGCGAGGCGAACAGAAGTCGAGAGGGAGATATAAGTTAGATGGAGCTAATGAAGTTTCACTTCAGTCGTGTGCTCTAAAGAACGGGTGTTCTTTTTTTGTAAGTTAAAATGGTTTATTTTTAATTTCATTTTGGCAGTGGACTTTTAAATCAATAATATTTATCGTTAGAACAACGAATTAGTATTGTTATGCTAATACGTTGGCAGTGTGTGTGACCGTCAAACTGTAGTTATTTTTACATTTCTTTATATATTAAAACGATCCTTATACCTGTGGATATTCATCAATATAAAAATATTAATTTTTATTTGCGAAAAATGTAGTTTACATAAAGAATAAGACAGAAAACTGTTTGTATCCCTTAAGTCAGATTTTTCAACAAGTTTCTCAATTCTGGTGAAGGTTTAGCGATTTTATGTTTCCCGTGAGACGTGCCCGATCGTTTTGCCTACAAAGTATTATTTCATGTGAATTTCCCCCGCTGGTTGCCACACAGTATCCAAGTAATCGGTAACTTTTTGTAAATTCAGAATCAGACACAAAAAGTTTAAACGATTTCTAAACATATGAAGTTGTGTGATTGCATTTGAAAGTAAGATGTTTGACTGTTAATAAAGTTTGTTATAAAGCTTATGAATTTTATATTATACTAGCTGACCCAGCAAACGTTGTTTTACCATATATATTATTAAATCCTTAATCCCCCCACCCTTGTAACTTAGGGGTATGAAAAATAGATGTTATTCAATTCTCATACCTACCCAATATGCACACAAAATTTCATGAAAATCGGTCAAGCCGTTTCGTCGGAGTTTAACTACAAACACCGCGACACGAGAATTTTATATTTTTAATTTTATATTAGATTAACTAGTATGTACAAATAAGGTACGTTCAGTTTATTATTGAATTATATTATATCCACTAATTAAAATTCCATCCATTATATTTTTATTTAAAAGTCATGCATTCAATTTAAATTAATTTTAATATGGTAATTGAAAGTAATTTAATAATCTTTTACTACCAATTCGATGATATTTTGTGCCGGAAATAGGTACATTTAACGCGAATTCAAACACTGCTAATTACAAGTATTTAAATGTTTATATAAAAAAAAAAAAAAAAAAAAACATTTGACAACCATTAGACCAGTGTCCATCAGCCTAACAGTTAGTTGTTGTTATAACTGCGCAAACAGGTCGCGAAAGAAAAGTAAGCTTTATAAAGCTTACTATTGCTATAGCAAATTAACAAAAAGTTGATATCAATTTAAACAGCTGTATCAATAATTCAAAAATACATTGTAAAATATTCAAAAATGGAGGATTACGAGATAACGGAGTAATTCACGGAGTTACAATCAAATAACACAAAACAACGTCGCTCAAATTGAAATGTTTGTTGTTCATTCCACGGCAAGTGACGTTTAATTTATATTTTCGGAGATTGGTGTAAGTGACAGCGTCTGTCGTCATAACGCGGACAGCTGGCTTACCGGATGTCTAAGAATAAACTCTCCACATAGTTTGCAGGTGTTACTTTAGAAAATGTATCATCCTTAATGTAATTAACTCTTGGACTACCGTTTTAACGAATGCGACTTATTAACAATTGAGAGTTATTATTAATTACTACGAATAGTTAATAATAATAATTAATATTTTGACCTTTGTGGTTTTTTTAATCTAAGTTTTTCTTAGAAAACATTTTTTTAACCTACGATTCAATTTTGTTTAAAAACATGAATTCGATCTTCTTGTAGTAAATTAAATAAAGCTCTTTAAATTAATATATGTTATTGATGTAAAATTTCAGTATTTAAATAAGTAAATAATGCTCCACGCAAAATAGGCGCACTAAGTCGTCGAGTTGCGGAGAATAGCCCGTTGAAAATCAAGTAAATAATGCTGAGAATATCAATTTATAAAGAAAATTTTACAGACTTATATTGAAAAGATCATAATCAGAATTCAGGAAAATGAAAAAATTGAAAGTACAGAAAGTGTGATGTTAATTTGTGATATTCATATTCAGAGGCAGTTTCGGAAATGTATTTATATAGGTGAAGTTGTGTATTTACTTCCTCGCTGTGCGGTTATAAATTGCATAACGGAGAAACGGTGTGTCTTCAATATTCAGTTTATTTTTGCAATAAAATAGGGTTGTACAATGGGATCATATATATATGTGTTTAATCTTATAATTAAAATAATAATACGTTTTAATAAAAACGTAAATTGACGCTTACTTCTCATATCGATTCAGTAAATGCTGGTAGACTGCTATGCCTATATTCAAATAAACAGCTAAAATCCTGTAAAACGTTACTCTCAGCATCCTTAACCATCAGCGTCAGTTGTTTTACAAAATTTTTCTCCCCCGCGACTTATAACCTTTTTAGTCCTTAAAATATTTACGGGATAATTTTGAAATTATCTTCTTTCTTAAAAAAAACGTAATTGGACTATACGTTATTTTCAATAATAACGAAGTACACATTTTAACTCCCAGCCCTTCTTGCAAGGAAGCTTGCTTCAAACTTCCTGATAAACAAGACCCGGTATCCCTACCTTGTTGTATAAACTTGTACCCAGCTTAGTTCAAGTTCAATCAATAGCTATTGTATGAGGCTTAATCAACATCCACACAAACCGACTGGGAAAAATAAAATAAAATAAAAGAATTTTGCTTAAATATTGCCAATTAACTTATATCTCGCAAGTTCCGTTCGCCCCACCCGATCACACTTTTCATAAGACTCTCGTCAAACATTCACTAGCTTACGTCCCAAGTCAGTAAAAAACTTTACTTCAAAAAGATCTCAAAAATCTTCAATGTATATATGATGTATTAACTCGGTAGAGTTTCTAAAACATAGATGAACTACAAAAATTAAAACAATTAAAGAAATAGATTTATCTTTTGTTTCAATAATCGTTTTAGTAAACAAGATTGAGCTGCAAACAAAGAATACTCCTTTGTTTGTACGGTGGCGTTAATGCTGAAATTTTCATAGTCCTAAAGTTTACACTTAAATTACAAGCTATATTTGTTAATGTCTCTGCCTTTCTCAATTTTATATACTAAAACATTATTATCGCTTATTAGATTTGTTCTTTCGTGCACCAAAAATTACACTGTAATAATGTTAAACATACCAAAAAGATTTAATCATATCTCACTCACTTCGAGATGCGGGAACAAATTTTATTTAGTTCAACATATTTTTTTTTTTTTTGCAAATTGTATATATTGATAAGGCAAAGTAAATTTATTTAGTTGAATTAATACATATATTTATATCCAAATATAGAAATATAATTGAATAGTTGTTTACTTTTACTATATATTTATAAGTATACCACAATATACTGAAAATATACAAATGGAAAATATCTTAGGCTTTCTCTACGAGTATATCGAATCGGTGATTCCAGTAAAAGCCGATTAAGGACACTCGGAAAACTGGTTTAGTGAGAAGCAAATTTTAGTATTATTCCGAGGAGAGTTTTAAATCATAGCGTTAAAATTTTTAACTTAAGTAGAGATACTTAGAACATGTACGAGAAGACGGGACAAGCAAAGCTTTAACACATAAGAAAATAAAATGAGCCTATAAATATAACATTAGCTTTTTACATCCCTTCTGTAAAGATTGGAAAAAAGGCAATAAAACCAAACATGTGACATCGCCCTCAAATAAAAGAACAAGTATATAAAATACAACGAGGATGTAAGACAGCGGGTGTTGGGGACTACCATTAATCTCGACTTTATTATAAACACAGAAGCCAACTAAATCATAAACACATTAAATGTGTACTCAGTGAGCCCTCAGCTGCTTCTGTTACGATTTATTAATAACGTCTTGGTTTCGGTTCGTGAGTCAGAGTTACATTTGAAAAGAGTTCAGTTGTTAAGTTTATAGCTCAGTCATTAAGGGCATAAAAAGACGCTCTGAAAAAGTTCGATTTAGGTGTACGACCCTTATCACCACTGGGAAAAAGGGAGCAACGATTATTAGTAATTTCTTTTCTGTCTTCTTTTAAGAAAATAGGAACAGAACTGACTTACCCTGGAAACGTTTCACTGTTGGGCAAAGACCTCTTTGGCATGTAAAAGACGGATTGGAGTTATATTCACCACACTGCGCCACTGCACTAGCCACTGCAACTTAATGTACGATTTTCCTATAGTAAGTAACGTTCGCTAGCCTATGATAATAACTGAGAGTTAGGTGAGCTTAGCTTCAGGTGTCTTCAGAAGTACTCACAAGGATCACACGCAGATTAAATATTCATATAAAAACACGTCTGCCGCAAGTGAAAATTGAAATCGTTGCGGACTTTTAACCGGCTTCAAAAAAGTAAGAGCTTCTCAATTTATTTTTAAATTTATTTATGACATATTAAGATTAACATGAATACATCACATTTACTAACAAAAAACTTTAGGCTTATTACTTTACTCATTTACTTTAGGCTTATATGTACTTTTTGTATGTGTATAGCCTTATAACTTTTTACCGGGTGTGCTGATTTTGATGATTCTTTTCAAAACTGGTGGTATGGAAAACATGTCTGATGAATACTTTTTGATAAGGCAATTTTTCCCATATTATTTCCATTTGGGTAGTTTGATTTTTAATATGTTTCTACACAAATCTTTATTGAATACTAGAATTACCGAGAATTTCTATAAAATTAAATCTTGTAAATAAAACATGTCTAATATTTTTTTTTATTGAAATTTGCATTAATGCTCTCTTCGTTTAATTTTGATATACGTTATTTATTTCAAAACAAATGATAAATAAAAAACAAACAATTATAATAAAATGAAGGAAAAAAAACGACGCGTTATTGTATTACTTGCGAATTTTGGTACTTGTATAAATAAGAAACATAAACATTATGTATTCAATTGCAAAGAACTGTTACAGAAATAATTATAATAACATTCAATTCACAACCCATCTGGTGCAGTGGTGCGAGTAGTCGCCGACGGTATACCGAAGGTATGCGGATTCGATCCCGCTCGGGATGGATATTTATAACTGTACAAATATTTCTTTACGGTTTGGATGTCTGTCTTTCTGGGTCTTCGCACGATTAAGCGCCAATCCTTCTCCTACATGGAGATGCCCAGCGGTGGGGTGTACAGGCTGAATCGCGATCGTGATCAATTCAAAATTCTTTACTTCTGTTTTTTTCCAAATTTGTGTTTATTTTACGTGTTCGTATATTATCTCTTAAATGTGCAGTTGTAGACTATTTGAAATAGACTAAGAAACTTTTACCTACTTTAATTACGATATTGCAGATAGCAAAGCTTTTTATGTATATTTCATTTATATAATGTGACTAAATGTATACTTATAGTATTTAATGCAAAGGATAATTTTAATCACTTTAATAGCAGACGAGGCCTTTTCCCACCTGCGGAACATTTTTATATTTAAAGGCTGCTACACGCTTTTGCCTGACAGACTGGATGGCGCAGTTTATCAGCTGGTATCTCGATGTCTTTCTAAAGGTTGTGTGTTCGAGATTGATTATTTAAAGTCCAAGTGTAATATTCATACACGTATTATGTATACGTCATATAAAACATATATATCTTTATATATATATATATATATATATATATATATATATATATATATATATATATATATATATATATATATATATATATATATATATATATATATGTGTTTATATATCAAAATAATCTAATTGAAATATCCGTATTACTTTTAAATAAAGATAATGCTTAAAATGTTGTATTTATTGTAATAAATTCAATTGCGTATGAAATGAGTTTAATAATGTAACTCTAATGCTATTACGGATTACCAAATAAGTAATAGTAAAAAAAAATAAAGTACCATTATTAAAAAAAAATTAGACTTTGCTAATGCGAAAAACAGTATCGATTACAAACAATAAAACATGTAATGTTAAGGCTCTACATAGATACTATTTTTAGAATATATTGTATCCATTATGCCCAAGTATCATCGAGCACTTTATTCCCTTTTAAATATAAAGTAAAAAAAGGATCAAGTTCGTACAGAAAAGAGCTTTGAAATTTTTGTTAGAGAATTATTGAGGACTTGAATAATGTATAAGCTTTAAGAAAATAATAGTATTCATCAACGTAAATAGCTACTTTAAAATTTGTTCATAACAATTTAAAATTTCATTAAATATTTAAGGGGTTTCTAATGATTAAAACGCATTTAATTACCTTTACTCTACCGTAGTGTAGTATATCCAATATTTACATCAGGTAAGGCCTACTTTGAAAGAGTGATATCTTTTATACGAAATCTAATCAGTTTCTTACGTAATTTCCTTTTTATAAAGGTTTCTACACAATTTCCTTTATAAGAATTCTGTTTCTGTCACATTCATTGCCAAAAACACTTCGCACAGAATGAATGGATAAACGTAACGTTACGATAAAAGTAATTATATGTATTGCGTTATTATTTGTATTACTTTTATTATGTTGATTTAGTTTTTTGTTAGCAGTAATATCTTAAAATTTACGCACAAATCAAACTAGTGAAAAATTAATGAATTATAAAAAAATATACAAGCCCTTGTTTTACATGCTTAACATTCAACAACAACAACAACACGGGTCATTTCCATTATAAAATACTAAATTAAATTTAAAGAGTCAATTGCAGTTCAATAAAGGAAATAATATGACGTTACTTATAAAATATTAATGTATAACATACATATAAGCAATTACATTGTTATTGAGTTAGGCATAATATTGTAATTTGATTTCCATTGACAACATTTTTATTGATGTTATGTGAAAATAGTATGATAAAATGTTTTATTACCAAGCCCAGTTTCATTTTTACACGAATTTTCTGAATCTTAATTAATTCAGTGGGAAAATTGAATTAGAACTTTAAGTAGACACTTAGAGGCCAACTCGATTTGCATTACCATCGGATCTCGAAATGACATAAATCTAAGTTAAAAGTTAATTTTGTCAATCCGGATAATTCCTCAAGGTTTAATCAGACTAAGTTGGGTGTAATTAATGTTCAGTAAGGCCACACAATCTAGGGAAGCTTTGGCTTAGCTGGTGGAGTTTGGTAAGGGCGGGCGACGGCGGGACGCAGCGAGGGCCGGGACGCCGTTAGTACCGTGATAGAGTCCGCCGCTTATGAACGCCTTCTGCACTACCGTGACCTTTGACTAAAATAATACGTTAATAGTTTGTCACAATTTTAATGATACAATAAAATTTAACTTTTTTGCTATCGTGACTGAATATGCTGAACAATTTTTCTCGCCTCGTGATTGCAAGTTTTAGTGAGAAAACTTTTATATAAACAATGGTTGAAGTAATTTTCTTTGTGATGTTTCTAATAAACAAATCTTGTTTGTAAATGAAATAAAACAATTATTTAAATGTGATTTGAGGTTCACAGCAAGCAGCGTAAGGATGTGAATAAGTCATTGAATAGGTAAGTTTTAAAATAAAACTGTTATTATAAAATTATGTTCTTTCTGTTAATGTTGTTACGTATTTTTGTTAAATAGCCTTGTTATTACTTTGTACAATATTTTTTTTCAGACTTCATTAAATTAACATACATAAATGCATGACGGTCTGCAATAACCAGAGTTATAATGGTTGCGTTTTCTGCGAAAAGGATTTATTTTATTTGTTGTCGCTACAATCAAATTAATATATGTATTTCTAATATAATTTATTTTTTATATCGGCATCCATGATTTTAGCTCATTTTAAATAAAATTTCGTTAATGTTTAGTTAAATATCGTAATATTGATTATTTTTTAAATTATTGTATTAACCAAAAAAAAAAAAAAAACTATCATTGAAAAACCAGATTTTAAAAAGTGCCAACAGCTGGCCATATCAACATTGTTTAGAGTCGATCACATAAGTCATATTGTCCATTAGGTATTATAGAAAAAATGCATTTTTTTGTATAAAGTTACAAGTAAAAAAAAAGATTTTTATTGAAATAAAAGATAAAGATATAAAAGATAAAAAATAAAAGATATTATTTTGATTACATTTACACAATTGAATGTAACAATTATGCTATTGTGAAATGTAAAACAAAATAAAACAAATAATGTATACCTAATTCATACGAGTAAATTAATTTAAATTATTTCTTCCCTTTAAGGCACTTTTACTCTGTACTAAATTTTCGTATTAAAGCAGCAAATATAAAGTGAAAATTTTCATATGCTACTTGAAATCTCTGGCGGTTTTCAAGTCGATCTGCTGGCATATTTAACGTGCAATAAAACGGTAGGAGTAATGTATGTTGGATTATATGGATGATTCAAGGTTTACATACACTATGTAGATGTTTTATGGAAATCGAAAGCGTTTTTTTTTTAACAGTGTCGTATTTAATATAATATAATATGTATATTCATTTACTTCAAACTCTTTAATAGAAGGATATGTAAATATTTGATATGTTCACGTTTGCGCTACTGCGATCTATTGAGACCGCAATATCTTATCTTTTGTAGGCGATTTTAGTAATAAAGGTCGAGTTACTGTGCTTTTAATAAGTATTAAGAATTTCAATTAACTCGCAGCTATTCTTTGTAGAGAAATCTACAAAATTAAGTTTGTAATTGGATATTTGTATTTAATTTTATTTCGTGTAATGAAATATATATTCTAATGGGTATATTATATTTGCATTTGCAATACTTAGCTATAAAAAATTGTTTCTTGGATATAGGAGAAATTGAATCCAGAAACAATAATATCTTATCTTTACTATTACGTTAAAAAACTTTTATTTTCTGAACATTTCGTACTAAAAAATTACCATCCACTTCGGTTAAACCTTGAAAAGGATTAAAAACTAAACTTGTATAACAAAAAAAAAAAAGCTTTTGTATTAGTGTGGATATCGTTTTTAACATAGATCACTTTTTTAGTTTAATTGATTATTTATTGCTAAGAAGTAATATTGATTATATCCGATTGTTATTTAGTTTTCGCGACGATCCTTAAGCACTTTCTAATACCCTCTTATATATAAATTACATACGGACATAATTATTTTAGCTAAGCTATTTATTATTTTAGCTATATGTGTAGGATAAAATAAATAAATAAAGATTTGCCGAATATTTTGCCACTATACTAACTAAGAAGTCGGCGATTAGTTGGCGACTATTCGGCAAAGAATGCCGACTATCGGCTACGACTTTTTAATTTGTATATATATTATATATATATCTAAATAAAAAGAATGATATTGGCCTATTACATATAATAAAAGCCTTGATTGATTATTGATTTCTTACTTTATAATAAGTCTTACATATTTTGAAATGTAAATCAAAGCAGCTTTTCCGTCTGTAATCAATCTCGGAAATTACTTACCTGAAAAAGCATATCTATGAAATTTATGAAACAAAATTAGTATCTTAATTCATAAACAAAACTCCCGGCCGAAGCCGTGATCGGCATGGCTGACTACTACAAAATAAATTTTACTCTGTATAAAACTTTGTCGGCCAGATGGCCAAAGTCATAATCGACACATTTCTAATTAATGCAAGTTAAGTGGTAAACAAGTGACTTTTCGTTTTAAATCCATAAAATACATAAAAGAATTAATTTTAAATCCATTATACGTCAAATATCAATTTTGTTGCGAAAACGAAAAACTTTCGGTCCCTGCTTAACTTCTTTAAGAAACAAATAAAAAAAATCTAAGTGCTTATTTATATTATAATTGGCAAGTCCTGTGCACAACTTCGTACTTTTATTATTCACTTATGATTGTCTTTTCTATTAAAAAATTACGTTCTAGGTTTCAAAAAATTATTAAAAAAATCTCCGTACTTTATGCGTGTGTTTTGTATAACTATGTAGGTAGGTCATTAATAAGTTAACCACAGTGGTGTGGCAATTTTTTTGCCGCCATATTTTAGAAAAGATATTATAAAAATATTATTCTATCTAATATAAAATTCTCGTGTCGCGGTGTTTGTAGTTAAACTCCTCCGAAACGGCTTGACCGATTCTCTTGAAATTTTGTGTGCATATTGAGTAGGTCTGAGAATCGAATAACGTCTATTTTTCATACCCCTAAGTTACAAGGGAGGGGTGGATTAAGGGTTTAATAATATAACATGGTAAAACAACGTTTGCGGGGTCAGCTATAAAATATAGCTATAAATGTATATAAAGATATTACAAAATAAAAATGATAATGCGTTTTTAAAAATTAAATTTTAAAAATTAAGCTAATGTCTCTTTAACATCATGGTTTTTCTATGGTAGACATTAATTTGTTTTGTACCTGTATACAAAATTTACCATCGTAAATTATTTAACCTATTATGTTATATATAAGTAAATAATGTTTTTAGACACCTTTTTCTTTTTGTTCGATCAAATTTTGAAATTGTTAGGTATGACGCGAAAAAAAGAGGGTTGAGAGTCACTGATTTAAGTAATAGATACTATTTTGTACTCTTTTACAAATTATTGTTAAATTAACGAGTTGCTTTCTTGGCGACACCTGTATCATAAAAATTCGCTATAGTGATTACGAGAATGTACTTATACTACTTACTACTACAAGTTCTTAAATGATAATGGAAAATAACTTTAATTTCATATCTCTCAAAAATGTTAGTTTGTATTAGATATTATACGATTTGAAGAAATGAGGAAAGAAAATGATCAATTGGCAATTTGTGATAAAGGTGTAACTTTTTAGTAATAGCTATAAATATTGTCACAACATTGCTGCACTGAATGGTACTTACTAATTTCAAAAGAGTAATACCTACGAGCTACCGCTCTTTCGATGGATAATATTGCCGTTTCACCGTCGAATATTTTTTTTCTGTGAAAAATAATTAGCCTCGTTTTGATCATAAATGTAACATTAGTTTTAATGTGGTTTGAACACACATATGTATGTTGAGCCTATTTTTGACAACTCATGTATTTTTAATAACTAGTGGTCGCCCAGTGGTCGAAATTCGACCATAATTAATATAAATCGTAAGTTTGAACAAATATTTTTTAGTTACTAGCTGCACGGACAGAGAAAAGTTAATAGTATTTATTTTAATTTTTTTAATACTAAAACCTTCCGTAGGCCTTAAGAATAGAAAAAAATAAATTAGCTGAATTAGTCGAGTCATTCTCGAGTTATGCGTTTAGCAACATTCAATTTTATTTATATATAAGTTATCTTTGAAATTCAGTAAATACAAAGAATATTATTATATAGTCTTTAATAATCTATTCTCAATTTGATTGATGCGTGTGTGTCAAAAATATGGTAGTGTAAGTAATGTTTTTTGTATTGATTTGATATATATTTTTAAATTATTTAAAAAATATTATCATTTTGCACTCGTTCTCTATATAAACTATAAGTGTGCGAAATTTCACACTCCTCTGTCCGCGCAATTTTCGTAAAAAGGGGTACAAAGTTTTTGCTTTACGTATTAATATATAGATTAATATTTTTGATAAAATTGATGAGTTTATATACAGCTCTTTCTTTTCTATATAATATACTAGAATCATTATTTTATCACAAGTTATCACAAAATATTTGTTATTCACAAGCCTCGTTAAGCTAATATTATTATTTATTCCTATTTACTTGGAATTTTTACATGTTTATGATTTGTTTTAAATCTGGCAATGTTGCAAAATTTGAGTTCATTGAATATCTCTCCAGATTTTTTATAGAAGAGGCATCAATGAACTTTTATTCAAATTGTAGTGTACACATACAATTTACATATGCATTCTTTAAAACGTTTGTAAAAGGGTTATTTTGTTTTTAAACAAAATTTTAACATTGATATGTACCTATCTTGTAACAATAAAAGGTTCAACGCGTGTTAAAATAAAAAGTGTTTACAGAAAATAATTTACAAACGAGGGTATAACAGCTTTTAATACGGTAAATTTTGAGTGGGAGCGTAAAAATTTCATAATAATATTTAAATATAATTGATCTACCTTTGGTTAATTTTTTTTTCAATATGTTTTAGGTACAAATATATGTTTTCTAACTTTTACGACTTCTTCCAATGCTTTTACTTACACGGGAAACCACTATGACTAATATACTTACGTATCAAAGTCGCTCGAGACCGTTGCCCGTAGCGTCTGAAACGTCGCCGAAATATCGAAGCATCAAAAATGACAATCGTGGTAATTCCTTTGTAAGTAAAACGTAGATATAAATATTATATTCTTATTAGTCCAAGGAAAAATTTATAGGAAAGGTAAGCTAATAAAAATAAAATTATAAATCTGTTTCACAAGGGACCTGTTTTACTCTTACTTTCGTTTCAAAGGAGCTTTAATATAATTGTTTTTGATAAGGTGGTTGAATTAATTTGTTCCAATAAAGTCACTTAAAGGATTTGTCAAATACTTTAATTTTATAAGTATAGACCGACGAGAGACTGATCTGGATGTTTGGAAGTGTAGGTACCCTTAGGTCCGTAGCGTGCATTTCATATAGGCAGAAAGGTACTGCCTACACTGGCATGTTACTAAAAATGATATATAAAACATGAACATTACAATTATTTTTGAATACATATTTTTGAAAAAGAGAAATCATAATGCAATTTAAATCCGCTTCAAAAAAACCCGCCGTCATATATGCGATATCAGCGCTTCGTGCGCATCAACGACGGGCCTTTTATGAAACTTCTGCCTATAATCGCATAATAAATGTTTCAGCGTTTCTGTAAAAAAGTTCTCATTATAGTCGTGTTCTTTTTTGCAGTTACGCTAGTGTAGTTACCTTGGTGAGTCTCATCCTGCCCCCCGCTAACCCCCGGTGCCAGTTGTACTCGCAAAGCCACCCGGCTTTGCTTGAGGAAGCGGCCGGGCCGTTTTCGTGGTGCACAGCGCCCCGCCAAGGATTCTACACCCTGATCCTGCGCGCTTTTCATGAGGAAAAGCCCCCGCAGTATCACCGTCAAGACTACCCACGTACCCGACTCTGCCTGCGTTTTGCGGTAACCGGTACCTGCTCGCGGGCGCCTAGCTGGGCCTCCCTTCGGGGTCTCACCCGGTTTGGTTGCACGCGCTGAGGGCTACCGGCGACCTGGAACGCTAGGGTGCTGAGGAGAAGGACGTACCACCATGTCGGAGGGGGGGGAACCACCCCCTCCTCGCGAGCAGCGGAGTAGGAGAGGCGGGCGGTCCGGTATACCGCGTACCGTCGTCCGCCGCGACATCTTCAACCAGACGGTTGAAGCCGTCGCGCCTCCCCCCGCACCCCGCCCCCGGATAAGAATTGCCAACGCCGATCGCCCTGCAGATCGCCCGGCAGATCGCCCGGCTGATCGCCCGGCCGAGCCCGGCCCGGACGAGGAGACCACTGGAGCCGCTGACGCGAACTTCGCAGCCGCCGTAGCTGCATCTACGGCGAGCGCAGAAGGGGCGAAGCGGGCTCGCTCGGAGGGATCCTCGCCGAGATCAGAGGACGAGGAGGATAAGCGCCCGCGACTTGTCTCGCCGGAGTGCGACTCCTCCTCGGTGAAAGAAGCCGCCGGTGAAGCGCTGCCTATAGCGCACGTGGACCCGCCTCAATCTCCACCCTCACTGGAGCGCGGAACGCTTCGGTTGGGGGAGTCCGAGTCTGAACCGTCGTGGCCGCGTGACTCAACTAGTTACGCAGCCCTGCCCTCCATGGCGGTGGACAAGGACCCCTCAAGACCGTCGTCACCTCAGGCCGGACCGTCGACCGCGTCGTACGCCGCGGTCGCCGCTGCACCGTCTTCGCCTAGGAGCCAAGCGGTGCAGCCTCCGAGGACTGCCGCCGCAGCGACTAGCGCGACAAATAAGACGCCCAGATCGGCCTATCCCCCGATCACTGCCGAGTGTCTCCCCAACTGGACCCGGCACTTCGGGGAAATAAGGAAAAGACTTGGACGCGCCCCGAATGCACGACCGCTGGGGAAGGGAGTGCGCTTCCTGCCCAGCTCTCCTGAGGAGTTTCGGGTGGTGCAGCGGTACCTGGAGGAGGCCATGCAGCAGGACCAATCTATCTCTTGGTTCTGCTACAGCCCTGCCTCGGAACTGCCCGCCAAGGTGGCCATTAGAGGGCTACCCTTTGACACGCCGCCCGAGGAGGTGCTGGCGGCTCTGCAGGAACTGGGGTTCCCTGCGGAGCGGGCCAAGGGCATCCCACCCACCAGGGGCCGACACGGATGCGTGTTCTTCGTACAGCTGGCGCACATGAGCGTTGAAGAGCTCACCCAGCTGTACGGAGTTACGGAATTGCTGTGCATGCCCGGCCTAGTCATCGAGGCGTGGCGGGGCAACAGGGCGCCCCCCCAGTGCCACCGCTGCCAGGCCTTTGGCCACGCGTCGGCCAACTGCCACCGGCCGATAAAATGTGTTCGCTGCGCCGGCGAACACTTGGCGAGGGACTGCCCCAGACCCATAGAAGAGCCTCCAACATGCGCCAATTGTAAGAAGGCGCACACCGCTAAGGACCGGAGGTGCGCGGTATTCAAGCGTGAGGCGAGGAAGAGGGGCATCTCGTTGGCTCCGTCCCGCCCCCCCGCGCGCCAACAGGTCGTGTTAACCGACCCTGAACCGCCACCTGCACCAGTGCCGCAACCACGGCGCAAAGGTGCAATGAAGAAAAAGGAACAGCCGAAGACCCAAGCCGAGGGGTTGGGAGGAGCTCCACAGGAAGAGGGACCTGTGGAGCCCCCCTCGACGGAGCGAGCGGAGCCTAGGCCTCCTACCACATTGATCGCACCCGCCAACCCTCCTACTGCCAGAGGCCAGCAGCAACAGCAGGCTGGAACAGGGGGAGGTAACACCAACAAGCCCAACAAAAGTAAGAAGAAGACCAGACGCAGGAAGCGGGCGGCCAGGCCGGCCCGGGCGGAACCCGCAGCCGCCTCGACTCCGCAGCCGCGGCAACGAGAGGAGGCGGCACCTGCGCCGAGCGACAGAGACCCCCCCTCCTCAAGACCAACAACAGCCAGGGCCCCGAACCCGGACACGGTTGCCGCGATCCGGCTGTTCATGGAGGCCCTTACGTCGATCCTGGTGGCGTACACCCAGGGTCAGGACATTGTGCCGGCGATCTCGGCTGGAATTGCTGCCCTCACACAGCTAAATTCCAGCTAAGGATACTTTACTGGAACCCAGGCGGCATCAGGGGGCACGTTCGGGAGCTCACGTTGCTCGCCCAGTCGCAGAACGCGCACGTGATTCTCCTGGGCGAGACTAAGCTCTCGAACGACGTCGAGCTCCGAGTCCCCAACTATTACGTGTACCGGCGCGACGAAGTCTCTCCCCGGGGATACCCATATAGGGGTACGGCAGCCCTGGTGCGGAGGGACATCGTGCACGAAGACCTGGCACACTCACCCTTTGTCAGCATACGCACGCAAGGGGTTCGAGTGTGTGCCGGAGGGGATGAGGAGCTAATCCTGTATGCCGCCTACAAGCCACCCGGACTACCCTTCTGCAGCGCGGATGTCCAGACGCTGTTTACCTCGCAGGCGCCTTCCATAATCGCGGGGGACCTTAACGCGAAGCATCCGGCGTGGGGCTCTCGCGTGATCAACCCGGCGGGGAGGTGCCTGCTGGAGGACAGCGAGCGGCACGGCTATGGCGTAGTGGGCCCAGGAGCGCCTACTCACGTGCCCACAGCCGCTAGCCAGCGGTCGGACGTGCTGGACATCGTGCTGCACAAGGGGATGAAACACCATTTAGATGTCGAGGTCATCTATGATCTCGACACTCAACACCACCCGATACTGATCGCGCTCACCCTCCAGCAAAGTGTCCTGGTACCCAGAAGACCACGGTCGCGGACTAACTGGGACCGCTTTACCAGGGCACTTACAGGGCTGGAGTTTACGGTCCCTGCTTCGACTGATGCCGAAGTCGAGGGGGCACTTCAAACTATCACCGGAGCCATCAAAACGGCCCTCGACGAGGCCACTACAATGCAACCCACGCCATCGATCAGCAGGGACCAACTGCCTGTCTCGCTTCGCGAGAAACTACGCAAGAAGAGGCAGTTGCGTAAACTCTGGGCACGCTCCAGGTGCCCGAGGGTGAAGCGCGACCTTAATCGCCTTGCAGAGGAGGTGTCACGTGCGCTCGTGGCTCTCGATGTGTGTGACTGGGAGGACACCATCGATCGAGCATCCGAGCACGACACGAATTTATACACCCTCTGCAAGAAACTTACCGGACGTGACTTGCCTGTTTACCCGCTCATGGATAGAGCGGGTAACAGAAGATACTCCGCCAGAGATAGAGCAGAAATCCTGGCGGAGTATATGGAAGACCAGTTCTCCCCCAACGCGCCGAATACGACTGATGCAAATGTCGTCCGTCATCACGCGGCAGTCCACGAGACGGTGGAAAGGTTCCTGTCGGGCCCCATCCCGGAGCTCCAGGGAGGCGACCTCATCTCCCTGTCTGAGCTCAGGAAGGCGGTTGCCCGCCTGCCTAAGCGGAAGGCCGCGGGACCCGACGGCATACCAACTGCCGCGCTGATGCAGCTGCCTACTGGATGCCTCGCAGCGCTCGCGAAGGCATTCAACGGGATACTCCAGACCGGACACTTCCCCGTCGCGTGGAAGACCGGGAAGATCGTGGTTCTACCCAAGGCGGGGAAGGACCGCCGACACCCGGGAAGCTACCGGCCCATTACGCTACTCTCGCACATCGCCAAGCTATTCGAGCGACTGCTGCTGCGGAGACTCGCGCCGCATCTGCCCATGCGCGAGGAGCAGTTCGGCTTTCGCAGCAGCCACTCGACGTCGCTCCAGCTGGCGAGGGTCCTCAGCTACTTGGCCAGTGAGCTCAACAACCGGCACTGCACGGTCGGGGTCTTTCTCGACATGGAGAAGGCCTTCGACCGTGTATGGCACGCCGGGCTCCTGGCCAAGTTGATTGCCACGACAGCACCGCCCGCGTATGTGCGAGTGGTAGCGTCGTTCCTGGAAGGCCGGAGCTTCTTCGTCTCGGTGGACGGGGTGGATTCCCAGCCACGCCCAATCCGAGCTGGAGTACCCCAAGGCAGCTGTCTGTCGCCGCGGCTCTACGCGGCGTACACGGACGACATCCCCACCCTCCGCAATCACTTGCGCGAGGGGGAGGAGGACGTGCTGTTGGCCCTGTATGCGGACGACAGCGCGTTCTTTGCATCGTCGTACCACCAGATCGTCGCCACCAACAGAATGCAGCGTCTGCTGGACTTGCTACCGGAGTGGCTGGACAAGTGGAGGATGGCCGTCAACGTTGGGAAGACGGCCGCTCTACTCACCGGCGGCTCCAGGCCGCTGCGTCAGCTGAAACTCCGAGGCCAGGACGTAGAGTGGAGGACCTCAGTTAGGTATCTGGGGGTCGACATCAACCGGAGACTGCGCATGGTTCCCACGGTCAATCGTGCGGTGAGCCATGCAGCGGCAGCCCGGTCGAAACTCCATTCCGTCTGGTCATCAAGACTACCCCTCAGAACCAAACTGATGGTCTACGGTGCCTACGTCCGCTCGCGCCTGACGTATGCGGCCCCGGCCTGGTACGCTCTCTGCTCGGCGCACCAGGCCAGAAGATTGCAAGTCCAGCAGAACCGCTGCCTGCGCCTGATCGCAGGAGCTCCGTGGTACGTCAAGAATGACGTACTCCATAGAGACACCAGGACGCCCACCGTGGAGGAGTACGTGCGCCGACTGGCGCGCGCCATGTTTGCTCGCGCGGACAATGGCGCGTGCGTACACCTCCACGGGATCGCACCCCTACATGCGAGACCGCCAGAAGGGCGTCCTCTACCACGCGAGCTCCTGCAACCACCGCCGAGCCGACCCAGCGCGGACAGTGGTGGCGACGATCCGAGCGACGCGGGGGAGGACATCCCGATATAGTAGAGAACCTTAATAAGGAATTACCTAAATGAGACGATGACCCCAAGGGCATTGCGACCCTGGCCCAATAGGGCCGAAAGGATATGACCCCGGAGGCGAAGCCCCGGAGAAGAAAGCCCGGGTAAAGAGGGTAACCTCGAGGCCCGTACCCGGACAGACCTTCGGGCCTGTCAGGAAGACCCGCACACAAATAATAAATGTTAGCAATGACAGTAAGACTTTATATAATTCTACAATTTTATAATGTCGCGCGCGTCATATGGAATACGAACAAAGTACTGTGTTTTTAACATTGGTCGGTTTAACAACGAAATTAGGCACTGCCTAAGAATAACCTGTCAAATTAAATTGTCTTGAATTCGATACCGTTTGTACTAATAATTATGATTTTTGACACGGTCGCGTAATCGCAACATTCCACAGAGTAATATTATGACAATTCACTTTTAATTTGTCGTTTGTGCGTTCTTGTTATTAGTGAAAATATTAATATATTAGTGATGAATAAGTTTACTTGTGAAATATGTAACGGAGACGTGTGTTTGATGAAAGTAAATAGTGCATCGAAATTCAACACGTTGGATAAATTATAAATTCTTCGGCGTATCAATTTAACATATAAATAACAATGACGTTATAATTTTTTATTTATTAATAAATAAACAAGTACTTTTATTAAGAATACAATTTCGAAACTATTTAATAGTGTTATCAATGATTTCCTATGTTTGACACAAATTTATAATTAGTATAAATGCACTTTACGTGTCCAATAATTAACATGTCTGTTCTTGAAATTATCTAAAAGCCTCTATTCTCAACAAAATTAAAATAAATTAGGAAAAATTGCGAGAAAGTAAGTGCAGTGTGGCTGTTCAATTTTTTTTTTGAATGCCTTCTAAAAACTTTATGCACGCCACTGCCTTAGGTGGTCCTAAGAGCAAGTAGAAACGTTATTTCTATATTTGAACATTAAATTATGATAAATACCGTTATCCTTAATATTGTGCGCCTACCGGTAATTCAGCTAACTGGTAGCCTAAGTTCCAATCCTTACAACCCAGTTGGACATTAGTTGACATTATTACAGTACTTTAGTTTCAAACACTAAATATAGGTGCAAGTACTAGAAACATTGTCTTTATAATTTTAAACGATTTTATATACAAGTGAGTAAAAAAATTGAATACAAAGATTATGCTCTCCTCAAACATTTAGTCACAGATTTAAGTCGGCAGAGGGTATATTAGTACTTATAAATTATTCTATGACGGCTATTATCAAAATAAGTTTGCACTTTAATATATAATCATAAATAATTACTGTAATAAAAATGCATATTATAGCTTCTTAATTTTATATTACTATAAAATATATTTAAAACAACATACATTAAAAACAAATCAATCACTATCGACACAAATGAATCATTTAGTTTCTTACCCGAATATATAATACAAAATATGCAATAAGTTCTGAACGCTTTCCTCTTAGCTTTACAATTTTAAATACATCAGAATATATTTAAGCTTTATATCAAAACTCAACGATAGCACTCATTTTTAATGTTGATAAAATTTTATATTTGAAACGTTATTTATTTACAAGTAGATGTGCTCGGGCTTAATCCGCGTCGAATTACGTAACTTGATAGCTTTAAATATTGGTGACCAACTTAAAACTTCCAATTACGGTTGATTTTCCTTTGGACTACGTTTAAATGTTTCTTGCATTTCAGGGTAAAAGCTCTGAAAAGGTTTTTTATTCGTTTAAAAACATTTACTTTGAAACAGGCTGTTGAGTTTCGGGTCTCTCATTTGATACTTTTATTTTTATTTTTATTGTCGAACTGTTTTTTCCAATGAGTAAGAAAAATATCTTTTGTAAATTTTGTAAAAAAGACATGATTCACGACACCGCTGATTGTTACAAAAAAAAAAAAAAAAAAACGATTTCTTTTGAAGATAGCTATTATATCAATGACGATATGTATCAACTTATCTACGTATCCACGTAAGCTGCCAGAAATTCGTACGGTAAAATTATGGTTAAGTGATGATATTATACGCTGCTCCACACCTACTTGTCAACCCAATTAAAACATTGCTTACTAGTTGTTTTATGTGAAATAGATTTTGTATCTGCACATACTATGAATAAAGTTGTTTGTCAATTTTGATGAAAATTCAATTAAAATGTATCTACTATAAAACATTTTTTTTTTAATAATAAAACACAGTTCTTTAAAAAAGTAACTGACGAGTTTCCTGCCGATTTTTCTATGCAGAATCTACATTCCAAATTCGTGGTATTTTCACTTTTACTATTAAATACTTTAACTATTAATTAATTAAACAATAATTGTGTTTGCAGGCAAACGAAGAAAAACCGACTTTAATTATATCGACAAGTAATACAACGTAGGTAGACGAAAAAATAGTCAAGTAAATACGCATTATCAAAGATTACTCCAAAATTTGTAATCAGATCTCGATGAAATTTAAATGTGACCACATGATAAACATCGGCTTTCGATTAAATTAAAAATCATTGAAATCGGTACACCCAGTAAAAAGTTATGTGGATCTTCGAGACTTTCCCTAGATTTCTCTGGAATCCCATCATCAGATCCTGATTTCCTTATCATGGTACCAAAGTAGGGATATCTCCTTTCCAACAAAAGAAGAATTATCAAAATCGGTTCATAAATGACGGAGTTATCTCCGAACATACATAAAAAAATTATATATACGGTCGACTTGAGTTACCTCCTCCTTTTTTTGAAGTCGGTTAAAAAATACAATTTGAATTTGTAAACTGAAGATTTAAAGGTGCTTTTGATGCCTAAGTGAATAAAAAATGTTTTGATTTTGTTAATAAAAATATCATTAACTGTTTTTTTAACTACTTGCTATCGATCATTTTGCCAACCGACTTCCAAAAAAAGAGGAGGTTCTTAATACGATTGTAATAGGTCTTTACCTATGAAATTGCCATTTTTGATTAAATAAGTTAACGCACTTTTTTTTCTATATTTTTTATTTTTATTATTCAAAGTAATTACTCATAGAATCAATGCATTTTGCCAATGTAGTGGTAATTTATTGATGCCTTTCTTGAAAAACTCTGCTGGACGGGAGGCAACAAACTCTTCAAAAGCATTTTGTACTGTCTGTCGGGTATTGAATTTTTTTTCCTGCCAAAAAGTTATCCAAAATCTGGAAAAAGTGGAAGTCTATAGGGGCAAGATCTGGTGAGTGTGGTGGATCACGGAGAACTTCCAACCCCAGCTCTTGTAACTTGGAGACCGTCTGCTGTGCAGTAAGAGGTCGTGCGTTGTCGTACAAGAGCAGTGGAGCCGAGCGATTGACCAAAGCTGGTTGGAAAAGTGCGAGATTCCACATTATTGTGTTTAGTTCTTTACAGTACACATCTGCATTAATGCTCATGGCGTTTGGTAAGAAGCTGAGATGAACTACACCGGCGCTAGACCACCAAACAGTTACAATCACTTTCTTAGGGTCATTTTTCGTTTAGGACATTGTTTAGGTACTGAACCAGGATCTAACCAACTAGCTGAGCGCTTGCGATTGTCGAATAGAATGCATTTTTCGTCACAAGTAACAATGCGATTGAATGTACCTTCGTTTGTGTGTCTGTTGAGCAGTGCAAAGCACGTCTCGACGCGTATTTCGCGCTGGCGTTCATTCAATTCGTGAGGCACCCATTTTTCGAGCTTCTTTACCTTACTAATTTGACGCAAATGAACCAATATTGTTTTAGTGCTAACTTCGAAAGCTGCTGCTAATGCAACTGTAGTTTGAGAATCATCAGCCTCCACGATCGCCTTTAATTTGTTATTGTCAGCCAACATTTTCGGCCGACCACGTGGTTTATTTCTTAGGTCAAAAATTCCTGATCGAAAGCGAGAAAACCAATAACAGGTGGTACGATCGTAAGTAGTGTTTGTACCGTAAACGTCATTGACGTTGCGTGCCGCTTCTGCCGCTTTGCTACCACGACGGAACTCACATATCACTCTCACTCCATAATCACTCGAATTTTTAACATATCCATGATGACGAAAAACGTACAAATGCAATGTATACAGAACGCTAACCATTAAACAAATGACTAATTATAAAAAAAGAATTCTATATTTTTAAAATAAAAATAATTTGAAATAGCGAGTTCTTAGCGAATTTTTTTTTCAGTTTTGAAATAGCTAGTACGACGAAACGGCAATTTCATAGGTAAAGACCTAATATTTTTTTATTTTATTTTTTTTATGTATGTTACATCAGAACTTTTTACTGGGTAGACCGATTTCAATGTGGTTTCATTTAAATTGAAATGAGATATAACAAGTACTTTTTTTTGATGTCACTAGTTCCTCAAACAAGCGTACGGCTCAGCTGATGGTAAGAGATTACCGTAGCTTATAGACGCCTGCAACACCAGAAGCATCGCAAGCGCGTTGCCGACCCTATACCTAAACAACATAACAATAAAACACAAAAAAAAAATACAATTGAGTTGAGAACCTCCTCCTTTTTTAGAAGTGGGTTAAAAATAAGATTCAATATTCACTCAAACATTGCAACACATAATCATTCAATGAAATACCACGAATTAGGTTATAAGGTCGAGGAAAACGTCTCTTCGTATTTTGTAGTAAAAAGTTGCAATAAAATCTTTTTGGTTGTATTGTTTGTAACTGGCTGGTTTTGAAAACAAGTCAAGTCATAGAGTCAAGTAAATACGCGTTATCAAAGATTACTCAAAAGTTGTAATCAAATCTCGATGAAATTTAAATGTGATTACGTGATAAACATCAGCTTTCGATCAAATTAAACATCATCAAAATCGGTACACCCAGTAAAAAGTTATGCGGTATAATGCAACATAGGTCGACGAAAAAATAGTCAAGTAAAAACGCATTATTAGATATAACTCGAAAAGTAGTTGTTAGATATCAAATAAATTAAAATGAGACCAAATGACACGCACCACCTTTCGATTATTTTTTTTTTTATCGAAATCGGTCGACCCAGACAAAAGTTCTAAAGTAACATAAATTAAAAAAAAATACATTCGAATTGAGAAACATCTCCATTTTTGGAAGTCGGTTAAAAAAAAACAGCTACACCTTACTTATGTTACGTGTTAAAGTTTGTTAGCTTAAGTGCGGTAAGCTGTTCATAAGTCCAAAGTTTAACGTTTCTAAATTATTAGACTGATTACATTTTGCAAATTAAACTATCTGAGAATTAATTAAAGAATCTACATACAAATAAATAAAATTGGATTGTCTGTTTGTAATATTAAAAGAACCTCTTTTACTAAATGCATATTTAAATAAACATGGTACATACGCCAAAATAACATTTTTTACAATTTTGGTCTATCTATCTGTATGTCTGTCTGTTTGTTCCATCTAATCTCTTAAACGGCTGGACCGATTTTGACGGGACTTTCACTGGCAGATATTTGGTGACGTAAGGAGTAACATAGGCTACTTTTATTTTAGATATTTATTTATAATAAATGAACAATAACTTTTATGTTAAATTCCACGCGGATGAATTCGCGGGTACAGCTAGTGACTCATAAAAATTCAATAGATAGTAAAAATTGTACGTAAAACCTCCCTAGTTATTTACTTAATTACACAAAATTAGCAGATATAGATAAGTTTTGGACTTTTTTCTTTATCTAATCTCATATGGGGATAAATTTTTAAGCACCTTCGCATTATAGATACATGTTTTCTGTTAATCAATTTTTAAGGATCAAAATGAGAAGAATTTTTCTTTTAATTGCCATGTATGTAATATGTGTCTTGAATATAAAATGAAACTGCTACGAAAACATGACATATGGAGCACTTACATCACATGAAGTCTTACTTCACGCCGACCAAACATTTCTCGCTCTGTATCATGTCAAATATTTCCAAGATTCGAACACATAATATAGTCATCTCAAGATTACGAAAATATACTTCGGACGGATACCAATGAAACGTTGTACTCTCTATTAATATTATAAGACAGAAGAATTTGTTTGCACGTTTGAGACTGTATACAATTTAATACAATATTTTTCAAACTATTAAAGAAAGTATATCAAGTAATTTCAAAAATATATGTATAGTGATGTCATAGGTAGTCATTGAAAACAAAACTACAGTAAAAATATTGAAAGCCTGTAGTTCTTTACTTAGACAATGTTTACATGGTATCATTAAATATTCGTAATGTCACACACAACGTAGACTCACCATAGGTGAATTGGAATCGTCGCTTAATATTACACACGCCATATATCCATTAATAAGTAATTAATCAAATCCATCTAATAATTGGTATAGTTTAACGATTAACAAAATAAAAAAATAGTGAACACAAATTTAGTTGTTCTTTTTATAAACGTAATAAATTAATAATAATATATACCTTTTATTTCACAAAGTGAGAATTACCAGACGATAATTATATTCGAAGATTATAAATTTTTATAACGCTTTTGCTTTGATTACGAATGTAAAATCTTATCTACCCCATGATTTAGTTTTTATTGTAATTTTTAAAACCTTAAAAACCTCAATTACGCTTCAGCCTGTAATATCCCACTACTGAGCATAGGCCTCTTTCTCCATGTAGGAGAAGAATCAGAGCTTAATCCACCACGCTGCTTCAATGTCGGTTGGCGGATATATTCCCTACTATGAGTAACGATCGCTATCAGGTGGACATGATAACAAACGGAACCGACGGATTAAGCTACTCTCCGAGGCACGGTGGGGAGACCCTCAAGGACTGCACAAACACCCAGACCACGGCATACATCTGTATGGCCAATACAAATGTTTGCCATGTGCGGGGATCGAACCCGCAACCGCCAGCGCAACAGCCACAAACAAGTGCTGTGACCGTTGCGGCCAACGCCAAAAAAACCTCAATTAAGTAAATCGAAATTATGAAAGGTTTGGGTTTAGTACCAGGGCTGTACAATTATCTACTTGTGCGATTTTAATGATTGTAAAAAATACGAGTACAAAATGTTGAATTCGTTCCATTACATGGCTGGAGTTATGGTGTTTCTTTATTTATGTACCGTTTTCTTTATTATGTAGAGGAAGGGGGGTGGGCTTGTGGTACTCCCAAAAATATAGATGAATTCATAGTCAATACTTCTGTGCATAATCTACATCCTGAATTGGTGGGATGTTCAAATTAATAATAATTAGTTTATAATTTGTAAAATACGATTAAAAATGCTTTTGCAGCTTACTTGAATAGAGACATGATTGATTTTGAAAAGTAAACATAGGTGGGATTTCTAAATTTCTTATCTTTGCATATTTCTTTTGGGTAACCCCTAACGGCACGAGTTTTGGAATGTATGAAATATTATAGACTTGTGACCCGCTCTCTATTGAATTAAAACAATTAAATCGAACTGAAGATTATCGATAATATACGATATTGGTAACTATAGACTACAAAAAATGACTTTTTTAATAGATGACGTGAGTAATTTGTTTTGCTTCGTTAAATATTTTATTATGTATATCTAAACAAGATTATAAAAGCACGTTTAGCCAGTTTCACTAACCACTACCGTATAGTATGACGTCGATATATGTCATCTGGGAGAAACTGTAAATATTGTGAACGTCAACTAAACTACTGCTAGCCTGAGGGTAGATCACTGAACAAAAGGAGACAACACAAAGAGCAATGAAACACATTTTGCTGAGCGCCTCGCACTGTGTCCTATATTTTCTAACGAGATGATATTTCAACGTGTTTTCTCTACTTTACGTATTACATCCGTATTTAGGTGAATTCGTATCAGTCTTCATTGAATAATTTTCTTTCAGCGTAATATTCTGCTTTAATATAATATTATGCACACTCTTCAGATTCTGATCACGCATATTAATGCGTGATCTGGGTGTTTGTGTAATCCTTGTGGGTCTCCCCACCGTGCCTCGGAGAGCACGTTAATTCGTCGGTCCCAGTTGTTATCATGTACAACTGATAGCGATCATTACTCATAGTAGGGAATATCCACCAACCCTCATTGGAGCAGCGTCGTGGATTAAGCTCTGATCCTTCTCTTACTTACATGGGGAAAGAGGCCTATGCCCAGCAGTGGGATAGTACAGGCTGGAGCGTAATATTCTAGCCTATGCTCTCAAGTTAGTCACATTAGAGATACATAAATATATATATATATATACATAGATACATAATAAATTAATTAATTAATGACGCTAGCAAGAAATTTATTTGTAAGTTCCTACTACTGATACTAGTCTGTCATACTTGTCACTCTAAGGTGATGTTTTTCTCTTATAAACTTGAATGAATTCTAGAAACTAATTCATTTTTTACTTAGTATATTCTTAGATAAACTTAAAAAGCGTTTAAACAAGTAAATTATTTTCACAATCTTATTTATTAATCCGTGGTAAAGAAAAATTTACTAAAGTAACGTAAAAAGGGTGAATATCAAATGTCTTAATGGTAAATATATTTTATGAGCCTTGCATGAAATAAATTGGTTAAAATGGTTTACAAAATACTGACACAGCAGTTTCCTTTCATTAAATAACTATACAAAGGATACTTTGATTGACCTTTTACAAGAGGCAACATCGAGGCCTTAATCACCGTTGCTCTTATTAAAATTGAATTTTCTGGTTTTGAGAGGACTCTGTGACTGAAGCAATAATTGTGAATGAATTTGATATTTTTCGTAATAATTAAAAAAAATGTGATTACGTTCTAATCGGTATTAATTTTCCAATGATATCGACTAATTACCATCAAGCAAACTAACGTTATAATATAAATATAAAACTTATTTTTGTGTTACCCACACATTAGGGAATTCTAAACATTTAATAATATCATATCAAAAATCCGTTCCAGCGGGGATCATACCTGCATTTCCGACTCACCGTGTTGGTGTTTTAGCCAATTAAGCTATGGAACGATGTCCTCGCTAGTTCGAAATTTTTGATATGATAATTTTATATTCGGTTCTAAGCGATCGCGGCGTCGTCTATAGTGAGTCCTTTACAGCACTCGTAACTATTCAAAGTTTCATATTACAATGAATTCTTTGACGGGATAGGTTTATTATAACAACGTTACGTTATTATAACATTCAGGCAGTAAAATAGTACCTACGAAACATAACTGTATCTATTAAATAGAACAATTTAGTTTATAGCTGTACAAAATAAACCAGTGTCAATTAAAAAAAGAACAATAAATATTATTTATTAAATAATAACATGCTTCTCTAATAAATATTGAATATCAATATTTCAGAAAATACTTGTAGGCAATAGCGCTGTTGTACGCAATTAGCAAGGAATTTATAAACAAAAGATGCACCAATCACGCCACCTAGCACATGGTTGGATAGTCACCTACCGTCATTCATTATATTACTCGAATTATTCTGACGTTCGATAGTCATCTACTCTCATTCATTATATTACTCGGATTATTCTGACGTGTATAAAACGAACGGTGCAATCTCGGCTAAGGCAGTTTTGGCTCTGGCTGGGCACGATGGACTTGTTTTATCCTGCTAGTATAGCTTAACCTAGACTCATTCAATAATTAATTTGTGCAAACGAATTAATTGTTAACAACTCGAGCTGTGAAGGTGAGCGTTGATACGTATTTCAATGGGGATCTCCTTAAACCTACACCTAGGTCGCAAGACCTAGGCACTGCTCTGAGTTACTCCCTGTGCCGCACGATGGACCCGGCGCCCGCACGGTGAATTCATAGAATGCTAAGAAGTTAGTCTCCGCCCCGTTAAGTAATAACTATCCCGCGTTCCGTGCTGCGTACCTTTCGACTAAAACAACTACCTTTCTGTTAAGTGATTCCTGTCTCATAATAAATTGGTGATATCATAAATTGTGTTTACATATGTCATCATTGCCCACAGTGACCAAGTACTCTGAGACGATGAGCGAGAGAGAGAATTATACCTTCATTCCTTTCATACTTGAACACATTAAGGAAAACCGACCAAGTGCGAGTCGGACCGTACCAACAAAATTATTAAAAATATTTTTATTATATGATAATACTAAAAATTTATGCTTTTTGCAATTTTTATTTTATCTGTGATATAAGACGTTGCTTCTAACCAAATTTCAAGATTCTGAGTTGACGGGAAGTACCCTGTAGGTTTTGATTCTCTTCACTGTCGAAAACTTGCAGCATAAACGGCTATATATATATATATATATATATATATATATATATATATATATATATATATATATATACGGCTATATCTTTTGATAACGTTAGCTTAGAAGTTTGATTTTTTCACAGTTACAAGGGACAGTAGACTTGAGTATTTGATGTGAATTTCAGCTTGATATCTCCACGCCACGCGTTCCTGAGAAAAAGGGTCTTGACAGACAGACAGACAACTAAGTCAAAGATTTTCATTGTAATATGAAACTTTGAATAGTTACGGGTCTCTGTAAAGAACTCACTATAGACGGCGCCACGGTTCGCTTAAACCGAAAATAAAAATCATCATATCAAAAGTTTCGCTCTAGCGGGTACATCGTTCCATAGCTTAATTGGCTAGAGCGCCGACACGGTCAGTCGGAGACGCGGGTTCGAATCCCGCTGGAGCGGTCAATTTTTGATATGATATTCAAAAATGTTTAGAATTCCTAATGTGTGGGTACACAAAAATAAAATCGTACATATTAAAAATAGCATGGTGTCGTCTCCTGTCAAAGATTTTCATTGTAATATGAAACTTTGAATAGTTACGGGTCTCTGTAAAGGACTCACTATAGACGGCGCCACGGTTCGCTTAAACCGAAAATAAAAATCATCATATCAAAAGTTTCGCTCTAGCGGGTACATCGTTCCATAGCTTAATTGGCTAGAGCGCCGACACGGTCAGTCGGAGACGCGGGTTCGAATCCCGCTGGAGCGGTCAATTTTTGATATGATATTCAAAAATGTTTAGACAACTAAGTGATCCTATAAGGGTTCCGTTTTTTGTTTTTGAGGTACGGAACCCTAAAAATTATTTAATTGTAGCTTTACTTTTTACATAAACATATTTACTGAGCTGGATAAGCCATTATCGTGTGAGGAGATTGCTCTTGCCATCAATCAACAGCAAAATAGGCGTGCGGTGGGCATTGACTTTATACCAGGAGAACTGCTTAAGCACGGTGGTGATGAGTTGCAATTGGCTATCTGGGAACACTTTGATCGTATGTGGAAAGAAGAACAGGTCCCATCTACTTTTAAAGTATCACGCATAAGGGCCATATATAAGAACAAGGGTGACAGGTCCGATTGCGATTCGTACCGTGGTGTTTCACTTCTGTCAGTCCCCGGAAAGGTTTTTGCCCGTGTACTACTTAACCGTCTTATGAAGCTTTCTGAACAACTTTTGCCCGAGACCCAGTTTGGCTTCCGACCTGAACGAGGTACGTGTGAAGCCATTTTCTCTGTACGTCAACTGCAGGAGAAGAGCAGAGAGCAAGGTCGTAGTTTATACCTCTGCTTCGTTGACCTTGAGAAGGCCTTTGACAGTGTGCCTCGAGAAGCCCTCTGGATTGTACTTGCGAAGATCGGGTGTACAGAGAAGTTTGTGAGGCTCCTGAGACTTCTGCATGACGACATGGAGTGCTGTGTCGCTGTCAACGATGACCAGTCCGATTTTTTCGCAGTTACCTGTGGGGTGAAACAGGGATGTGTCTTAGCACCCACACTATTCGCGCTGTACTTTGCAGCTGTAGTACAGGAGGTCATACAATTAACCTCTGAAGGGGTCCGCATCCGTTTCCGTACGGACGGCGGTATATTTAATCTGACTCGACTGAAGGCCCGCACCAAAGTGTCGCATGCTCTGATCACCGAAATGATGTACGCCGATGACCTATGCTTTGTTGCAGAGTCCCCAGACGGCCTGCAGCTGCTGATGTCCATTTTCGACGAGTCGTGCCGAAAATTCGGTTTAAAAATCAGTGTCAAAAAGACGGAAATAATGTCTTTAGACATACAAGGTCATGAGACACTGGTTATAAAACTCGGTGGGGAGGAGCTGAAGCAGGTTGACAAGTTCCGTTATCTGGGGAGCACAATTTCATCTAAATGTGACCTAGATGCGGAAATCAACAGCAGAATCGGCGCTGCTGCTGCATCGTTCGGCAAGTTGGATGCGAAAGTCTTCAGCTCCCATGATCTGAGGCTGGCGACTAAGATCTCCGTCTACATGGCTGTTGTGCTGCCCAATATTCTTTACTCTGCCGAAACATGGACCGTGTACCGCCGTCATATACAAACGCTCGACCGATTCCACCTCAATTGTCTACGTAAAATACTCAATATTCGATGGTCTGATCGTGTACGGAACACCGAAGTGCTGCGAAGAGCCAATGTGGATGGCATTGAGGCTTATCTTATGCGGCGTCGGCTTCGGTGGTGCGGACACGTGTCGCGTATGGCGGAGCAAAGAGTCGCTAAGCGCATCTTCTACTCGGAACTTGAGGAAGGCAAGCGTAAGCATGGCGGTCAACTCCTCAGGTACAAAGATGTGCTCAAGCGACATATGAAAAATTGCAGCATCGACCCGCTGCAATGGGAGCAGCAGGCAGCCGGACGGCCAGAGTGGAGGGCGCTAGTTAAAGCTAGCGTCCAGAACTTTGAGGATAGGCGGCTCTATGAGCTGGACGCCAAGCGAGATGAACTAAAGGTCCGACCACCAGCGACCTTTAGCTATAATTATGTTAACGGTGTGCTAGCGTGTCCGCAGTGTGCGAGGACTTTTACACAAAAAATTGGCTACATAAGCCACGCGCGAGCACACCAAAGACAAAAACGGAGTTGAATGCAGTCGCCGTGGCCGTAATCGGCCGGGAGGAGTATATACTAAACATATTTAATATTATTAAATTACTTTTTAGACGAATTTAGCTTGCCCTTTTCAATTTAAGTCAACAAGTAATACAACGTAGGAAGTCGAGAAAATAATCAATTAAATACACATTAATAGGTATCCTTATTATATATCCCCACTGAAAAATTAACTGTCAGATCTCGATTATATTTAGGTGAGATTACATAGCAAGCATCAACTTTCGATTAAAAAAAAAGAATCACCGATATCAGTACACTGAGAAAAAGTAAAAAAATAAATCTAATTGAGAGATTGAGTTGACTTTGGGTGAAAACTTTAGTAGTACGAAGTGCACCGGGTCAACTTGTTTTTTATATTGAGATTTTATTTAACTTTACGTAATTCACACTTCACAAGATTGATTAACGTTCTTCGAGTCTTTATAAATTATTAAATTCAAACTCATTAAATTTTTTCATTTAAAATATTATCGTTGATTGTTTCCAAGTTTATCTCGCTTTGGCCGAGATCGGAAAGGTTGTCTAAATTGAAGGATTAGGCTCTTCGTCTGTGTCAATATGATAAGAGCTCAGAAAGGCCGGGACTCCATAAAACGCAAACAAACAAAAGCGTGTTAGCGAGTCTCGTCACTTGCGTTTGGCGACAGCTGCGACAGAAAAATCATTGTAAAACTTTGAAACAAATACTTGAAACAGTAAACATATAATACTAAAGACAACGAAACTTGTTTGTTGTTGCGTAAAACATACAACAATACAAGGAATAAGTTATTAACTCTTAAATTTTTAATTACACTTTAGTCGTACCATTTTACACTTAAATTCAGAGTAAAGAAACGCGGTATGCATTTTATTATATTTTCATAACTTTTTACTAACTTTTTATAACTCTCCGTACATAGATAGTAGCAAATAGAATAATTGTTACATTTAATATATCAAGCACCCCACGCTTTTTACACTGAATTGAATTATTCTCTTAATAACTTAAATTTTATTATAATTTTATTTTGAAGTAATTAATAATTGTATTTGCTCGCAAACGAAAAAAAAACCGACTTCAATTACATCGACAAGTAATACAACGTAGGTAGACGAAAAAATAGTCAAGTAAATACACGTTATCAAAGATCACTCAAAAAAATTGTAATCAGATCTCAATAAAATTTAAATGTGACCACAAAATAAACATCAGCTTTCGATTACATTAAAAATCATAAAAATCGGTACACCCAGTAAAAAGTTCCGCGGATTTTCGAGAGTTTCCCTCAATTTCTCTGAGATCCCATCATCAGATCCTGATTTCTTTATCATGGTACTACACCAGGGATATCTCCTTTTCAACAAAAAAAGAATTATCAAAATCGATTCACAAACGACGAAGTTATGCGGTATAATACAACGTAGGTCGACGAAAAAAGCGTCAAGTAAAAACGCATTATTAGATATAAATCAAAAAGTAGTTGTTAGATCTCAAATAAATTTAAATGAGACCAAAAGACACACACTGCCTTTCGGTTAAAAAAAAATCGTCGAAATCGGTCCACCCAGTCAAAAGTTCTGAAGTAACGTTAATACATTTAAAAAAAATACAATCGAAATGAAAACCTTCTCTTTTTTTGGAAGTCGGTTAATTCAGTAATATAAACTATTTTTAATTAAAAATTATATTTTCTACTTTTTAGTTCGATTAGCTATAAAAGCGTGGTTTTTAGTTTTTTTTTAACTACAATTTATTTTTATTTTTTCTAGTTCGATTTTTCAAATAATTATTTGTGGACATGTGATAGTTTTCATTATTAATATAAACTATAAAAGAATAACTACTCCGCGCGGAGCGAAGCCACGAACTTTCGCCACGCGAAGCGGGCGGGAAAGAGCTAGTAAGTAATAAACAAGGTAAAAATGCAACTAGCCTGAAAAAGTGCCCAAGGGAAAGAGTAAGTCCGAAACTTCAAGCATGCGCAGATCGCGCGCTAGCTTTATCCCTCTTACTTCCTTACAGAGGATCCACGAAAGAATTTATTTATCCGGGTGGTCCTAATAAGGATATTGGGAAACTGTTATTGAATTATTACGTTGTCATCGGTCCTTGATACGTGTGCAAAGTGTTAAATCAATCAAACATCTGGAAATTGGTGAAAATTATGCTCAAAGATTCCATTAATTTTTTTTTATATCACTAGGTCGGCAAACAAGCGTACGGCTCACCTGAAAGTATCGCAAGCGCGTTGCCGACCCAATCCCCAATCCCCCCCCCCCCCCCCCCCCAGGAGCTCTGGTCACCTTACTCACCAACAGGAACACAATACTGTTTGAAAACAGTATTATTTAGCTATGATATTCTGTAAGGTCGAGGTACTTCCCCAGTCGGGCCGCTCCATATTTTGAGCAGGGAATTTCTGCTGTGCCCTACCTCAGTTAAACATACATACATACATACACACAACCCAAGCTAATAAAAGCGTGGTAATGAAAAAGCGATATTATCGTAGAGAAAAAAATGTCCTTCGGGGTTAGTTATAATCAAATTAAGCCATCCGAGTTGAAGTAATGAACCTCTTAACGGATGACAGCAAATTATTTGCGAACCATGCAATTAGGTCTATTAGTATCGTAGTAGTCCACTAACAGTAGACGCGGAAGAAAATGTGCTAGCTTTTATATAAAATATCACGACGTTTTATGGTATTGCTCATTTTACTTTGTACTAATTGTTAATTTATCTGCATGATGAAAAATGTACGATTATTCAGACTAAATAAAGTTCTCTGTTTGTTCTTCAGGTATACACCGAAGCGATGAGGTAATAGAATGAACGAGTGTGTGGCGAACTATCAATATAATCGTACTTGAAAGTGTGTGACTCATACTAACGAAGATTAAAGTTAAACAAAGTGCTATATGAGACGTTGGAGGTATCGAATATCAGGTGGTATGGAGGTGATTCTGTCAACAGGGAGCCGCATTTTCGTGGCCTTTGTCGCTACCGCCTTTTGGGGAATGGGTAAGTTTATAAATAGTCCTAGAAAAAATCACTAAGCAACTACTATATTTAAGTGGTTTTTATTAATGTTTGGTTAAATTTCTTTTGTGATAATTTGAAACGTTAAAATAGTCGGTGGTTCTATATACAACGTAACAATTTCGATATTCGTACATTAACAAGAAATTTATGAAAACCTAATTGATTGTATTCTATTATAGCATGGGTGTTTGTTTACGCTTTAATTGCACTTTACGTTGAAAACTATTTTGTTGCTTTCGTGACCATAAATTTTATTAAAACGTACATATATTAAACGTTACTGCTCTTAAGTATATAATATGGCGAACAAGTGCGCTCATGAGCGTAAGCAAGTGTGTGCATACGTATTAAAATCGGACGAAATTACGAAATCACTGACTATCAGGCGGACCGTACGCTTTTGAGCCATATTAGTAAAAATTAAGATAGTAGTTGTTTCAGTAGTTATTGATGTGAATAGATTAATTTTTGAAAAATTATTTGTTCAATTTTTGTAATGACATTTATTTTTCTAAATATTATGCAATACCTGTGGTTAATTTAATGCCTCTCGCTAATATTCAGCTGTATATGAAAATAAAATCATACATAAACTATAGTAATTAATTACTGTCATTGAGACTGCAATGGCAATAACTCTTATTCTAGACTAGCTGTACCCTGCGCGCGTAGGGGCGCGCGTTAAAGGACATATAAACAAACATTCATTTATATATATATATATATATACTGTAGCGACATCTATCGCGCAACATACGATCTACGAACTAAGAACTGACATATTCTACATCGCGATATCAAAGTTATCAGAGCGATTGAGTATATAGAAGAACCCGACAGCAACCGTTAGCCCACCAGACTCAATATCCGTCTGGTCGGAGGATCCTCCCTTTTCAATGGGGGATGAGGAACTTAACACCCTATCCATCACACGCCCAAACTGATGACCCCGATGTGATCTAAACATACTTCCAAAATACAAAAGCTCGGTCAAATAGCAGTAGCCGGCAGACGTTGTCTTACCCGGAAAACAGCTACCAAATTTGATAGCTTACATACCGATACCGTGTGGTGCCGGCCGAGTAGAATAGCACCACCCCCTTTCTTTCCGTGGGGGTCGTAAAAGACGACCGAAGGATAAATCTGGTCCAAAATCATCAGGGTCCTGGAGAAGGAAAACTTAGTTTGAAACCCGAAATGGGGTCTCCGTCAAGCATTCATGGCATAGCTCTAAAATGCGAAAGACTCCTGCAGCCAAACTGGCTCCACACGTATCGACACTTTGTTCCAGTGGGCCTTGCCAGTGAGGTCGAGAGGGTGGCGGAGAGCTTAGGCAACTCTGAGTTTTCCTGAAGAGTGACCTAGGTAACACATTGTCTGTCTGACACTGTCTAAATCGTCTGCAATAGACGGACTATGGGCAATGAGACATACAGATAGCAGCGCCACCTCCCGAGTCCAATTGAGATAAAACTACCTGTCTCCCAAATTAGACCAAATTACAGATGCTTACAAAATTTGATAAAATTTGGGTAAGTAGTTTCGAAGCTACATACCTATAGTAGCTCCACCTACCGGGTTCGATTGAGATTTATTTATTTATTTATTTATTTATTTATTTATTTATTTATTTATTTATTTATTTATTCCATCATACATCTAACATTACAGGATATTATCCTAATGCGTTAGTGTCGTTGTCGGTTTAAATACATGTCATATGAAGATACAAATATAAAAATTGACATCACATTCAATTCCATTATTTCATTTAACAAAATAAAACTAAGTTATTATTAAAAATTCACAATACATAGTCAAATTACATAATCTATATTAATGAAAACTATAATAATTTCGTCAATTTAATTATTTTTCATTAAAAATAAAATAAATTAAAACCAATAAATAAATTTAAGCCTAGTCAGTAAAAATAAAATCCAATTAAATACATGATAAAAATGCAATTAATACAATAAAATAAAATATCAATATATAGAGATAAAAACTACCCTATCTTCCAAGGTGGACCAAATTACAGATGCTTACAAAACTTGATAAAAATTGGTTCAGTAGTTTCGGAGTTACATACTAATAGTAGCGCCACCTACCGGGTCCGATTGAGATAAAAACTACTCTATCTCCCATGTCAGACCAAATTACAGATGCTTACAAAATTTGATAAAAATTGGTTTAGTAGTTTCGGAGTTACATACATTTAAAATTTTCATTGTTAACCCCCCACAGTCCTTATTGGGGATGATTTATCATAAAATCCGCTTATTGATCATTTCAACATCATATATAGGAGATTCCTATCCTATTTGGAGTCGATAGGATCTATAGTTTAAAAAACGGGAATTTTCCATTATTAACGCCACCGAAACCCCACTCTTGTCAGTGGAATTTCTTAAAATCCGTTCTTAGCTGACCTCTACTCGGAAAAAGGAATATTCCTAACAAATTTCAAGTTTCTATTAAGTCTCTTTCATTCGTTTTTTAAAATAAATTATGCATTAGAAAATTTTAGGCATTTTCCCTATTATAGAAGCGTTAAACAACACAACGATTTACGGATACGGAACAGTAGCAGTAAACGTGTACAATCACGTGCTTTATCTATAATATATATAAACGCGAAAGGTCATTCATCACGAAATCTCCGAAACTATAACACCTAGAAACTTGAAATTTGGCAGGTAGATTCCTTATAGAGCGTAGGCATCCGCTAAGAACGGATTTTACGAAACTCGACCGCTAAGGGGGTAAAACGGGGGTTGCAAGTTTGTATGAAAGTCCTATGTTTTTGAAGTTGAGACTTGAAATTTAAAATGTATGCTCTATAGATGGTGAAAAGGTGTCCAAATAATGTATCTTTAGAAATAAACTCCCTTTTGGGGTTAAAACGGGGGATGGTAGGTTGACTCACTCATCACGAAATCTCCGAAACTATAATGCTTACAAACTTGAAATTTAGCAGGTAGGCTCCTTATAAGGAGTAATCTATTGCTAAGAATGGATTTGACGAAACTCGACCCCTAAGGGGGTAAAACGGGGGTTGGAAGTTTGTATGAAAGTCCCATGTTTTTGAAGTAAGAGACTTGAAATTTAAAATGTATGCTCTATAGATGGTAACAAGGTGCCCAAATAATGTTTCTTAGAAATCAACTCCCTTTTGGGGTTAAAACGGGGGATGTTACGTTGACCCACTCATCACGAAATCTCCGAAACTATAACAGCTACAAATTTGAAATTTGGCAGGTAGGTTCCATATAAAGCGTAGTCATATGCTAAGAACTGATTTAACGTAACTCGACCCTTCAAGGGGTAAAACGGGGGTTGGAACTTTGTATGAAAGTCCTATGTTTTTGAAGTAAGAGATTTGAAATTTAAAATGTATGTATAGATAGTAAAAAGGTATCCAAATAATGTATCTTTACAAATCAACTCCTTTTAGGGGTTAAAACGGGGGATCGTAGGTTGACTCACTGATCACGAAATCTCCGAAACTATAACACCTACAAACTTGAAATTTAGCAGGTATGCTCCTTATAGGGCGTAAATTACTGTTAAGAATGGATTTTACGAAACTCGACCCCTAAGAGGGTAAATTGGGGTTGGAAGTTTCTATAAAAGTCCTATGTCTATGAAGTTATGAAGTAAGAGACTTGAAATTTAAAATTTATGCTCTATATATGGTGAGAAGGTGTCAAAATAATGTATCTTTAGAAATCAACTCCTTTTTGGGGTTAAAACGGGGGATGGTAGGTTGACTCACTCATCACGAAATATCCGAAACTATAACAGCTACAAACTTGAAATTTGGTAAGTAGGTTCTTTATAGGGTGTAAACATCCGCTAAGAACGATTTTTACGAAATTCGACCCCTAAGGGAATAAAACGGGGGTTGGAAGTTTGTATAAAAGACCTATGTTTTTGAAGTAAGAGACTTGAAATTTAAAATGTATGCTCTATAGATGGTGAGAAGGTGTCCAAATAATGAAACTTTAGAAATCAACTCCCTTTTGGGGTTAAAACGGGGGATGGTAGGTTGAGTCACTCATCACGAAATCTCCGAAACTATAACAGCTATTAACTTGAAATTTAGCAAATATGTTCCTTATAGGGCGTAAACATCCACTGAGAACGGATTTTACGAAACTCGACCCCTAAGGGAATAAAACGGGGGTTGGAAGTTTGTATGAAAGTCCTATGTTTTTGAAGTAAGAAACTTGAAGTTTAAAATGTGTGCTCTATAGATGGTAAGGAGGTGTCCAAATAATGTACCTTTAGAAACCGACTCCCTTTTGGGGTTAAAACGGAGGATCGTAGGTTGATTCATTCGTCACGAAATCTGTGAAACTATAACAGATACAAACTTGACATTTGGCAGGTAGGTTCCTTATAGGTCGTAGACATCCGCTAAGAACGAATTTTACGAAACTCGACCCCTAAGGGGTTGAACAGGGATTGAAAGTTTGTATGAAAGTCCTATGTTTTTGAAGTAAGAGACTTGAAATTTAAAATGTGTGCTCTATAAATGGTGAGGAGGTGTCCAAATAATGCATTGTAATCTATATATATAAAAGAGAAAGGTCACTGACTCACTCATCACGAGAACTCAAAAACCGCTGGACGGTCCATCCATCCAGGATGTACAAAGATGAAATTTGGCAGGGAGGTAGATTATAGTTAGTCGACGTCCGCTAAGAATGGACTGCGATATTCCACCGCTAAGGTGGTTTAATTGGGGTTGATAGTTTGTATGAAACATATACAGCAGCTATAAGTTCGCCTGATAGGTTATTTATACTGCAGCCTGAAAATAAAACTAAAAATGTGGTGTATAGAGAGGTATTATAAAATAACTATTAAATTATACTAAATTGTGTCTTTTAAAAAGTTACTCAGTCTGATAAGCATTTCAAGTGACAGAAATAAAAAAATAATTTGCGTTAAGCATCTTAATAGTAATAGATATCTTCATAACCACGCGGACGTAGTCGCGGGCAACAGTTAATGTATTATAAAACAAAATTCCCAAAAGCATTTGTGATCTTTCACCAATGGAGAGAGGGCTTCAAGAGAAAGCTTTACGGAACGGCTAAGCCGATTTTGATGAGAGTTTACTGGAAGTTTTCCGGGAAAACTTTGTGACACACTAAAATTCAACGCGGGCGAAGCCGCGGGCACAGCTAGTCTATAAATATACATAAAAATAAAACATATGTTATTAACCTGTATATCTGATTCATAAGTAGAAATAATAAACATGCTCATAAAAGAAAATTAACAAAGACTGTACAAATCGCATTTTGCTCACTAAGAAGTAGGTACTTAATATCTGCCAAATAAACAGACTGCTTATGGGAGGAGCACAGCCTTAAATATTAATTAACATTTTCATTGTTTCACAAACAATCACAAAGTTTCAATCCCAATAACGACATTTTAGCAATGTGAAGCCTCTGCATTTACATAACTTAACTAGGTAAATAATAACCAACGAATACCGCAACATCATTCCATCTTTATAAATTTGACTCAAAGTAAATAAATTTATTTTCTTATTAATTTGTTAGAAATCAAAATGCTGCATTGTATACAAATAGAAATAAATTGGTAACGTTAAAAAAAAAAAAAAAAGTGTACTACAACTAAAATTTAAAGTATGTTATTCATTTTCGTTTAAGAAAACCCGTATTATGTTGAAAACTCAGATGCGATATATAGCTACGTTGATTACAAGTGTCAACAAATACATTTTCAATAAAATTCATATGTTGTACTCACAAATAGTTACTTAATTTTCAATTTTTCAAGGAATTTTCATTATAAAAAAGTTTTGCTAGGCACGCCATTTTAAACCTCATTTTTAAAGACAAAATCCATTATGATGATTCTAGTCATTCACATTAGGTATAAAAAACAATAATTGAATCGATTTAAATATTAAATAATCATTTTAATATAATTTACTACTGTAACTTACTTTAGTCAGAAATACATACACATTACAGTATCGCATTAAATTTCTATACAAATAAATAAAAATCCGCAACATAAATCTGATAGTATTATAGTTTTTTATTAATAATAATAATCAAAAGGCTTTCGACTCGGTACCTCATTCATGGCTCCTGAGGGTACAAGATTGACAAGGCAGTTCGAGACTTCCTTGGAGTGTGCATGGGGCTATGGAGCACGATCCTCTGTCTTCAGGGCGAGCGACTGACGGGTGCGAATGACCCAATTAGAATACGGAGGGGTATTTTCCAGAGTGATTGCTTGAGGCCACTATAGTTCTGCTTGTCCTTGAAACCTCTAAGCACCCTGCTGGAGCGTTCGGGGACAGGCTTTCAGTTTCGCAGAGGAGGTACTAAAGTCTTCCACCTTCTCTATATGGATGACCTCAAATTGCTGGCACCTAACGCTGCACGCCTGCAGGAACTGCTGAAAATCACTACGGAGTTCAGCAGTTCCATCAGGATGCAGCTTGGAGTGGATAAGTGTGCGGTTGTGTATGTGGACAGGGGTCAGGCGCCTTAATCGTCGCAGCTTAGTCTCGAATTAACATCATTCAAGACCCTTTCCGAAGCTGAATCTTAGCGGTATCTGGGTATGTCACAATGCATAGGGGTGAAGGAAGTGGATATGAAACAGGCAGTTTGCGAAATCCTTTTTAGACGGCTGACAAAATTCTTTGGAGCTATTTGTCTGCAGCCAACAAGGTCCGAGCCTATAACGCCTGAGTCATGCCCACTCTCTTGTACATCTTTGGCATACTCAGATGGACTTAGACCGAATTTGAATTCAACACGCAATGGACGTTTAAAATTCATAATGCCGTTTGATCCGTTAAAAATTTTACCCCTCATGCGCCTAAAGAAGTTTCACTTCAAAAAGAGTAAAGAACTTTTGAACATTGTTACCACTACAGCTACTTAATAAAATATACATTACTTTTCTTTAAACCTCAATCACCAATGAGTTTATCTAAAGCTCGCTAACTTTTTGAAAAGTTTAGGGTAGTTCGAGAAAACATCAATTACATTACTATTAGTAAATTTTAAATTGTTAGTCGTATTATAAATCCTTACAGATCGGTGAAGCGGAGTAAACTGGCCTAAATTAGACTTAGCACATCTACTTTTAAAAAGAAGATTTTTATGTCGTTGAGGTAATTTAGGGATAGCAAAATTTAATGTAGATAATATGTTAGGAGTATATAGAATCATTCCATTCTAACATCCATTGACGAGTTTGTACACAAACATGATTTCCTGCAGCTCCCTACGATGTCGAAGTGTTTTAATGTTAAAGTGAACTAGGCAATCGATATAATTAGGAAGATTTCTAGCCCTGTTACAACTGTAGGACACATGCCATAAAACTCGTTTCTGTACGTTCTCTAAACGATTAATATATATACCGTAATGTGATTTCCACACAACACTCCATTATTAACTTCAGCATGATAGGTACAATATGGATGATAGCGACGAGCGAAAGGAGGAATGAATGATATTGATTAATTTTTTTTAACCGACTTCAAAAAAAGGAGGAGGTTACTCAATGCGACCGTATATATATATATATATATATATATATATGGCCACAGTCCTTACACCTCGAACTGCGGCCTCAGCGCCCCGATGCACTTTCGCGCCCTCTTCTGCTGGTTTTGGTCCACGGGGTTCCGAAAACCCTTAAGATGCGAGTGGCGTTCCCCTATCCGCCAGCCGGGAGACGCGTATTTTCATCAAAAATATGTTCTTTGATTCTTGAAATACAAAACATAAATAGATCACGATTGAGCCTGTAATATCCTACTGCTGGGCATAGGCCTTTTTTTCCATGTAGAAGTAGGATATGAGCTTCATCCACCACGCTGCAGGTTGGCGGAAATATTCCCTACTATGATTAATGATCGATATCAAGTGTATATTATAACAACCAGAACCGATAGCTTAACGCGCTTTCCGAGACATGATGGGGACAGATATGCAAACCGGGAAGAAATATTTATACAATTACAAATATTTATTGCGAACAAGAATTGACCCACAAACCGATGGTTTTTAAGAGCGTACATGGCGCACGCACCACTACACCAGAGTGGTTGTTAGATATTGAATAATAACGATTGTTAGATAAATGGATTTAGTAAAAAAATCATAAAGTTTCATAGATTTTTTCGCACAATATACATATGTAGTTGTACTATATATAATGTGATCAAAATGTGACATCGTTGCTTCAGGTACTTATTTGACATTATCCAAGCCCAGCATCCATACTTTAGTATTAAGGATTTTATGGAGGGAAATATTGAAAGGGATAAAATGTCTTTGACTTTAATAACCAACAATAAGATTGCGTATAAAATTGCGTAATCCAAACTAAGCCTTACTAAAATTTCCGCTTTACAAGGCATGACTAAAGTAACGAATGAGCGCTCCCTATTCAAAATAATGGAATGAAGCGAAATATTCTCGCAATTGGGCGAAAGGATCTCATTTTGCCGGCAGTGACAAGCGAGACAGACATCTGAATAATGAAATAAAAATATATTGCGTTGTTTATGTTGAATCACTGAAATTAAGTTAAGCTTAGTTTTGTTAACACTTTATAATTAACAAACATTTAATTACAATTGAGATAGTGATTTGAATTTAATACAAGTGATATATTGAAGTATGTAGGTCACAAAATATTTGTTATGGTTTTTAAATACGTTTTATAGATTAACGATAAATCACAATTTTGTTTCATTTATGTTCACAGTTGATGGGTAAAACTATAGAATGTGTAAATTTTACGAACAAAAAAAAAACGAAATGTTACGTAAAATATAAATATATTTTGTAAAAAAAATGTACATTATAGTCGTGTGTTGTGTGTGAAGTATATGTCACTGATATTTTGTCAAAATTGTACGAGTATATTTGTGTCGCTAAATCATTAATCAAGTTGGTTTTATGATGATTAATACGAATTTGAGTAAGAAACGTTAACTCCATATCAAAAATACAATCAAATTACATTTAAAACCCAAACGTCTTTTACTAAATTAATTAATATATAAGTAACATAATTTTAATTAATTTTGTAATTTAACATTTGAGTAAGGTTGTATATAAATGCATTTCAGCTTCCTTTTGATTTGAAGGTAAACATATTTGTCGGATCCTGGTAAATTATTCACTGAATATATCAAATAACTCTACTCAATCAAGCGTCAAATTTGATTTCTGTTCGTTCTGGTGACGGGCGAAAATATCGCGATTCTACACGCCACTCGTGTGACCGCTTATCGTTGTATTATTTAAACGAAATTCTCTGAACGTTGCATTTGCTATGTACAAAATATTTTTAGTGAGCGTTAATACTTTTATATTGCATTTGCGTTACGTCGTTTAGGATTTGTTTTATGGCGGTAATGGTTACTTCGCTCAAGTGATATAAATGCTTAATCGAATAATAATATGTTATCAGGTCAGACATTTAAGTTTGGTAATATAGGTAACAACGTCCAAATGAGTTGTATACATATATTGTAATACTACGTTACACGTAGATTGCCGGCCGACTCCAACCGCATACTTAATGTAATTGAGATATCAATGCTTGTATGTATTGCATATAAACCACACATACTCGTATTTATACTAACCCATTGCAACGTAATATAATTTGAAAAATTGTTGCCAGTTATGAAAAAATTAAACCTCATATCGTAACAATTATATATTTCAACTATTACTAGTTTAAGAATTTATAAGTTAGTAAAAAAATAAAACAATCTATCTACATATCACCGCAAGGATATTCGAATAGGAAAAAAAATTGAAGTAAACTGAAAAGAAAATGCAAGATTGAAAATGAATTATTTAGAATGAGAAAACGTAAACAATTTTTTTAAATGAGATTTATACTAAGAAAGAGTAGGAACATCCTAGGTTTTAAATAATAATCTTACATAATGCTAATATAAAAATAAAGGTAATTATTGAAACCAACTCGAGTAAGAAAATTAAAAAAAAAGTAACTTGGTTTAGTATAACATAAAAAGAAAGTTTGATAAATAATTTCTTATTCAGAAAAAATAGACCAAAACAAAATCTTTTCAATTTTTCTTAACCTGCAATATCTCGAAGCTAGATAACTATCAAGTCAAGTCACGTCAGTGATAAAATTTTTACTACCCTTTAAAAGTTATTTTACCGTCTCCATAAGCAGTCTATTTACTTTGCTAAACTACCGAAACGATTTATTGAGATTAATTTCAGAGGTCAATATTACTTTAAGTGATGTGGACTCGTTTTTCAGAAATGCGATCTTGTTATTTACTAGGTCTTACCGCGTCGTCACCCGTACCTAAGTTGAAATGTCAATAACTTTAAAGGAGTAGAGAGTAAAAAGAAAACAATAAAGCAACATTTATTCATACACACACACACACACACACACACACATATATATATATATATATATATATATATATATATATATATATATATATATATATATATATATATATATATATATATATATATATATATATATATATATAAACTTGTTCTTGTCCTTAAACTACCTGAATCCAGTCCTGTCAAAAATTCCATTTTTAGCGAACGTTTACTAACTATTTAACTATCTACCTGCCAAATTTCAAGCTTGTAGCATAAAAAATTAAGAACTTTCATACAAACTTGTAAGAATCCTTAAATCTCTTTAATCCAGCCCTATCGAAAAATCCGTTCTTAGTGGACGTCTACTAAGTAAAAGTACCTCCCTACCAAAGGAGATGGAGACTAGTGGGCCAAAATGTAATAAATAGAGATATGGTTAAAAATTTAGTCATATATTTTTAATTTAAAATATAAAAAAAAAATCAGCTCAATTCTAAATTTGGAAGCGAAGAAAAATGAAAAAGATAGTTTTCTTCAAATAAATTGGGTATCGATTCAACTATAATCAATTACAGATTCGAAAAGAAAAGGTTTGCACTAAATAATTAACTGAAAGTATTGAGACGCACAATTGAAGTTGTAAACAACAAATTGCATTTAAATAAAGCTACATATTAATAGCGAAAATATCAACCGATAAACGAAAATGATTTCGTATTGATTGAAAATAAATCATATTTTTATTGACAGCTTTGACACCTAACTGACAAGAGAGAGAGTAGAAGAAAGAGTAGAATAGTAGTACAGAAAATAAGCGGCTAGAGTCAATACTCTAGCCGCTTATTTTCTGCACAGGCCACCGCACCATCTCCTCCCGTGTCTCGTCACTCGTTTCATGTTATTGTTTTCTGATGCGTTCTGAGTCCTTTCCCGATATTTATTTATGGTTTCAAGTTATTGATATTTGTAATGAGTTTTCAAATATTCTTCACTAAATATAATAAACATGAGTGCTTTAAGAATTTAGTGATCGGTTTTTTTATAGACACTCACTTTCACAAAACGAGTAATAACGTTCTCAGATAGCCTAAACATAGAGCATATTCAGCGAGGGTTCAATAAGACCAAATACATTAACAATTTGATACCATTTTCATTCTATTATATTTTGGCCCAACAATGTATGGAATCGTTTCCATCTCCTTTCATCTTTAAGCATCCAGTTGTTTTTGAGATTGAGAGAGAGATGGGAGAGAGTGATGAGCCAATGGTCCAACAATTATATATACAATAAAACAGTGTGGGACGTCCTCTGACCCGCTGAACAAACGATCCATGTAAGATTGACGGTGTAGGCTGGATGAGGATTGCGGAAAACCGGGATGTCTGGCGCGAACTTGAGGAGGCCTAGATCCAGCAGTGGACAGCGATATATATTCGACTCCTTACTTTATTTCTTCAAATGATGGGTACTGTAGGTGTTAGCCCTTTTATGTATATAAATAAATGAAAAAGCTAATAAAATCAATTAATAACATAAATCAGACTCAGTAAATCAACTTATACGGATGGCTAAAAATATGTTTCATATTCCAAGTGAGAAGATACTCGTATACTATTTTTTGTTATTTTCTAATTATAAAGAAATATATGTGGTTAATAAGATTTATTTTTCGTTAAGATAATTTTGTTATATCTTATATTTTGTTCAATTGACATCAATGATGAAATTGGAAGTTTTAGTAATGACTACTATTGTAGCTAATCGATGCAAATAAATAAAATTGGAGTGTCTGTTTGTAATAGCAAAATAAGCGCTTTTTATTAAATTCGTATGAATGTATAGTCGCTACATATATTGGTATATAACATGTTTTAGAACTTTTGTCTGTCTATCTGTCTGTCTGTTTATTTGTTCCAACTAATCTCTGAAACGGCTGGACCGATTTTGACGTTTTCAGAGAGCTGATGTAATAAGGAGTCACTTAGGCTACTTTTTAGCCGACTTCAAAAAGGAAGAGGTTACTCAGTTCGACCGAATTCGTAGACAATTTCGAATTTTTTATGTATGTTCAGGGATAACTTCGTCGTTTGTGAACCGATTTTGATAATTCTTTTTGTTGGAAAGGAGATATCCCTGGTGTAGTACCATGATAAAGAAACCAGGATCTGATGATGGGATCCCAGAGAAATCGAGGGAAATTCTCGAAAGTCCGTAATAACTTTTTACTGCGTGTACCGATTTTGATAATTTTTAATTTAATCGAAAGCCGATGTTTATTATGTGGTTACATTTAAATTTCATCAAGATCTGATTACAAATTTTGGAGTAATCTTTGATAATGCGTATTTACTGACTATTTTTTCGTCTACTTTTTTATTTATGTAGTACTTGTCGATATAATTGAAGTCCATTTTTTTAGTTTGCCTTCAAACACAATTATATTTTAGGAATTTATTTATTTTGTAACTCTGCGAACTGAACAATATTTTTTTTTAATTCCACACGGACGAAGTCGCGGGCACCGCTAGTAACTAATAAATTTAATTATGTACAAAAAAGAGGAAACGTGTTTTCTCGACATTCTTTGTTTAAAATATTGAAGGGTCGATCGACAGCACTTAACCTTTTTTTTGTATGGAAAACTATAAAATCAGGCATTTCAAATTTATATTAGCTTACCTAATCGAATATTTGGTTTTGATGTCTATTTATAAAGTATGACATACTTTCAATGAAAAGGGTTATTGATATTGATAATCCATCACGACGATTCAACCTGTAACATCCCACTGCTGGTCATAGGCCCGTTTCTCCATTTAGGAGAAACTTAACGTGTTCTCCGAGGCACGGTGAGGGGTCACAAGGAGAGATATCCAAACCGGTAAGAAATATTCGTACAAAATACAAATATCCATCCTAGCAGGAATCAAACAATCAAAAAAGTGTTATTTATATTGATAGTCCATACAGGAAAAAGTTATTATTAGTTTTAAGTGCTCCAACCTTAGCAACCACAGCGCCACTCTATTTAATTTACTTCAAACAAAGACATAATGTATGTATTTACCACGCATGTGATATTTATTTCAAGAAATTCAATACGATTTATTTTATAACTCCCGTTTTACTTAATTCATGGAATATTTAAATTTCGTCCTAATTATGAGTATTATTATGTATTTTTATTTAATTGTAATTTTCAATTGTTTTTTTTGGTCTTATCATTTTTGTGAGGGATGTGTGAAGTATTAGTTTACTAAAACTATACACTCATATACATTTTAATACGGAAATATATCTGATTTACCTTTAATTTAAATAGCACAACTCTTAAAAGTGAAACTACGAGTAGGTATATAGTATGTTTTCAATAAATAAATGAAATAGTGATCGTCAAACTAGAGTAGAAAATAAGTAGAGATTGTGATTTTTGGCTTCAAATTTATATATTTACGTACAAAACACTTCTAAGTAGTTTTACCTCGATTGAAGAATTTATATTTCTCGCCCAGTGGAGCAGTTATAATATGAGTTGTGGTCAATTTCCAAGCATTGCAAGGTTTTACAATATCAAATAAAAATTTATCTTTATATCTTTGTTGTTGTTTGAAGCCTACATTAAGACCTCTGTCGTTAATAGAACGTGACACTAGAACTCTTATCTCTCAACGCAGCTATAATGAATGGCGAGAGTAATGTATGATATAAAAAAACCGTCAAGATATTATTTGTAAAATTAATTCTATATTGTATATGCTTGTCTTTAATCCTTCCAACGGCCATAAAAATCAATCATTTTAAACCTTTATTTGGAAAATTTATTTTATTGTAATTAATTGCAAAAGCAAATATAATTTTGTTTGTTCAATGTTAATTTCTGATTCTAGTTTGATTTTATTTGTTGATCGAGTTGGAATATTGTAATAAGATTTGAGTAGACACGAGCGTTTCTGAATAATTTCTGCTTAAGTATGTATATGTTTTTTTTAAAGTTAAATATTTAATACTTTTCAAAAAAATGTTACACACAGATGTATCATGATTTAATTGTAGAGTTGTTAATATTTACGCGATATTCTATTTAATTTGTCCAAAAGCCGTAAAATAATTTAGAATCACTCCCGATAATGAGCAGTATTTTTAAGAAAAAAATTAATACAAATCTACTAGAGTTCAGGTAGGTTTTCCCGCCACGGTTCCCTAAACGATACCATAAAAAGAGCTCTTGCCACCATCGACGTTCCTGCTCTTATCGAGCCTACTGGAATTAGTCGCAATGATGGCAAGAGACCTGATGGATTGACGTTGGTTCCCTGGGAAAGGGGACGGGCGCTTTTGTGGGACGCAACCTGCGTGGACACACTTGCTCCGTCTCATGTCAGGGAAACAGCCTTAAAAGCGGGAGCCGCAGCGGAAAAAGCTGAAACGACTAAACGGCACAAATATTCGTCACTAATTCCAAATTACATCTTTGTGCCGTTTGCAGTCGAAACATTTGGAGTAGCATTGCTAAAAAAATTTTAAATGAGATAACTCCACGCCTTATTATAGCCTTCACTGGTGACAAGAGGACTGGTGCACTTTTTGCCCAGGGAATCGACATAGCGATTCAACGGGGAAATGCTGCCAGCATTCTTGGCATAATTCCACGCAGACATGATTTATACCAAAACTATCTGTAAATATTTAGTTCTTAAGTTGCGAATTGTAAATATGTATAAAATTATTTAATAAACTATTGTTGTTAAGAATCTACTTGAATGTATATAGAATTTTACACAAATACCAAAGGTAATAAGAAAAAATTATGTCGAATAGTAGGTACTTGAATATGTACTTATTATTATTTTTATATAACTTTCATGAAATAATTGTATTTTTTAGGTCGAATAAATTTAGTATTTCGATATTAAAATATTCACTATTTTCTTTGCTAGTAAAATACCGTCAAATAAATTAATAAAGAGAATTGAAATACCGAAATATGTTTTTATTGTATTCGTTGCTTATAAGTTATTCGCGATATTCTGTTTGGCCTCGTTGTTTGCTGGGAGAAAACACCTTCAGGCGTAAACTCTACCTTTTGTTACAAATGTGTAATTTTATTGATCAATAAAGTGTTTTAAACGAATAAACGTAACATACAATAAATAATATATACATTGAACATACAATATAGTATTGGGTGACAATTAATGGTTTAAGTGCGTAAATTTCATATGTTGTTTTTTTTTAACTATTTTGAACATAATTATTCCATTAATTATTATGTTTCGGTAAGCAACACTGCTCTCGAGTACTATTGTGTTCCTGTGGCAGAGTAAGTGTAATCAGAGTTCCCGAAAACGTTCGAGGATAGGGTTAGCAACACGCTTGTAGTGCTCCTGTTGTTGCAGTTTCCAAGCAATGTTATCTGCTTACCAACAGGCGGATCGAACGCTTGTTTGCCACCTTTACAGTATAAAAAATATAATTAATATCTCAGATCTATTATTAAAAAATAGATGAGAGGTTCTAATAAAAAAGTCTTCGACCCTACAACCTCCGGCCAAAAGCAGGGTCACTGCAAATTATATCAACCGAATAGCCAAGGTATAGCTAAGTATAAGTAGGTTTTAAATAAATGTATGGTGAGCGATATTGTTGTGCAATAAACTATATGCCAATTATAATGTAGTTTAAAAAAATATTGGCTGTATAATAGAAAAAAATCTCTTTACGAATTTTGTATTAATTAATAGTCTTATTATTTTTTTTAAGGGTACTATAATGTTCTGTTGTTCATTTAAAAATAATAACATAGGAAATAAAATGAATGATCAACGGGAAGAATATAAATTAAAAAATTCATTCCCTTTCAACGTACGAACCGAACGACACGATTTTATAGTACACCTATTTTAAAAGATAACGAGTAACATTGTGCCTAAGTTCAAATTTACGTTAAAAAACCGTGAAGGTCAGCTTTGTACTCGTATATTTCTTCGATTTATATATAACTTCTCGTTAGAGTTACGAAAGGGTTGTACGTAACAAAGACCTCAATTTTATCAAGATCCCTGGAGAAATTATTGCAATGAAATATAGTAGCTTAAATAGTAAGACGCAGAACAATATTCACAAGTTATCAAAATTATAAAGGCTAGACGGTCAGCGTGCTTAAGTTAAGCACGTTAAGTCAACTCGTAATATAAGTTTTATTCCTAAATCTAATAATAATATAATAATAATTATCTCTAAATCTAAATAAACTATACCTTTTATGTTCTTAAGCTTTTTTTATAAATTAAAGGTATAGTTATGAAGTAAAACTGTTGATTTTTTTTTCAAAATAGTAAATAATTATAGTTAGCAATTTTAACGATAACAGAAACATAGTCTTTACTTTTTTAGTAATAAAATAGTTAGGATAATAATAGATACTTAAAATTACTCTCTCTTATTGAATTGTAAATAATAAACATCCTTATGGAATAAAAAAATATAACAGCTATCAGCAAATAATCGCTATTATTATGCTTATTACGCCTTCATTAATTTGTTTGTCATAGTAACAATAAAAGATCGATTCATAGCAAGTTCGATTTGGAGTACACATATATATCTTTAGGTCCCAAGTCATCAATATTCAGTTCAAAGTTCTCAAAGTGTCGAGTGATTGATCGCTGTATAGCACTCTATTCAAATTGTATCATAACTTCACCGAACAAACGCTAACCTATTTACTCGTATATTTTGATCGTAAGTGCGATTATTGTCACGAATTCAATTAAGGCAGTAGGTATCTTTGAGTCGGTCTGATGAATGCGTATAGTGATTGATTACGTTGATTCAATGTATGTTAACACGCTTATACTATGTATAGATATATATAAATGCTTTTTATCGATTTTCTCTCGTGTTAGTATCATTACTTAAATATGAATGAGAAATCTTCGCACATCTATATGGCGTGTCCAATGTAGGAGGGCCGGGTACGACGTGCCGTCTCTATGCTGGTATCGTGCGAAGTATGGCACTATATGGTGCCCCCGTTTTTGCAGACGCTCTCATCGCCCAGAACATAATCCTCTTGAGGAGACCGCAGAGGATCTTAGTGGCGAGAGCCATACGTGGGTACCGTACGGTGTCACGGACGGCGGCGACACTTCTTGCGAGCGATCCGCCTTGGGAACTCCAGGCGCAGATGCTTGCGGAGTGTACCGGTACCGGTCGAGCCTTCGAGCTCGAGGATAAATTCCGAGTGCGTACCAGATTCGTAGGATCAGGGCTCAGGTTCAGAGAGCCTTGATCGGTTGGTGGATGAAGGATCTGGAGTCTCCAGCGGCGGGTCATGCGACGGTGGATGCCATACGTCATCACCTATGTTGCTGGGTCAAAAGACGGCACGGGATGCTACCCTTTAGACTGAAACAGGTACTTACCGGGCACGGATGCTTCGGTAAGTACCTGTATCAGATCGTGGGTAGGGAGGCCACCCCTGCCTGTCACGCGTCACACTCTCGAGGACTGTACGCTTGGGGCCCCAGCGCTGCGCCCTGGTTGCCGTAATAGACAAGAGGTACTGGTCGGCCGTAACCTTCTTCTGCGAGGAGGTCATAGTGTTAAAGGAGGCTGCGGAGTGACAGCGCGAGGCTGACGCTCACGCCAACCCGCTCCGCAGGAGACGACTAAGGGAAAGAAGACGCCGTTATGCGCTCCTTCACCCTTCGCAATAAAGTGGGAGAAGTGCACCACTATTACTGCCACTCGCCGCTGGGGTGATAGAGCGCTCACAGTGCCCGTGGGCGCTCTATGGACGAAGGCGGCCCGCACATGGCGGGCCAACCTTGGGGCGTCGCGGTAGCGTGTGAAAGCGATACCGTAGCGCCCCGCTATGGCGATGAGGGCACTGCTGGGGTTTAGTGGTTAGTTTGGGTTGTCCATGAGTCCTACACTCCCGCCGGCCTTGTCGGCGGGGTGCGTAAAAGCATTTACCCGCGGAAAAAAAATCTATGTGCCGTTTGCTTGTGCGATTTAGTAAATCACCTTTGTAAATGTTTTTGGGGCACTAATGAAGGGAGAAAAAAGGATGACTTTCTCGATATAATGTATTACTACCGCACAACGCACCACATACTTAACATGACTTGTATACGTTAAAAATAAATATCAACAATGGTATATCATTGCTTTGACATTTTTTATATTACTTACTACACTGATTTAATTAATACACTTAAATACTATTCGTTGGCACGTTTTTGGCCTAAAAGTACGAATGTTAAACAATTGATGTTTGACATTATGTGGTACATATTTTTTACTCACTCATAAATAAAATAATAGATTTATATATACCCTCTAAAATTTGTCGAGAAAATAAATATCCTGTTTGGTATTCACCGTCCTTAAAAAAATGTATAAAAGAAAAGTATAAATATTATAAAAAGTTTAAAAACTATGGTAACCTTTCGGACTTTCTCACTTATAAGCTACTCAAAAAAAGAGTTAATCACCTTGAATCTGAGTGTTATCTTAATTATATATCATGTGTTGAAAAATCAATTAAAGACAACCCTAAATATTTTTGGCAGCATGGTTGCAACAGATGGGACTTCTATTGCTAATCTTTTTTCAGAGTTTTTTTATTCAACTTTTATTCAACCCTCTTCCTCATCGGGATATACAAATCAAGCCCTAGACAGTAATATCCCGGCATTAACTAACGTTTTAAGTGTTTATATTAACATAAATGAAGTTTCTAAGCTTCTTTTATCATTGGACATTAATAAGTCAGCTGGTCCCGACTATTTGCCTCCTATTTTCTTTGTTAAATGCGCCGCATCTATCTCTAAGCCTATTCATTTATTATTCGTAAAATCTATGTCAGAAAATAATATTCCATCCATATGGAAGTCAGCTTTTATAACACCAATACACAAAAAAGGATCAAAATCCGATGTTTCAAATTATAGACCAGTCTCAAAATTATGCGTTGTAGCTAAAGTATTCGAAAAAATAGTATATAAACAATTATATTCTTCACTTAAAAACTCTTTTTCCGATTCCCAACATGGTTTTCTGAAAGAACGGTCAACTGTATCTAACCTTATCTTGTTAAACGAATTTATAATTAGTGGTATGGTGAGGGGAGGGCAAGTGGATGTTATTTATACGGATTACAGCAAATGTTTTGATAGAATACATCATCCTATCCTCATCCGTAAGCTCGAAAATATTGGAATTTGTGGTGACTTACTTAGGTGGTTTGAGTCCTATATTTCTAACAGATCCCAGGCTGTAGTTATCAACAACTACATATCTAGTTGGGTTGTTGTTCCTAGTGGTGTGCCCCAGGGTTCCCTCTTAGGTCCACTGCTGTTTCTGATCTTTGTAAATGATATTGGATCATGCTTTCGACACTCTAAATTGCTATGTTTTGCTGAAGACATGAAGATTTACAAGACAATCGCAACCAGATCCGACGTGGTTGACCTTCAGGCGGATTTATTACGTCTGAGCAATTATTGCGAATTAAATAAATTGGACCTTAATCCATCTAAGTGTTCACTTTTGTCATTCTGTCGTCAGTCAGCCCACATTCCATCAGAATATCGACTAAAGGGTCAGAATTTACAGAGACTTACGAAAGTGCGGGATCTTGGGGTGATCCACGATTCAAAGCTTCTCTTCGATGAGCATATTGATGAAATTATTAAGAAAGCCTCGAAAGCACTGGGATTCATCATGCGAACTTCAGAAAATTTTAAGGACATTAAAACTATTAAGATTTTATACTGCACGTTTGTTAGGAGTATCTTAGAATATGGATCAGAGATCTGGAATCCCCGCTATAAAAAGTACACAAATAGAATCGAGCAACTACAAATGAAATTTGTTAAGTTTTTGTGTTTTCGTCTAAAGCTACCGTACTCCTCTACTATTTACCTTAATCAATGTGCACGATTCCACTTGCTTCCTTTATACAAACGTCGTGAAATTGCTGACATTATTTTTTTAATAAAACTTATTACTAATAAAATTAACTCTCCGGAACTACTTTCTAAAATTAATTTCATTGTACCATTGAAATCAGTACGGCACTACACACCTATTCAACTACCTCTGGTATCCACAAATTACTGTCAAAATGCTTTCCTGTGGCGCGCGAGTAAAGGCTTAAATAATTTGTGTAGACAGAGCGATTTTGATGTATTCTGTTCGGGTGTGGTGGTGGCGAGGCGATTATTGAACCAGAATTTCTTTGCATTGTTTAGTTGATATATGTATATGTAATGTTCAAAAAAGGTTATGTAATAATATCTTGACGTGCAACTACTCTGTCCGCATGATATGTTTATTTATGTACTAGTTCTTATACGTGAAGACCTTTCATTAGCCAAATGTTGTTTAGTTCAATTTGCTATGTGTTGTTATTTGTGCTGTTGGTTTTCCGAATATTAAATAAATAAATAAATAATAATGTTTCGAAAAAGTTCTCAATCTCTCTCATTTTATAATAAGTACTGGCACACCAAACACTGGTAAAATGATGTAGTAAATTAACAAAAAGTAGTTAAATTACGTGCCCGATTGTTGTTCTAGCAAATAAATCTTACGTAAGCGTACAACACAGTTTACTATAACTGTCAAACTTTAACGGGTGCAGCTTCAAATTACTTCCAAAACCTGGAGTGCATTTGTTCTATTAGTCATTTTAATTACTATTTTATAGAATTCTAAACAAAGCTCACACACTAAACAACACACATCGGCCCTCGTTGTAGACTAATATTACTTGCCAATTTAAAATTTAGTTTAACACATTTGGCTTAAGAAATCAACTATCAGGAGAGCGTCAGAGAATTATACAAATTTATAAAATACTTATTACAAAGTAAAGTTCAACACATTTTATTAAACAAACTTATACATACAACAAAAAATATAATGATTGTTTTTAATAGTATAATCTATTAAAGTTATAAACACAATTCAAGAAAAAAGTTTTTTTTTTTGTCAAACATAAAATAATAAATTTAATTTATTACTCGTCAAGTACTCTCTTGTTGAGAGTAGTTTAATCGATGTTGGCCCTGAAAAACTTGAGATCTGAATAACAGAAAAAATAGATAAAATTAATGATGAAAGTGAAGTTTAAATATAAGTAATAATCTAGTCGACAAGTTAAAAATGTTCCATAATAGAGATACTGCTCATAAAATTATGTCTGATAGCTCATTGGATCCGGATGGACGCCTAAAAAATGTGCCATAAGCGTGTATTAGCACATAAAAAATTGCAAAAGCTATAAACAATTAAATTTCATAAGCTATTATAATATTTAAGAAATTTCAAAAAAGATTCTGAAAGAAGAGAATAAAAAATTTCTGAATTATTTATAATTTTAATTTAATGCTGAAAATGGGTCTCCACGTGACATTTTTCGGTTGCACGCGCGTCGAAACGAGTACGACACATTGATTAATTTATTTAAGGTATTAAATTTTTTTAATTTGAAAAAATTATGGTGTATTCTGAATACTTAAATATTTAATTCCCGCTGGAAAATTTACGTAAAGTTAATTTTTCAACAAGTTAAACAATTACTAATTAAAAAAAAATTTCTCGAACTTCCGTCTCAATTGTAAATAAAAAAAAATGTTTAAATAATTGTCGTAAGAAATTTTTGCTTCCCTTGGAAGCCTTTCTTATATACATAATTAACAACATCACGCCATAAAAGTAAAAAAAAAAATGTTCATACTTTGTTTATAATAATTTTTGTAGTTTTTTTTAATGTCACTAGGTCGGCAAACAAGCGTACGGCTCACCTGATGGTAAGCGATTACCGTAGCTTATAGACACCTGCAACATCAGAAGCATCGCAAGTGCGTTGCCGACCCAATCCCCAATCCCTCCAGGAGCTCTGGTCACCTTACTCACCAACAGGAACACAATACTGCTTGAAAACAGTATTATTTTGCTGTGATCTTCTGTAAGGTCGAGGTACTACCCCAGTCGGGCTGCTCCATATTTTGAACAGGAAATACGTGCTGTGCCCTACCTCAGTTAGTTTCAGAAAAATCATCATTTTTTGAAAAAATAACCACTTCTTGTTAAAGTACAAACGTACTACTACATTACTACGTTCACAGGGTCGTCTAGTAAAAGATAAAAATATTAAGACGTGTGCAATAAATGTAGATCATGAAACCGCCACTTAATGACCACTTTAGATTTACTTACAATTAGATTAACACCTAGTAAGACGAGATAGATGTAAAAAAAAAACATAACCCTTCCTTGGCAGTCGGGTAATTATCTCTATCAGTAGCTGCTGCAACTTTTAAAAATAATTATGCCTCCTGTACCTAGTAGGTTACTTTCCACTAGAACATGTCACTTCGAATATTGTAATTCAAACTTTTATAATTAAAAAAAATGAGTGATGTGTGGCTTATTTTAATTATACTAATTAAAAGTATGTATATTTCTTTTTATCTAGTTTTTGCTATATAAAACGTGCTCACACTAAATCATTTTCATATCATCATAATTAATCATTATTAAATTTATATATTTTATCATTGTAATTAATTATTAGTTAGTACTTAATGAGATAGATGTAAAATTATTTCTATCAACAGCTGCTTCCATTTTTAAAAATAATGATGCTTCATGTACCTAGTTGGTAACTTTCAACTCGAACATGTTACTTGCAATGTACTAATTAAAAGTTTTGTAATAAAGTAAATTGAAAAATCGGTGCATCATTTTAATTATACTGATAAAGTATTTAATATTTCTTCTTATATAACCGTTTTTGCCTTATAATATGTGCTACAATTAAATCATTTTTGTACCACCATAGTTCATTATTAGTTAATTAATTTTAAAGATAAAACATAAATTTTTTGACGTAAATAATATTTTTTCAAAAAACAAAGTAAGATTACAAAGGACCAATCTACAACCAATGCGGGAGTGACGAACAGAGAAAGGCTCTCCAATAAGATGTTTACTAGGTTGGGGAAAATATCCGGACGTCGGATAATAATAGTCTGTCATAGGTAGAAAATCGCTTGTTATATTCGATTTAAATATTATATATATACTAATAATTAATAGGTAGTCAGTTTATATTTAAAAGCTATTACTAATTTTCTTACCACATTTTTCTTAAAATTCTCAATCCCGGCTCGACAGTAAACACGAAAATATGAAACTGAGTAATAAGGCTCAACTTCCACAATGGTATTGGTTAATAGTTTTAATGAAATGTACTATAAAATTGTAAGTTAGTTTTATATGTCTGGGAGTGTTAAAATAAAATTTTGCCCGTAATTGCGTTTTTGTTGCGTGTGTGTTGTTACTTGTGTCTCTAAATAAATCATTATGTGTAAATTTCATCTTATTTCTAAATATACAAACTATACAAGAAGTAATTATTAACAAAATATTTTTAAGATATAATTATGAATAAAAATGCACAGTGATTTCTTATATCGAACTGAAATAAAGAGTATTATAAATTTTATAGGAAATCACCGAAAATAATAGCGCAGATAGCAATAGCGAAGGCTACCGCCGGTTTTGCCCATTTCAGTAAAGATAATATTGAAATGGTTTCTGTATATAAATTTCATTGTTTAATACCAAATTGAAGACCCTAGATTGTTGTGTAATATTCGCACAAACTCGATAGTTATTTGATGACCCGGTTTAACGTTTATTACGTTTTCAATTTTATAGCGTGTTATTCACATTACATTAGCTTTTGACTGTGGTTTAATCTGTTATCTTCGTATGTTTCATACCATATATTTTAATTGAACTACTGTTGCCGCAATATTTGTTTTATGAGAGCTTATAATATTTCATTTTTAAATTTATTGTCAAAAGAAAACTTTTGATCAAGTTTTGTATTATTTTAACTAGCTATTCTTATTAAAAAAACATCGGAATATTTCAGAACATTAAACACGTATTTACGACAAAAATCGATTTAGGGAATAGCGCACACAGTACAGAAGTGTAAGACAGTACTTCTTTGACAGCATTAAACGTTGTGTAAACAATATAATAAAACTTAGTTGTATTAAAACTAAGTTTGACATGTTGTTTGTATGAGGGTGTTTATGGTGGTTTACTTATGTCACGTACGTTTCCAGATCCCAAACAAAGAATTTTATCCTACTACCGTTCAGTGTGATGTTTTAATTTTTTTTTATTTTATTGCATTTTTAATTAATAAAAAAAGAAAGTAAAGTGCAATAAAGCAAAAAATAATAAAAACATATCATCAAGGAATTACAGTCATGATAAGCCAATTAGGTAATGTAAGGTTGTTGTGTAAATATAGTGCAACCAGTATCACATTGAAATCCTTTACTTTTAATACAAAGTAATAAGGCATTCTAAATATTATTCTAGCAAAAGTTAATATGCGGTAAAGTCAAATTGGCCACATGCAAAAAGATCTGGCAGGCCTACCAGCGAGGCAGCGAAAATCTACTTATGGTGCTGCTCGATGAGGCGGAGGCAGCCATATACAGACACGTCCCAGATTATTAAAGTTTCTATGTCAAGCAGCATATAGCGGCACATTTTAGGCTCGGTTGAGGCTGCGGGGCGAGAAAACGCATCACCAAAATTTTTAACACCTGTGAGAAACCCGGTTTTGGTGGTTGCCAAGTCCACGAGAGTAATGCTGGATGACGGGATGCTTGAGATAGCGAAATCCATTTCACGGGATCTTAATGTCGACGCGGGCCTCATGGGCCGGCAATTGCCATAGTGAAGTGGATAAATGGGATTTCTGGGTTGCGGAAAAACCACACACATAGTCAGAACACATATAGTAGAAATAGTCGTTACAATGACGGCCTCCATTTTAACAAATAGATTTAAAAAGGGCACGAAATGTAACCGTTTAACAGTAGATGAAGGTCTTATGAACCATTTTGGAGCTAAAGTAATGGCGGCACGACTTTTGGGGGCAAACAAAGTTGTTCTCATCAGAGATGTCAACCAGTTGCCTTATATAGACAGAGAAAATCGGTTCGAAATGAGGTACTGTAGACCTTATCTAACAATCAACATGTCACGAGAGTTGTCCCGCACATACTGGAGTCCCATGGACGTTGTATATGCCATCTGTGAGGTATACATAAATATGTATTCGTCAAATCCTACCATCCACTCCCTCAGAATGAATGGATACACTGGCGCGGAAATACCTAAACTTCAAAACGACACCCTATACTTGCTCTATACGCAAAAAGAGAAAAAAATTCTGATACAACAGGGATACGGCACTGAAGAGGGATCGCGCGTCATGAACATTCATGAAGCACAAGGGCAAACCTACGGCGAGGTCATCATCGTCCAGACAAAGACTGAGTGGCTACAAATCCACGACAGCGTGCTTCATACGGTAGTAGCGTTGACAAGACACTCTAACACCTGTGTCTACTACACTGACGACGGTGATGACGCAATCGGCAGGTTCGTTAACCGAGCGCTGGGTGCCTCGACGAAGACCATCTTGTGGAGCATAACCTAAAAAGACCCATCTACAAGCGTGATATGTCGCTAGCAAGGGCTCTGCTCAAGATGCTGGGGGCAGGCGTGGGGCGTAGTGACACAGTGCGGCGTTTGATATACAAATAAAGTAGACATGGATATATAATATATAAGTGTATTTAGGTAAGTATGCTAAAAATTTAAGTAAATAACAGAAATAAATAAATAATAAATAGATAAATATTAATAATAACTATAAATCAATATAAGAAAAAAAAACCCTTACTAACAGTAACATAGGTTAAGTGGATATTGTAAGTAGAACATAGTGTACATAATTATATGGTAACTAGGAAATAAGTGCACATATATGATATCTAACAAATAAGTGCAAATATAGACATAGATAAGACAAATAATAATATGTTCAGAAATTACGAATTAATGAATGATGTGTAAACTTTTCCATCAAACAGTAATTCCAAGGGGGAAAAAACCGTCAGCGTCGGACCACGTCCTAGTTTTACTAGGCAGTCACAGGACTGTCGATTTGTAGTTGTAATGAAAAATAGCCTGTGGTAGTAATAATGCATGCATGTTAACAAAAGGCATGGGCATTTTGAGACCGTGGATGTAAATTTTTAAATTTAAAAAAATGCGGTAAAACAGTGTTACTATTTTATTGTTCTTAATACATTTTTTATTACTAATATATAGACAGAAATTTTTTACACAAAGTTAGTTTTATATATTTTTTAAACTACACAAAAAAACGCAGGCGTGATAGTTATGGTAAAGCAAAAAATGTTATTCTATGTAAAAAAAAATATTACACGACAAACATCGAATCAAAAATAATTCGTATGTACAATGTATTAAATATATATTAACAAACGTACAAATTTATAGGGAACAAGAAAATGGTGAAAGAGTTTCGGAGGAAAGGGTAAGTATATTGGATATTGATGAGGACGATCGAAGAGATTGCTTGGCAAGGAACTGTGATTGATTATTATGTTAATAAAATAATATGAAATAAAACATTCTACAAGGAGTATCACTTGATGAAATCTGAACCAGTCGCTAATATATTATAATTATAATCTTGTAAACACGTGTCTTCAGTGCCCTAAAAGCCATATAAACTAATAAGCTAATTATGAAGTTAGCATTGTATTTGACAAGTAGAGGCGATATTTTTTTTACATTTTGATTTTCTACATTCAATATTTATTACATCTAATATATAAAATTCTCGTGTCGCAGTGTTTGTAGTTAAACTCCTCCGAAACGGCTTGACCGATTCTCATGAAATTTTGTGTGCATATAGATTAGGTCTGAGAATCGAACAACATCTATTTTTCATCCCCCTAAATGTTAAGGGTAGTCCACCCCAGAATTTTTATTTTTATTTTTAGATAAATTATTTATTTTTTATTTTATTATGATTTGACGTTGAAAAATACATACAACCCTAAATTTTCACACGTCTACCACCAACCCCTATTTTTAAATAGCGTTTAGCGGCAAGACAACGTTTGCCGAGTGAGCTAGTATACATATATTAGTTTAATTATGGCGTGTAACTAGTAACGAATTAATATAATAGTAACATTTTCGAAAATGGATATATACACAGTATTCTCAATAAATATTGCGAGAAATAAGGGAAAATTTAGCCTAGGAATATCTTCGGGACGTTTTAATAAAATAGTTATGTTGACGGCAACAACCTGTATATATATTTTAATATTAATATTTAGTAATATAATAATATGTGAGACGGTTAGAGACAACCGTACCAGGAAAAGGGTAAAGTGTTTTTTTTTTGTTTAAATTGCGTTAAAATTATTCTTATCTGAGACAAAATATCAATGTATTTCTTTTTGTATAAAAATTGTCAAAAGAACAGAATCAGAATTAAAATTACTTACAAGTTAAATATTTATTATATTTTAATTTTTAGCTACAAAGCGAGCTTGACCTATGAATATAATTTTTCAATCCGTTTTTGATATAAAAATATATTTATCCTTTTATTAAAATATATATTTGTAGTAAGTAGTAAAGCGTAAGTATTTGAATATGCTAATCTAATTTATCTGAAAATTATAGAGCACGGAACACCGTAATAAAATTGATCAATCACACATCAATACACACACACACACACACAGATATATATACCTGTACCCGATCACGCATTGAAAAGTTTTTGAAATTGGATAGTTTGACGAAAGCCGATGATCGTTGACTATCTCCTAAATCTGAATGAAACTGAAGAATGAATGACTAAAACCTTTTCTTACACTAAAATGTATATCAATTTTTTTTTTCAAATTTTGCACATAGGGTTTAAGATCAGTTTTTATTTCTCTATTACATCATTCCGAATTGAAAATTAAATATTCGTAAGATGATATATACCTAAATATCATATTAACTGGGTTACTTTCACTGATAAATACAAAATTGTGTTTGCTCGCAAACGAAAAAAAAACCGACTTCAATTACATCGACAAGTAATACAACGTAGATCGACGAAAAAATAGTCAAGCTACTACGCGTTATTAAAGATTACTCAAAAAGTAGTTATCAGATCTCGATGAAATTTATATGTGACCACATGATAAACATCAGCTTTCGATTAAATTAAAAATTATCAAAATCGGTACACCCAGTAAAAAGTTATTACGGATTTTCGAGAGTTTCCCTCGATTCCTCTGGGATCCCATCATCAGATCCTAGTTTCCTTATCACGGTACCAAACTAAAGATATCCCCTTTCCAACAAAAAAAGAATTATCAAAATCGGTACATCCAGTAGAAAGTTATGCGGTATAATACAACGTAGGTCGACGAAAAAAGCGTCAAGTAAAAACACATTATTAGATATAACTCGAAAAGTAGTTGTTAGATCTCAAATAAATTTAAATGGGACCAATTGGCACACACCACCTTTCGATTAAAACAAAATTTGTCGAAATCGGTCCACGCGGGCAAAAGTTCTGATGTAACATACATAAAAAAAAAAAAAAAAATACAGTCGAATTGAGAACCTCCTCCTTTTTTGGAAGTTGGTTAAAAAAATACTCTGTAAGCAATCTTATTGTGGTTTAAACAAGTTATCAGCCCATTTACTTGTTTGTCTCTCATTGTCGTGTTTATTACACACACAATGTTGTTAGGGTTTGCCACAAACCGCAACACTTAGCATACAGTATGTTAAGTGCATATTATCTTCTTTGTAGATATATGTCGTCATAACTAAATCTTAAATAATTACATATGCAAGTTAACGTAACTCAGTACATTTATATATTTGTAACAGGAACAACTTGTGTTCGTTACAAATTAAATTATTACGTGAAAAATTCAGTACAAAATATTTGTGTAAATAAATGTACGGGTTTAGTAATTATTAGCTTATTAAGTTCTACGGCTTATCCGAAATGCGGCACGTTCGTTATAACAAGACTAATACATCTTAATCCGTAACAAAACCATACATGTGAATATTTATCCAAAGGTTGAATAATTCTAATCAGTCCTTTCAAGTAACTATACCTAACATTGTTTACAATTATCCTTCAAGTTATTTTTTCATAAAGAGTTTTTTTTAACGAACTAAACTTTAAAGATAATATTCCAATTGTTTAATTAAGAATATGAGGCTAAATTTACACCTAAATTGTGAAATTCAACCTTAATAATAGTAATTGATTTTTGTTATTAGTTTAAGGAATAATTAAATTGTGGCGACAAAAGGGATTTTGTCATCCCTTACTGAAATGTTGAAGCTCGGGAAAGTTAAGACACTAAAGACTATTACAATTTAAATCTATTTTGTTTAGAACGTGGCATATATTCATAATAATAAATAGGTATACTTACTAAGTTTCAAATCTTTTTTTTTTTTTATAATTTAACTTAAGTAAGTTCATTTGAACAACGACTAAATGTTTATAAAGAAGGTGAAAATATATACACGTACACATACGTTCATAAAAATGTACATAGACCACAGCTACGTTAATTTGATAAAAACAGAATCAATCAACATAAAAAAGCAATGGACTGTAGTAAAAAATTCCGACCTTCGGGTTAAACACTGTTGGGAATTTTCTTTATGAAATATTACACAAATATATTCGTGACACAGTCATAATAAAAAGGTTAAATTTAATGTATTTTCCCTTTTAATTTTTTGGTATGATGCTGGAATGAAAAAAGTAGACATACAGACAAAGTTAAAATACGAATTGCAACTTAATTTATATGACGAATTCATCACTTCAGCTTATCGCAGTCCACTGCTGGACATAGGCCTACCCAAGTTTGCACTAAAAATGGCGAGAGCTAATGTGTTTCGTCTATAGTCACCACGCTGGGCAGACGGGTTGGTGATCGCAGCTGGCTTTGTCGCACCAAAGACACTGATGCCGGTCTTCGGCCTGTGTATGATGAATTGAAAGTGATCAATTGTATTTATTAAGTTTTTATAGCTTTTGGGACCACATGTGTCACGTTTTATGTAAATAGACTTTCTTAAATATATGAGTTTACAAAAGCTCGTTTGAGTTAAGATTATTTTTGTTTAACCCTAATCATTAGACGAAGGTTTATCGTGAGGATTATACTGCATTTATTTAATCAACGTCTATTATTTTTCGTAAAGTATTGTCTATAAAATATAAAATTTAGGTCAAATATGACACTATCATTATTAATTCCACTCATCGAACGAACTTCGTGCGTATTACGTATATTCCATAAACGACTTCAGATATAAATATATAGGAGTTTGATTTCACGATCGAAAGGCTACATAATGGTTTCACAGAATTGTAAAACTTTCCACGCAAAACCTGTACTATAACATCTTAAGCTGGGACTCGATTCAAGCGTGTACCGAGCAATATCTAAATTAATTGACAATATAATAAAGCTCTGGTGTATTGGTGCGTGCGTCATGTACGCGGCTAAAACATCTTCGGTTTGCAGATTCGATTCCCGCTCAGAATGGATACTTATATTTTTACACATATTTCTTTCCGGTTTAGATGTTCGTACTTGTGGGTCACGAGAACCACCATACCTCGGAGAGCACGTTAAGCAGTCCCAGTGTGGTGTTATCATATACACCTGATAGTGATCGTTACTCATAACATCAATCATAATACGAGTATATCCATCAAACCGCAGTGGAGCAGTGTGGTGTGTTAAGCTCTGATCCTTCTCCTACACGGAGAAAGAGACCTATACCCAGCAGTGGGATATTGCAGATTCAATCGTTTTTTTTCGTATTTATTGTTTCTTTATAGTAAAGTAACTCAAATATGGGCTAGAACAAAGCGAAAAATGAGAGTGAATTAGCTATTTATGTGCATTTTATGTAGCGAGCGTTAGAGCTGGAAGCCGACCTGTTCATATTCTAGGTCTTTTCTACTTCCTAAAATAAATAAGTAAGGGACAAATTCATTCAATCAAATCATTGACATTAAGTGACACGGCTGCTTTTTTTCTGAAGAAAAAAATAATTTTTCAAAAACGCGTGATCACGTACACTATACAGATTATATTATATTGTCAAATTATATTGCTTATAATGCTGTGTAATGTTGTTTCGGATAAAAAATAGGAACAAAAGAAAATGAAGTATAGAAATGAATAGCGTTGACAATAATATATTGTTTTTCTCTGGTCGAAGCTTTTTACTTCCAGAATATTTCCTTGTCTTAGTAGAAGTTGTATATTTAACGTAATCAACATACTTAGACATTTGGACTAGTTTGCCTACAGAATTTTATATAGATAAATAAAAATTAAACACTTTGAGTTTAGAATTAAGAAGTAAATTTTATAAAAAATTCAAATACTATAAAAAAAAACATATTTAATATACATTTTAATATGGCATTAACAAGAAAAATTTTCTTTAGGTGTTCGAGGACTTCATAATTTGGAGATCAACGTACCAAATGCTGTTCTAGTAGGAGAAACAGTGACCCTGGAATGCACATGGCAGTTAGAAGACGAAGAGACGTTATATAGTGTGAAATGGTACCGGGGCAGAGAAGAGTTTTATCGATACATACCAAAAGAACTACCGCATACAAGAGTTTTTCCCTTACCGGGAATTGAAGTTGATGTGAGTCTTAGTTGTGACTAATAAAATATTTTCTTAGAAATCTATTTACTATTCTTTGGTTTTTCATAGTCATATCTTCTATTACATTAAAATTTGTAGGAAAGGTGTAACAGTTATATTAAGTTTAAAAATTACCATTAATATTATTTAACAGTTATATATTTTTTCGTCTTTTAAATAATGAATACATACATAGCTTTATTAAATATTTATATTACTAATTATGCATTGTAACATTCTTTAACATTCCGTTAAATTTTATTTTCGGTGTTACAATTGTCGTAATTATACCATTTATGATTAAAACAGCAAACTGGAATATTAAAATTAAATGATCACATTCGAAATATTAACTAAAGTACATATTAGAATGAACATTATGGAAATAAATTGCTAGATATCGCGGTCAGGAGCAAGGCGGGTCGTCCTGCAAGAGGCGACGCCGGCGATGGCGGGTCGTTTCCGCTGTGAAGTGTCAGCGGACGCTCCTACCTTCCATACGGAAATACGCTCCGCACCGCTGGATGTAGTCGGTAAGTAACTATAAATAAGAGTGATTTACGGGTAACAACTTTAATAATAACTAAAACAAGGGACATACAAGATCATTCTTATTACATTTTAAATTGCAACCTGTGAGTATAAGAGTTACAATTTTTTAGCTGAGATAAAATAGATCAGATCCGGTTAGATCTTATAAAACATATAAGTAACTTATGGGCAGAATAAAATTTATAAACAATCGATAAATCGACCACTATTTACACTATATAAAAACTGTAACAGTCACATTTACAAAAACAAATACAACAAGGGTAGTCGTGAAATTGTACCGCAATACTTAACTAAGAATGGGAACGGACATAACAACTTGTGTAATACGATACTAATGATTGTGGGTAGCAATGCTACAAGATCAGACTGTGTTTGCGATATATTATATAAATCTCGTTGTACAAGAATGTTGTACATCTAATGATCTAAACAAGACTCGTTCAATCTGCTACACGAAAATGTAGAACATATTATGGCAATGCTTTGTTATCGTCTTTAGTTTATGCTTAGATGTGAATAGCCTCTTTTTAATTTAGAATATATTTATTAAAAATTATAATTTAATCTTAAGTTAGTTTCTTGGTCGCGACCGTGTTTAACAAAAATTTAGTCATAAGTAAATTATACAATTATAAAAAGCGTTAGAGCGAATACAAAGATAAAATCAAACACATTTTTAAACTAAAACAAAAAATGATGGTTTTTAAAACCAGGGTATTTTAAACGACGTTGACAATATATAATCATTTCATCATGACCAACGCCGTGGTTTAAATAAATTATGACGGTAGTTACCGGAGTGTCATCAAAGTAGCAAATTACTTTAACTTCATAACTTATAATGTATTTTAAATATAAAATTATTTAAACCTGATTTTTTTTAATGTTAAATCTTAGCACAAAATGCTATTAACAAGATGTAACGAATAAATGTCTGAAAACATTTGTTGTTTTCGTAGCCAAACAATTAACATTAAATTAAATGTTCATTCGCGTTGAAGATATTTACAGTGGTTGTTTATTTATACCACTGTATTCAAGATGTTGAGTACAATGCGGCGAAAGGAATGTAAACGGACGTGCCGAACATAGGTTTGCTCCGCATTACTCCATTGCAATAAAATTCACCTGCCAATATAAATTGATTGAATAAAGCCAGAGAAATAAAACTCAATTCGATATGTTAGCGATATTAAACTTATTTTCTGCTTGATTACTCTTACGAATACTCTTGTCGTTTGGCTACGTCAATATAAAATATAGCCAAACCGCTCTCTGCCCACGGGTGTCGTAAGAGGTGACTAAGGGATAATAAAGTTCCACTCATCATCATCATCACTTCGGCCTAATACATTCCACTGCTGGACATAGGCCTCCACAGGTTCATGCCAAAAATGGCGTGAAATTATGTGTTTCGCCCATAGTCACCACTCTGCCCGTCTTCAGCCCGTGTATTTCAAAGCCAGCAGTTAGATGGTTATCCCGCCATCGGTCGGCTTTTTAAATTCAAAGGCGGTAATGGTTATCCCTTAGTCACCTCTTACGCGACCTACGGAAAGAGAGGGGGTGGGTATATTCTTACTGCCGTAACTACACAGCAAAGTTCCAGTACCACCTTGGAACTGTTCAAGATTGTTGAAGAGTGCTGCGTTTCAAATACCCAGACCGAAGAAGGTGGCAGCTTCTTCGGGATACGATGATTCTGGACTCCGGGCTCTTGTTTTACTTCCTTGAAGGTGATAGGCTTTCCCAAAGTGGCGTCGGTTTTCTGTCCATGAGACTCTCACTAGCAACGTAGTGCAAGTCAGCAGTGTGTCGACCCGGATAGCGTACCTTATACTTAAGCTCGCTGACAGATATCCCTGAAAGTGATACAGGTAAGTATGCACTAACTTCGGCACACTCTGACGATGAGATCCTTACATGGCACTACTTCGGCCTTCTATAACGCGGTGGACATGGAAGAACCCGAATACTGTGACGAAAAACGAAATAGATTTCATCATAGCAGATAAAAGGCAATTTAAGGCAGTTAATAGGTTTAACACCGGCTATTACGTGTGCAGGCTACGCAAAGAGCGAGCCCGCTTGATGAAATTTACTCTCCAACCTACGCTGCTCCAAATATTATGTGGTTCCGTGAATTTCAACTGTCACTCCAAAATCGATTTGATACACTGGAAACTACTAGTGACGTGGACGAGATGACCGACAACGTGTTGAAGTCGGTGTGTATACTGAGTCGCAAACACTTTTCGCCTACGAAATCGAAAAAAAAGTGATGTAGGTGCGAGATGTGCGCCACTTAAGTAGCTTCACCGAAATAGAAGGCTCTTTCTAAGACGTAGGATACCATACCATTTAACTAGCCCAAATAACTACAAGACGGTAGCCAATAGGAGGATTCAGTTGGGCTGGGCGGCGTTTGTCAGGTTTTTTCGAGTCTTCACTTCAAAGATTCTGCAATTCTTGAAGACAAAAGTTTTCGAGCAATGCGTCCTGCCTTTGTTGACATACGGTGCTGATATGTGGACACTAACAAAGGGACTAGTCTACAAGTTTAAAGTCTCTCTCAAATATGGGATTGAAAATGAGACTATCCGCGAGAAAACGAAAGTAACTGACATATCTCACAGCAAAAACAATCGCAAGTTGAAGTGGCAGTGGGCTGGTAACCTGTATCGCAGGACCAATGGCCGCTGTAGCAATTGTGCCCCAGAGTGGAGACCGTGTGTTGGCAAACGCAACGTACGTCCTCCGGTCCGCTAGACCGACGTTCTACGTAACATTGCCAGTGCAGGCTGGATGAGAATTGCGTAAAACCTGGATGTCTGGTGCAAAATTGGGGAAGCCTATACTCAGCAGTGGCCTGCCATAGGCTGAACTGACTGACTGCGCGGTTACTTACAAATACAAAGTACAAAATATAAGTATGTACCTATCTAATTTGAAAGCGATACTCTTTGAACGTTAAGAGCCATTTCACAATTTTACGCTCCGCAAGTTTAGGTAAATTTGGTCGCATCGCGCGAGTCGTACGAGCCTCGCGATCTTTGTGCTAGTAAGTATAGTGTGACAACCAAAAGATCATCTTGATCATTTTCTGATGTATAATAAAAATTATAACTATGGTATAAAATGTTTTTTACATAATTAATTTGTTAAAAATTTCAAGTATGTTATATAACAACAGTCAATAAATTTAAAATAAAAATAAAAAATCAATTTTATGAAACAAATTTTTTAAAATTGATTTAGTTTTTTCAGTTTACGAATGAATCTAATATTTACGATATGAATAAAATAGCATTTTATGACATCGACACCGACAAACATATTAATTAACAAATAACAAGACAAACAGATTGAAATTCCTATTTGTATTGATAATGTGAGAAAAGAAAATTAAATTATACATTTGTTTACAGAAATTATCATTATATTATTTTACAGTCATTTTCGTAATATGTTTATTTTATTTATATTTTATTATAAAAGTATCAAATGCGGTTTATCCGCTATAACAACAGGCGATTGCCGCGTGTGAGCGAAAGAGACGGCTCCGCAGAATTTGGCGTGGACCTTACCTCTAAGAGCGCTAGCGCTCGACTGATTTACTGGGCTTGATGCGTGGTAATATATACTATCTTTTTATTATTTAATATAAAATGTATTAAAAATGATTACATCTTTTAATTATTTTTTTTTTGTATTCCTTAATAATGTAAGTTTACTTTGTAAAGATAGTTCGTTAAAATTTCTTAGTTTTCTAAGAAAAATATCGCTTTTAAAATTGTACTTATTTGGAAAATATTCGTAACTTTAAATTTTTTTTATCGTTTAATAGAGATACAAATGGAATAAAAATCTGCGATAGTGCGCAACAAAATTATATTTCACATATTATGATATTTTTTAAAAATGGTTTCAACGTAGAGGTTATTGAAAAGTAGGACTTCAAAGTATACATTGCGACCGTTTACCCAGGGAGGAGGCTGATGAAAAGGTTAATAATTTTATACACTTAATATAAATCAAAATTCTGATCCGACTATGGACTACAACAAAGGTTGCTTTATTATATTTCAAAATATTACAATTTCGCGGATTGTTACCGATTTTTGTGAAATGGCTCTTAAATAAATAGTATATACAATAAATAAACATATTTAAAAAAAAACATGTCTGAAAATTTGTACCTCGAATAATATTTTATGTTTATTTATATTATAGATAAATATGTTTGTCTTATACATATATATATGTTGCAGTCAAAACTCCTAACCAGTCAAAAGTACTATTGACTAGCGAAATCAGTCAAAAGTACTTTTGACTGGACAAGTTGGTCAAAAGTGGTTTTGACTGAAAATTATTGGTTATTAGTACTTTTGACTGCAAATTCGCGGTTAAAAATACTTTTGACTGACGCTCTCCGTCAAAAGTATTTTTAACTGCAAAAAAGCGTCAGTCAAAAGCACTATTAACTCGTTAGATGTGAATAAATTTAGTCAAATGATCCTGATAAACCATAATAAATTTATAGCCGCGATCTTTTTGCGACTTGGCAGCAGCTGTTCATTTCAGTGTGCAGGATCAGTTTCTAAACCTGACCCATCCTTTTCTTGCTTTTCTTCCTTTGGCATACTTCGCACATTGATAAATATATATTAATCATTTCTTTCACAAACTCCAATGTGTTAAAGCGTTGTAGTCTACTGTACTGTAATGGTGTTTCCTTTTCATTAAATTTCGCGTCTTCCACATCCATTGCAAACTTTTAAAATTTTTCTTTTGTCATCACATTGAAATGACTATCTTTCATATCTTCCATCGCTAAAATTCTTTGCAAAAAGCCTTCTTTCTTTTCGTAGTCACTAATAATGAGTAATATAAAAGTTTATATGTGCGTTTGTCGTTATTTTTATCGACCACCTTAACTTTTTAAGAGTTTTGACTGATAAAACCAGTCAAAACCACTTTTGACGGAATTATTTAGTCAAAAGTACTTTTAACCAGCTCCATTGGGCAAAAGTACTTTTAACTGTTATTTTAGTCAAAAGTATTATTGACTAAAGCAAACGGTCAAAAGTACTTCTGACTGATTTTGCTAGTCAATGGTGCTTTTGACTGGTTAAGAGTTTTGACTGCAACATATACAAATAAATAAAATTGGAGTGTCTGTTCGTGATGTTAATATAACCGCTTTTTACTAAATTCATATGGATGTTATACACGGTACATATACCAAAATAACATATTTTTATAATTTTTGTCTGTCTGTTTGTCTGTCTATCTTTGAAACGGATGGACCGACTTTGACGAGACTTTCACTGGTAGATAACTGATGTAAAAAGGAGTAACTTAGAACAGTTTAATTAAAACAGAACACTTTTATTTTAGATTTTTTATTATTTTATAACTGCTAACTGAACAATAACTATTTTAATAAATTCTACGCAGACGAAGTCGCGGGCACAGCTAGTGTGTATATATATCTATTATTAGATATTAACTTAACTAAAGTTATCTTAAAGTTACTTGGATTTAAGCAGACGATATTGGCTCCGTAACCGATGAAGATCGATGGTTTCATTATGTAACTCTATCCCAGATACGATATTTTAAACTTGGTAAGACCTCCTTGATAGATTAGTTTTGCAAACTTAAAAATATTATACGAGTTAAGTTGACTATGAACGCCATGGTTAATAAGAGAATATAAGTTTTAGGAATTAGACGACCGTTTTGTTGACTTTCCTTTTTTATGTTTTATTTTTTTCGTTTCTGGTTGATTAAATTTGTTACGAATTTAAAATTTAAAGGCCCTCTAGAGAAAACCCGAATGTGATTGTACATGCTTGATTAAACGGTAACAGTATTACCGTGTTGCGAAAATGCGGCGATACGAATTTTTACAACTCCAACATGAAATTAGGACGGTTAAAATTATGAAAGAATATGGAAAAAAAATATTATTTTACGACCTGTTTTAGCTTTTAATTAATACATACGTGTCAATTAAATTTAAAACAAAGACAATTTTTATACTTAAATATCGTATTTTACCTACTCGCTATACATGTTATTATTTGAACGTTTTATAGTTATTTGTGTATCTCAACTATTTGAATAATATTAATATTAGTATGTAGACGTCGAGATACTTGAGTAAATTACTTAAAATAATTAATTGATCTGATTACAACTTTTGGAGTAATCTTTGACAATGCGTATTTACTCGACAATTTTTTTTGTCTACCTAAGTTGTATTACTTGTCGATATAATTGAAGGCGGTTTTTCTTCGTTTGCGTGCAAACACAATTATAATACAAATAGAGCAAACGCATATTATGTATTACAAATTGACATTCGGCAAGTGAGCTGAACACCGTCTAATGAGCATTGTATACAATCACTTAGCTAGTGGCCATTAAGGAGTTTGGTTGAATAGGTCTAAGCAGACTAATTAAAAAGCTATGTCTACCAGGTATATTGAACTGTTCTGACGCATATAGTAGCCTGAATATTAATACAGGGATATTTTTTTAAATGTATAACAATATTCAGTAGCATCAAATATTATGCTCAAATTTTTTATCTTTATATTTTATCAGTACCTTCTATATAATAAAAATAAATATTATAGATATTTAAATAGTTCTTTTGTTATAGAATCTCCAGAATGGGGTCCAAAGCTCGTCTCTGATCGATCTTGGTATGGAGTAGGATCGACTCTAAGAGCAACTTGTGCTTCTCCTCCTGCGCATCCACCAGCAAATCTTACCTTTGCACTTAATGGACTAGAAGTAAGTTATACTGTTTATTCATTACAAAAATATATAAATACTAGTATACAATACATTTAAAAATCTAGTTAACACAACTATACAAAAGTTCCTCTAGGTACAGAATAAAGGCAAAAAATTTACAAACGTCCGACCTACAGATGCCAATAGGTTTGCAGAACAATGAAGCTGTACTTTTCTACTTCGCTTTGAGGGCGCCACAGTTTTTGCTGCCTACTGTGTAGGCGAGTCATTAATCACGAAGCAACTCTAACTAACATTAGCTTTTACTAAACAAGTCAATATCTATAACACACAATACAAGTCTATTTCAGGCAACAATATCTCCTACAAATAATACATTCTACCTAAAGTTATTATTTCCTTATTCATTTTTGTCTTCTATCTCAGATCGATATGGAATCGTTTGTGCACGAGTTACCGGATTGGTTTAAATGGGATCCTCCGCCGAAATCAGAAACGACCACGACTGAGCAGCCCGAAGACGATATCAATTTCAACATATTCCATGATGAAAGTAATATTCAGTATTTGGACGAGTCATATATAAGTCTTCATAAAGAGGAAATCCGACGACCTCCAAAAGAGGAAACAAAGATAGTATTAGAAAGATCGGGACCCGATAACAGATTGCCATCTGTAGGCGAAGTTTTATTTGTAGTTCGTAACGAAGCATTTGTACGAGGCAGTCTGAGATTGACCTGCATAGCAAGTATATACAACCTGTATGCGGCACGCTCCGAACTAATTTTCGATATGGAGCAGCCAGAAGTTGCTTCGGTGTTGGGAGTCCGTAATAGTGCTATAGGTAAGTGTTATTAAATTTAGCAAAGTTTACAACGTAAAGTTACTGTCCGATAACAAATTACCACCTACAAAATTATAAATTGTTCTTAGAAGTACTATAAGAGTAATCATAGTCTATTTACTAGACTTATATAACCCATAAATAATATGAAAAAATATTGTTTCAGGTTCATACGGATTTTGGCGTTTTTTATCTCTTATATCCTTACTTTTATACAGTATTCGGTAGTTCTTTAAAATGTAGTTTAACTAAGTTTTACACATTAAGACTTAAATCATTTCTTTTAAACTTTTACATTGTACAAATTCATATTACATATCTAAGTAGATATTGTCTTCTTGTTCATTTATGGTTAAAGTAATTATGAAAATTGTAAATAAGATAGTTTTAGGTCTAAATGGCCAAACTTAATGTATTGCACTAAACGATAATTAGTATGTAACCTATTTATGTAACTAGTAGGTGCCTAAGAAAATGTGATGTACAATATATATATATATATATTATTATTTTCACTTATCAAGATACGATACAACGTGTCTATAAAATTTATTGATCATATAAAAATATTATAAATTAAATTAAAAGCTCATAAAATTGTAAAATTTAAAAAATAGGTTACCTATCTTAGACATGTAACCTTGTCAAAGACTGATTAACTTACTCATAAAATCAAAAGTTCGGAAACAATTAATTTTATCCTATATGCATTTATTATAATATTAGTTAGTAATGATACAATTATAAAGATATAAAATACCTTTATAGTTAATGTTATACTAAATTGATTTGTATATTCCATTAATACATTTTGTAGAAAAAAGGTTTGTTAAGAAAATAAATATACGGATACCTACATTAATGTTTGTAGACATATAAATGTTTATATCTAACTGTGTGCATTAGATTTGTTCATAATCTGGATACAGAGCTATGTGCATAGAGAATATAGGCTAAAGATATTTCTTCCATGTCCCGAATAACGGTAGCAGTTTGTCTCAAGTTTCTCAAGTTTGAAAATTTCCTTTAAGAACGTGTTCATATTATAGTTCAGTTATAGTTTATAAATAAAAACATAAGTTCATATGTATTTAAAAATATCATAAAACACAATATTTAATGAAATAAAATAGTCTGAAAATTGATAAAGATGCCAAAGTAAATGAAACTTTTATTCGTATTCTTAGCTCAGCAACAGACGAGGTAATGAGATGGGACACGATGCTATGCGAAAGTATCCAACAGTTATTGCACCGAACATATATCCTACGCTGCCGTTATAATTCACGTCGTGAACTTTAGGAATCCGTAGCTAAAAACCTTTCTATTAAGATTCCATTGCCCGTCCGTGCATCAAAGGGCTGTTTCTTGAAGATCGTAATAGGTAAACATTTGAAATTTTGTTAAAATATGTGATACTATAGCTACAAATATGGCAAATCTAAAACAAAACAATGTACAATCATAAAGGCATAGTATGATACCGTGTATTCAAGTTATTTTAAGTATTATTATTTATTTTTAAAAAATATGCAATGCTGTACAATGTTACGGTATCCATGTCCTCGAGCCCGATTCGCACTTGGCCAGTTTATCGTGTCGTGTCGCTTCTCGTTTTTTGTCGCTTACTTTGGATAACGGGTATCAAAGTTTATTAAAGGTGTAATTAATAGGCCAGTACTCCGGCTAAAATGTTAAAACACACCACAAATACATAAATTCTATAAACAATTTACCACTATTTTATTAAAATGACTTAGAATATTTTAACTACTTTAAAAGATAATTAAAGACAAATTATTTATAATATTTAATGAATAAATCAGTAACATAAAATTTATCAAAATTCTAAGTAATCGTGTCATTGGTGTAATTTGAAATTAAAGAAAAAAAAAAAAGAAATGTATCGAAGTTACGAAAAATAGAATAAAAATGTTGGTATTTGGTATTGTTTTATTTAAAAAAACTTATGTATATTTGTAAACGTATTTATTTGAATAAGGATTTATATCATGTCTCTAAAACCACCTTCCCAAATAGTGCATTAGAACAAACATTTAGAATAAACTTGATTACCACAAATAAACTTATAAGGAGTTAACCTTAATAGACGCTGTCGTAGACCTTTTTATAACTTTTAATGAAAATCAATTTTGTCATGAATAAGTTTTTGGGTATGTTTATCCGTTTATGCAGCGTACCCAACGGAAGCTTTTAAAAAAGTATATTTTTCCCGTTTTCTTAATATTTCTTATTTATGCTCAGCTCTTATTGGTCGTTGGGTGGTGTTATATAGCCTTAAGCCTTCCTCGGTGAATGGACTATTTAACATAAAAATACTTTTTCAATCCAAGCCAGCAGTTCCTGAGAGTAACGTGTTTAACAAACAAAATGTTCAGCTTTTTAATATTAGATACAACAATATAAGTAGATAGAAGAGATAATGCTATAATAAATTTCTTTTGAACTGCAATAAATCAGATATCATTGAGATATATAGGTACAATCTACTAATGTAATACTTGTTGGAAATAATAATAATTATTATAAATGATTGTTTTTAATAATATATAAATATATAATTGAAATACAAACAAATTAATCGATGAAACTCATGTTATGTTACGTTTACATATTACTTTCGTATGTGGAATCGAACTTACATATAAAGCCTTTAACATTTTATGAAAATATTGTTGAGTATTTGCTGAACTACAAACAGCTTTACATTTAGTAATAATTTAACACTGTTTCTACATAAATCATTCAATACCCTGGCGTCAGACTGTTGCTTGCTATCTTTTGACATTTTTATATGTATATCACACAGAAGATAATAAATTGAATTTTGTATCTTCTTTAGATACCTTCAGAATAAGCACGATAGTGTATTCAAAATTGCGTTAAAGTAAAAGGTAAAATGCACAGAAAACATGCAATTTATTCGTGCTTTATAAAATAAGAAAAATCTACTACATATCACCACTGTGTACTGTGTATGGAAGGACTGCGGTCCGAAATTTTCTTTCGATTTGACATACTGTGAAACACAAATGAGAAAATAAAACATTACAAGTGCACGTAAACAAATAAACTATCGACTTTTTTATTCGTGGAAGGTACTTTATTCGTGTTTATATTTAGATTATGTATCAGAGAAAATTACTTAGTATATAACACCAAATAACAGTAACCTATTTGACTATTTTCGATACATGCACGACATTCACTTTACGTTTCATGTTTGCATTGTTTCAAAAACCTATGCTCTATATATGATTACTACTGTATCTACGATATTGTAGAAGCGTAGTTTAGAAACACGAATAATCACTTACTATCGAACACGATATGACTGCGATTGTGTTCGTATATAAACTAATCATACATCATATTTCATCAACCAAACTAATTTCTATACGGTGCTAAAGAAAAATTATACTATTTTTTTTTATATCACTAGTTCGGCAAACAAGCGTACGGCTCACCTGATGGTAAGAGATTACCGTAGCTTATAGACGCCTACAACACCAGAAGCATCGCAAACGCGTTGCCGACCCAATCCCCAATCCCCCCAGGAGCTCTGGTCACCTTACTCACCAACAGGAACACAATACTGCTTGAAAACAGTATTATTTAGCTGTGGTCTTCTGTAAGGTCGAGGTGCTACCCCAGTCGGGCTCGTCCAGGTTTTGAGCAGGAAATTCCTGCTGTGCCCTACCTCAGAGACTATTTGTTGTAATATCCGTACATATAATATATAACAATACGTTATGAAACAGGAAAAATTATTCTTTTATCAAAAAATTAAAATTTTATCTAGTTCTGCATTTTTTGTAGGTGTATCAAACAAAATGTAGTCAAACATAATCAATAAAGCATAACAGAAAAAGTACTTTTCATATCTGAATTATTTAAATGGCATCACATGACATCTTTCTTTTAAAAAAAAATCATTGAAATCGGTTCATCCCGTCAAAAGTTCCGAGGTAACATATATAAAAAAAATAGAGTCGAATTGAGAACCTCTTCATGTTTTTTCAAAAGTTAATAAACGTGTGACAATTTTATTTAAGTAATGAGACTCATTTGTCTTTAATTTTTACTGCACAAGCTTAGTAGGTAAATATCAGAAGAAATTTTTATACGGCACAAGCCTTCTCCAGGCTTTTTTATTTTAGAGTTTATATTTAATTCGCTATATTTTTTGAATAACGTAAAGTACAAAATATTTTAATTCTTTCTATCATAAAGCATTTAGACGCTGAAAACAATTTTGAGATTTTTAACTTTAATCTGAACTCGATAGATGTACATATGTTTTATAAAGTACTGTGTCATGTTCGTTAGCAGACTATTCCATTAGTCTCTCGCTGGTTGATTGAGCAAAATCTTTCATTCAATAAAACCAATACCCACTTCCTCTCTCGAGACCGATCAATAATTCTTTCCCCAACTCCCGAATTCCTTAAAAGTTCAAGTAACTTACTAATTTTGTTCCATGATTAAATGGCTTACTTTATTTCAATTAATTAAAAGTAAAGAAAAATAAAAGTAATACCTTTTAATGTTATAAAGGTATTGTCTTTTGTTACAGTAAAAGAGAAATATGGGAATTCAAGCGATCAGGAAACTAAAATTAATTGTCAACATTTATTCTTTTTTTAACCGATTTCAAAAAAAGGAGGAAGTTACTCAATTCGACCGTATATATATTTTTTTTTATGTATGTTCGGGGATAACTTCTTCGTTTATGAACCGATTTTGATAATTCTTTTTTTGTTGGAAAGGAGATATCCATAGTTTGGTACCATGATAAGGAAACCAGGATCTGATGATAGGATCCCAGAGGAATCGAGGGAAACTTTCAAAAATCGTAAGGGTGAGTAGTAAATTTAATCATGTTTTCATTAAGTACTATAAAGCACTACTATTTAATAAAGGTCTGGAGTTGATCTGATGATGGAGAAGAAAGATAGTAGAAGGAACTCCTCAACAATTTATAGCAATTACCTGGTTTTTGAACTTAATTCGTTTCTATTGATGAGAACTTTGCACCTGTATGAGTTATAAGTGCCATTACAGTCTGATGATGGAGACAAAAGATAGTCGAGGGAACTCTTTAACGATTTATAGCAATTACCTGCTGTTTGAACTTAATTCGTTTCTATTGATGAGAACTTTGCATATGTATGAGTTATAAGTGCCATTTCAGTCTGATGATGGAGACGAAAGATAGTCGAGGGAACTCTTCAACGACTTATAGCAATTACCTGCTGTTTGAACTTAATTTGTTTCTATTGATGAGAACTTTGCACCTATATGAGTTACAAGTGCCATTACAGTCTGATGATGGAGACGAAAGATAGTCGAGGGAACTTTTCAACGATTTATAGCATCTGTGTCGCAGGACCAGGTTTGATGATGGAGCCCATAAACACTCGAGGGAATTTCTCAACAATTTACAGCAGTTACCTTTTGCTGTTTGACGACCGCTTTGATATAATGGTGCATGTGCCGTGTCGGCGGCGCCTAAACACCGACGGTCGCGGGTTCTATTCCCGCTCGGAGTGGATATTTATGTTTATACAAATATTTATTTTCGGTTTAGTTGTTAATCCTTGTGGTTCTCCCAACCTAGCCTCAGAGAACACGCTAGGCTGTCAGTCCCGGTTGTTATTACGTACACCTGATAGCGAACTTTACTGATAGTATGTCGACGCGTTAGCGCAGCGGTCACAGCACCGGCTGTTGCGCTGGCGTTAGTGGGTTCAATCTCCGCGCACGACAGATATTTGTATTGGCCATATAGATGTTTGTCATTGTCTGGGTGTTTGTGCTTGTGTATTGTGTATGTTTCCGGTCCCCCGACACAAGAGAAAAAGCATCCTTGTTAGGTCTACCCATCACTAAAAATAGTAAAATAAAATAATTTTTAAATAAAAAACCGACTTCAAACAGGAAACTAAAAAGTGAAAAATAAATTTACTTAGTACAAAGTAATTCGTATTTTGATTTAGTTAATCAGAAATGATTAAATAAATATTTTATAATTTTGAAGTCGGTGCCAAGTAAATACTACAACAACCTGGTTACAATAACAAATACAAACAACACACACACAACAAACAAGTACAAAAAATATTATTAGATATGTCAAAACAATAACAGAATAATAACAGTATTCAACCTAATAGTCAATGAAACAAATTACGAAAGAAAACTGAGTACAACTTACGAGTAGATACTAGAGTAGTTATTGTTTTACTTGGCACCGACTTCAAAATTATAAAATATTTATTTAATCATTTCTGATTAACTAAATCAAAATACGAATTACTTTGTACTAAGTAAATTTATTTTTCACTTTTTAATTTCCTGTTTGAAGTCGGTTTTTTTTTTTGTTAAAAATTATTTTATAGTTTCAAAATATGTAGATAGCCGATACGATTTCTAGCGGTAACTATGATATGTAGGTTTAATAAAATAGTTGTGGATTATATTATACACAAAAGCCTTTTATATTATACAATATGAAATACTATATTATTTGTTTAAATATTCAAAAAAGTTTCTTTCAATGTTTTGAAGCTTTAAAATATTTGCAAAAACGAACGAAAATATAAATGATCAAATCGCATAAAATCGATTCCGCTCAGAGATATCAAAAAGTGTGATATTAAAATGTTCGCTCAAATGGCGTTGAGTAGACGACAGATTGCACCCCACGTACCGTTTTATTCCCGTACTAATTCATCACACGATTCACATCTAAACTTTATATATTTAGTTAACGACTTATGACGACGCGTTGGCGCAACGGTCACAGCATTAGTTTCCGGCTGTTGTGCTGGCGGTTGTGGGTTCGATCCGCGAACATGACAAATATTTATATTGGACAGATGTTTGCTGTGGTCTGTGTGTTTGTGCAGTCCTTGTAGGTCTCCCCACCATGCCTTGGAGAGCACGTTAAACCGTCGGTCCCGGTTGTTATCATGTACAACTGATAGCGATCTTTACTCATAGTAGGGAATATATCCGCCAATCCTCATTGGAGCAGCGTGGTGGATTAACCTCTGATCTTTCTCCTACATTGGAAAAGAGGCCTATGCCCAGCAGTGGGATATTACAGGCTGAAGTAGTATGTATAACTAGCTCAAATGATTGGCTATAATTCAAAATCGAGGACTATTTAAAACATTGTTGTAATTAATTCTCTCAAAAATGAAATAGCTTTCGTTGATTATTATAATTTAATTCGTTGCGCGCTCTTGAAGTTCTCTTTGAAGATAAAACTAAAATGAAATGTCACAAAAGCTTAACTCACTTCAGATTACGGTAGGTTTATTTTATAAACGTCTAAGGACTATTTATAAAAAAATGTTTAGTTTGAAATACTAGCTGAAATATGTGTCTCAAATAAGAAAATACTAAAGGATTTAGTTTTATTTGGAAATTTTAACGTCGATCGTTTTCACATCAAGGTGTACAAAAATTCACAATGTAAATGAGGATTATATTAAAAGAATCGATTTAAGGGTTATAACAAACGATTTCTCGTAAACAAGCAATCAGATCACATAATGTTATGTACTATAAACTCCATACAAAACAGACGCTTTTATAAACATATTTCTCACTGCACTCGTTACTATACAGTGATCTAACTACCGCTGAGTCGCACTAGCCTGATAAAGGAAAGTCTGTGTATCACAAGGTAAAAAATTCAGAGTTCATACAATACCACGATTGTTCTGCATATGTACTTAGCAGCTTCCTCGAACATCTTTCACCAGGATGTGCGTTGAAGTCACTCACCATGACAACCGACTCCACGTTTTCAGGCTAACACTAGTTATTATCTCTGGCTATTCAAGCAACCAATTTGGCTAACCTATACCAAGTAGTGAAACTAATGAGAGGAATATACTAAAAGAAACCGATTAATCGAGCGATATCAGTTTAATATGAATAATTTGTAATCGTTTTCCTAAAATATATTTAATTTCTTTTTCTTTCTTAGATTATTAAGCAAGTAAATAATGGCAATAAGAATTATTTCACACAGAACTGTTTTAATACAAATGCATTAATCTAAAATGTAGGTTTTACAACATGAAAATGTCGCTTATCATATACGCTTACATGTTTCCATACATTAGTTCGTAAATAGACAGCAATTAGATTCTTTAGATAAGTAAACAGTTTTGGTTTACATGCTCGATGGTGTTATGATTATCTCCACGTTACTTTTGTACGTGTTCTACGCGTATTTCTTTGTCAATATAACGATAAGCCTATGCCTTAAACATCATAACTTTTACAAATAATAGCGAACTTAGTTTTATAAACATATGTTTTGCGGTAGAATGCTGTATCTTAAATTTCATAACGGTTCCTTGATCTGTTCTCTAAGTTGAAATTTCTTGGCGCTCAAGGCAGAACAATATCTAAAAAATAGTTTTTGCCAAACAATAATCAAAGTATAATATATCTTACTAATGAAGTGCATCCTCGTAAAAATTACTGTTTATAGTAAAGCTTACAAGAGTACGTATGAACAACGTAGTGTGTACTTTTCATCATCATCATTTCAGCCTATGGCAGTCCACTGCTAGACATAGGCATCCACAAGTTCGCGCCAAAAATGGCGTGAGCTCATGTGTCTTGCCCATAGTCTTCACGCCGGGCAGGCGGGTTGGCGATCGCAGGTCTGGCTTTGTCGCTCTGAAGACGCTGCTGCCCGTCATCGGCCTATCTATTTCAAATCCAGCAGTTGGATGGTTATCCCGCCATCGGTCGGCTTTATAAGTTCCAAGGTGGTAGTGGAACTGTGTTATCCCTTAGACGCCTCTTACGACACCCACGGGAAGAGAGGGGGCTATATTCTTTAATGCCGTAGCCACACAACTAGTGAAATTTAGCCGACACAGCGTCTATCTGACACTGTCTAAATCTTCTGCAATAGACGGAATAAGGCCAATGATGATGAGTGAAATTTAATTTGAGTTGGTTAATTAATAAAAAAAATATTTAAAGAAAAGGTGGTGTAGTATGGTGGTTCTTAAATTTCCTAATTATCCGCGCATTTTTCTTAATCCTTCCTTTTATTAGATCCTTCTCCTGATAGTAAAAAAAACACAACAAAAAAAGAACTAGCGAAATCGGTCCAGCCGTTCACGCGTGATGGCGCGACTAAGACTCATTTCGGATAAAAAGTAAATTTTCATGAAAATTTTGTTAATCAACATACATAACTGTTCAATTATTATAAAAGGATTGATAAAAAAATCGCAATGAGTTTCTGAGTTAAACGTTTGTTGTATTTAGTGTATGAAGTTAAATAATTTTATAAGTAAAAAATTTATCAAATAATTTCATCAATGTAATTGAATATTTGAAGCCTTAGATAGCAAAAAGTGGAAAATTAAATTGTAGATCAATCTTAGTATTTTTAGAAAATTGTATAAAATCACACAATACTTTTTCTCACTCAGTACCAATGCCAAACAAGGGGGAGGGGCTTGTTTAGCATTTGTAATTTACGAAAAAAAAACTCGAATTTTATTAAAATTTACATACATTACAAAAACTGAAGTATTTATAAAATCCCTAAGAAAATCCCATTATAGTCGGAGTAAATTATTATATTTCTTGCAAAGATACAGTAGATAAAGGAATGTTATATCCCCGAAACTGTTTATTAGAACATTCATCATGTGTTGATTTGAAGCATTTTTTCATCCGCAACATTACATACAATAGTTACAACTAAGAGAAGCAAATTACTCTAGACAGAAACAATTTCATTGAGTTATGAAATACCGTTAAACTGTGAGGAAGTTGTATTGTAATATTCACTGCGGATACTAAATCAAGCCTTCGCTTTACCAATCTCTTGATAACGCAATCAAATCAATCGATTTGACTACAATACTGCTATTGAAATTATAATGTCATAAGGCCTTTCTTGTTACAGTAACGTTAATTGCCTTATTGCCTATACTTATATCACGAACTTTTCATCATAAGCGTCGCCGTTTTCTTTATATATTTTTTTCTGCATTTTTATGTTACCAAACTGAAAATTTTCGGAAAAATAAGCACGAAGATTTTTACACAGTTAATAATTTAACAATATGATAAATGTTAAACATTACCTGGCCTCCTTATCGTTAAACTTCTCTCTTAGAAACTAAGCTTTTAAATTTTAGGGTACATATTATGAAACACACTGTTCAATTTAATCGTTAAACTACGTAAGATATGAAATATTATCAAACATTAATTTCCACAAACATACGCAATAGAAGAGAAGGTATTCTCAAGAGAAATTTAACTCGGTCTAGCCATAATTGCAACTACTGCGACTTTAATCAAAAGAAACTCAGTGTTGGTAGTTAATTTTCTTCGAATAGGTTATTAATTTAGTGCTCTCGATCTTCCACAATTTTCAATTTCAAATAATCCGTATTTAATTACTAAAGTAATGAAGATAAAGCGGAAGGGAAATGGTAAATGTTAAGTTTTTTTTTTTTTATTATTTAATATTACAATTAAATTTTTATAAACTCCAAATATAGTAAACGAATCGATAACTCTCTAACCTTTAAATAATAAAATGTAAGAAAAACCTAACGAGAATCAGGGCTTGTTTCACCAGCATAAAGCTATCTGATATATAATGGTAATCCTCAGAATGTTAAGGATAATTCATTTTTCATTTAAATAACACTATAAATAATTACATTACAAATGAGGGTTGATAGAAATGCGGCTAGGCAATTAAGAAATAACAACCAAATTTTTTAACTAACATCAGCTAACAAACCGCAGACGTTCACAAAACGGAAATATTGCTCTTAATGCTTACTACCACTAGGGCTTGGAATACCGTTAAAAATTCGGTAACGTTAATTTGCCAAGGTCGGCATAACGTTATTTTTGGAGTAACGATACTTTAGATACCGGTATTTTTCACCAATTTTACCGTTATATTTTTTACCGGTAAAAACTCAGTTAACGTTATTTTTAACGTTACTTATCTATACCGTTACTGTTAATTGCTACTGTTAACGTTATAGGTAACGAAATTATTACGCTCGTACAATGTAAGAAAGAGACAGATTAGATTTGTAATTTTCTTTATTGGTTTTTGAATTATTACAGAATACGCCGTTTGTTTAGTGTACACATATGTGATCTATTTTTAAAACAATAATGGAATATGAAATAAGCCGTTCGTTGTGTATTATTATTTTTAATAGACTTGAAAAAAAAAGAAGAAATTCTCAATTCGATTGAATTCTTTGTAATGTGTGTTACGTCTTAATTTATTTTTATTGGGTTGACCGATTTCGATAATTCTTTTTTTATTCAAAAGGTGGTGCTTATCATTATAGTCCCATTTGAATTTGATCAAGTACTTTTCGAGTTATATCTAATAATGCGTATTTTACTATGTTTTCGTCTATAAACGTTATTTTACTCGTCGATGTAATTGAAGTTGGTTTTTTCTTTCGTTTGCGAGTAAACACAATTTTATTTATTTTATTATCTTTGAATCAGTTGTTTTTATTACCAACTGAATTCTAGTACTACAATAATTTATTGATGAAAAAACGATACAAGTAGTTTTTCTCATTAGGTGTTCTATCCTATATTCGGTCCCGTCAAATACGTTTGCAATTATATGGGGAAGGGGATTATCGCAATCACGGAAATAGAATAGCACCCGCTGAGAGCGTCCTTTAAACTAATATGTATTTATTTAAATAAATAGAGACACCTATACTTTCGAAATAAAAATATTCTAGGAGGATGGGTGGGCTGTGGTTGTTACAGAGTAATGTCTGTTAGGGGATCATTGAACGTGTGACTTAGCGTGACAAAGGGGGAGGGAGAGGTCCCAAATGATACAAATTTGCGTGTTATATTTTATTTTAAAATTAATAAAATTAATTAACTAACAAGAAGGTACCGCGTACTTGATGTCACTGATTTTGTTGTATATTTCGCTATCGACGCTAGCGTCCTTTTTCAGCTTTGCACGTGTAACTAGCTACCTAGTATAATAATAATATTTATCTCAGCAACAACGGGGGACGCGAAGCGAAGGTCGAGCGGGTGGTGTCGCGTCGTCGGTATCTGAACCCGTCATCTATTCAGATAAATAAAATTGGTGTCTGTTTGTAATATTAAAATAACCTCTTTTTACTGAATGGGCGTATACAGGGTACAATTACTAAAATAATATTTTTTGCAATTTTTGCCTGTCTGTCTATTTGTTCCGGCTAATCTCTGAAACGGCTGGGCAGATATAAGGAGTAACTTAGGCTACTTATATTTTAGAAATTTATTTATTTTGTGTTTCTGCGAACTGAACAATAATTTTTTATAAGTTCCACGCGGACGAAGTCGCGGGTACTGCTAATTGAATAATATTTTCGCTTGCTTTTTTTAGTCTATTTAAATTAATTGAGCGCTAACTTTTTAGCTACTTACCTATTTGTTCAAACGTATATACACACAAACGTATATACACACAAACGTATATACACACAAACGTATATAATAAATATGTATAATGTATAACAATAAAGTATCAAATTTTACATAATATGTTTAAATTATTGACGTATTTTAGTCAATTATCTAATTAATTAACGTATTTAGTAAATATCATAAATATTTAATCAATTAACAAAATTAATTAAGGTTTTTGTAATTAATACTGTATCCGTATAGCTTTAGAATTAGTGCAATATAAATTTAGAAGTTAATTACACATGCATTATTTAGAAGTTAAGTATGAATAGCTTTCTTAAAAGTCAACACGGACTGTTTTTGTAGACCAATGAAAGAAGAATAATTCTACCATACATTATTTGTTACATCTCAAAGTGTTTAAGCAGTGTTTTCGATAAAACTTTTTTTTTTATACAACTAGGTCGGCAAACAAGCACTAGCTACATATTTACCACATATGTACTAATCTTCGAATAAGCGCACGGCTCACCCGATGGTGACCCTGTTGGATATATTTATTTGGAAAAAGTATTAAAATATCTTAAGAAATCATCATACCACCTTTTAAGACAATAAGTCTTTATAACTCTGTAAAACTGAAAAGATCAAATATTCTCTAAAATTTCAGACTTTCGGACTTATAATTTTTAAGCTCTTATTAAGACATGAAGATTTTTTTTCAACAAATATTGAGACCAGGTAATCGATTTCCGTAGATTACAGCCCTGCAACACTAGCAGCATCACAAGCGTTTTGTCTACCATATGTTGTCTATTGCTTAATTTATGCATTTAAAAGTTCGCAAAATAGAACAAATCCAGTCAAGGTCAGATAGTATAAAACTTGCGTAAACATTAAAAATCAATATGTGAATTAGATAGTAGGTATAATTAAAAATTGTTATGCAAACTAAACGTTATAAACTTTTTCTTAAATAATAGATCTAATAATTCCAATAATTGCTTTTAAAAGTTCAATGTTTATTTTTTGTATAAACTTATAAAGTCTGATCGTCTCTTTTTAACCGACTTCCAAAAAAGGAGGAGGTTCTCAATTCGACTGTATTTTTTTTTTTTTTTTTTTTTTTTTTTTTATGTATGTTACATCAGAACTTTTGCCCGTGTGGACCGATTTCGACAAATTTTATTTTAATCGAAAGGTGGTGTGTGCCAATTGGTCCCATTTAAATTTATTTGAGATCTAACAACTACTTTTCGAGTTATATCTAATAATGTGTTTTTACTTGACGCTTTTTTCGTCGACCTACGTTGTATTATACCGCATAACTTTCTACTGGATATACCGATTTTGATAATTCTTTTTTTGTTGGAAAGGGGATATCCCTAGTTTGGTACCGTGGAAAAACTAGGAAAAAAGGAAACTAGGATCTGATGATGGGATCCCAGAGGAATCGAGGGAAACTCTCGAAAATCCGTAATAACTTTTTACTGGGTGTACCGATTTTGATAATTTTTAATTTAATCGAAAGCTGATGTTTATCACGTGGTCACATATAAATTTTATCGAGATCTGATAACTACTTTTTGAGTAATCTTTAATAACGCGTAGTTGCTTGACTATTTTTTCGTCGATCTACGTTGTATTACTTGTCGATGTAATTGAAGTCGGTTTTTTTTTTCGTTTGCGAGCAAACACAATTATTGAATATCATATATATTAATACCTACGCTAAGGTTTAAGATGTTTGCCTCCCTTTTTAGAAAAAAATCTCACAATTACTCAGCATAAATTATATATCATTTTATTACAGATAATTGCTTGCTCTACTGACATCAGCAACTAAAAAGTCGTTATTGCTTTTGTTTTTGTAAATTAATTAATTATTAAAATTATGTAGGTATATGATGGCTTTAATTCTGAAACAGCGTCAACATGATTGAGGGTCCGTAATTTTTTTATTGTTTAATTTCAAATCAACTCACCTATAATAATACTTTTTTTTGTAATTTTGTAAAGTGATAATTATTATACTTATTGAATGCGAATTATTCGCACGGGTATAGCTAGTAAAGGGTATAATACTACAACGATAAAATTTACGAGGTGACTGTAGGTACTCGAACCGAAGCAGAAATTAGTAACCAAGAGCGGATCCAGCTTTGGCGCCGGGGGAGGGGATCACATAGCCGTCACAAGAAGTTATAATTTAACTATTAATTTTAATAATAATAGATACACTTAAAAAATAGATATTTTATTAATGTAGGTATCTAAGTACTGCACTTAAAAATTAAAATAAATCCTAAAAAAAAATTAAAATAACCCTTAAAATATCTGGATCCGCCCTTGTGGCTTGTATGTAACCATGTAATTGCAAAAGGAGCAAATATTTTAGAAGGTATCCCGGAAAACAGCTTATCAAAATTTCTAAATGATAGTAATCGAATCTTATATGCGTTAATCTATAAAAAAACCCTTATATGAGTATATGTCACAGCTATGAATATACATATACATAAAGAAATTAACAAGCTAAATCTAAAATATTTATTATAAATATATCTTAATATATAATTTGGATATATTATCTATGTCTGATGATGATGATGATGACTGATGATATAATTTGGATATATTATTAATATATCCGCCAACCCGCAGTGGAGCAGCGTGGTGGATTAAGCTCCAATCCTTCTCGTACGTATAGAAAGAGGCCTTATGCCCGGCAGTGGGGTGATACAGGCTGAATGCATGCGACATGCGAATGCATGTAAATGTAGTAATTATCTAATAAATTTACCTGTAAATATTATTTTGCTTAGTAATGCTTTGTTTTAACGGCAAATTGATTTAATACGGTCTTTTTTATTTGTCTTAATTTTGATTAAATTTGTTTTTGTTTGTTTTGATGTTTGTCTCATTTTAATTTTATGGTATTTAAACTATTGTATTTTAATTATTTTGTTTGATATTTGTGTTTCAATTTATGAAAATTTAATTATATGTATTTACTGACTGAATTTTGATTAACTTAATTTAACTTGATTGGATTTTATACGACATAATAGGTTTTTATTATTTTAAATGTAATGTAAATTGATGTCATTTAATTTGTTTTGTTTGATTTATAACAACTTGTTGGTTTTACTAGTTAATTCAAATTGATGTATCTCGTCTGGGCTTAGTTTAGTTTAATTTGAGTTCATTTTATGAATTACTGGCGACCCGCCCCGGCTTCGATCAAAACAAAAGATAAACAACAATCTACTAGCCCGCTGGCGCAGTTTGTAGTGGCCCTGCTTTCTGTTCCACGGGTTGCGGGTTCGATTCCCGCCTGAGTCTGGGTGTAATATTTGTATTTTATATTTATATATGTATTATTTCTATGAATATTTATAAAATGTATTTTATGTATTTTATATTTATATATGTATTATTTCTATGAATATTTATAAAAAAAAACAATTATCAACAACAAAAGATATGTACCTACTCTATTAAGTTCTTTTTTTGAACTTAAATACTTAACCTTAATGTACGATTTTCGATAATTAAAAATACTTGCCCTAATGATAAATTGCTTTAACTCTAAATTCAAACTAGAAGAAATACAATTGATAAATTATGGTTTTAATCTAATCCTATCCAACCTAAGTGGGTGACCGATCTTACCTCAGTATTTTTAGTATATCCTGTTTTTTGGAAATCATATTTAAATACGAATTACATATTAATAAAATATGAATAATATTTTCCGATTTTACCGAAATAATAATAAAAATATGAACTGGTTATTTAAATAAAAAATCATGAATGAAATTAGAAATAAAAAGAAAAAACAAACAATCCTGGAGACATGGGGATTTGAACTCTGGTCTTCTAAATCACTTCCGACCGGCCGACTTCCCACCGAGCTATTACAACTTTATTAACAATTTCGAAATTTACCTTCATATTATAACGATATTGTAGCTATTTTTTCAGAGCCTAAAAACCGGGATAAAACGATATTTTCTAAAAATGAATCTTAGCTATATCAATTTATCGCTCCCGAAATCCCCTGCATACATTTCATGAAAACCGTTGGAGCCGTTTACGAGTATCAGTATTAGTAGTATTAAAATAATTGCTCGTTTAATAGTATTAGATGTACTATAACTGAGGTTTAAAAATTAACGTCATACAATTGCGAGAAAACTTGTTGCGCTGAAAACTCTTGTCTTTAAAAAAGAATTCACTTTAGTATTTAAATACTATCATACCATTTAGAATATATATTTTTTATTTTATCTATTCTCTATCTATATATTATTATTAATTTTTTTTTTATTTTGAGTATTTGCTATTGTATAATCAAGTTTTCTTATAAGTATTGTTACACTACTTGTGCCGCGACTTTGTCCGCGTGGAATTAAAAAAAAATGTTTAGTTCGCAGAGTTACAAAATAAATAAATTTCTAAAATAAAAGGAGCCTAAGTTACTCCTTATTACATCAGCTATCTGCCATTGAAAGTCCCGTCAAAATTGGTGCAGCCGTTCCAAATATTAACCAGAACAAATAGACAGATAGACACACAGACAGACAGACCGACAAAAATTGTAAAAAAATGTAATTTTGGTATATGTATTATATATATTTGGTATACATCCATATGAATTTAGTAAAAAGCGGTTATTTTAATATTACAAACAGACACTCCAAATTTATTTATTTGTAAAGAGTATAGATGTATAGATTAACAGCATAACTCTGCATGTCGCGTTTGCTTCAATAGGTATGGTTATTCATTTAGAAATGTAGTCTAATAAAATAACATTAAATTTTCTATGTATCGTAACATATAAAAACTGCTAGCAATTCTTAATAAATAAATTACTTGCAAGAGAAGAGTCATATACTAAGCATCATATTTTATCATTAAAACCCACATTAAATTTTGACTATTGAAAAAAAAGTAGCAGTTAGAAATTGTCAAGAGATCAAAAAAAAAAAAAATACATATTTTAAAGACGAGAGCGTTTAAATTCAGAGTGGAACAAGAATCAAAATACTTATTACTAAACTAGCTGTGCTTGCTTGACTTTGTCCGTGTGGAATAGTGACTGTCGTGTTCAACGTGATTCTTTAAATTAGTATAACTTTTTTATGAATGTTAAGCTAAGCTTGCCACAATATATTAGTTAAACCGCATCTAAATCGGATAAGCCGTTTCTGAGATTAGCGTGCACGAACGCACAGACAAACAGACAAAAGTTCTGACAATGATTGTTTTGGGTGCTATTTGCGTCGATGAAGATCCAAATAATATTTTTTTCTCTTATATACCTATTAAATGTTCAGACAGCGATCCACAGTCCAGCGATTACATTTTTATTATAATTATGTATTAATTAATCATTTATTTATTTAACGTTAACACCAACAAGACATACACTAACAAGAACAGAAAAAGAATGAATTTTTACAAAAATATTAATCATTGGAAAAATACTTAGCAATTAATGACAAATTTACTATAATTGAAATTTATTATTGGAGTGATAATTTATTGAAAACATTGCTTTTAGGTAGTACCACAATTTCCTGACAGAAAAAAAAACAAGACATAAGCTGCTATACACACATTACGCTGACGTATACGTAATTATCTATTATTACATATCTACGTGCTAATTAATACAAATGTGAATGTAATTTTATGTACGTTCGGCTAAGTTCGGACTATTTTTCGATGATTTACAAGTTTATTAGAATATTTTTTTGAGTGATGATTCGAAAGGTAATTTTTCAATAAATTTTGTTACGTTTTTATCTTATTTCTTAACACGAAATAAATATTGTTTAATGGAAACTTAAAGCTAAGGTATGAAATAGAAAGATGTCTATGTGTGTAATATGTCACATTAAAAAAATAGTAGGTACCTCTATTATGCACAAACAGCTAAATTGAGGTAGGACACAGCAAATAACTCCAGTTAAATTATAATTGTAATATAGGTATCCTCATTCCTTAGGTAAAAAATTATAAAACATAATATATGTATTATGAATAAATGAAATAAACAAAAACTTATTCAATAATTGTGTTATAAAAAATTCAAAGCTCTGTGGAGAAATATTGTGTTATTTATTGTGTACTGTACACAAAAATATGAAACGGTACATGGATAACACAATATTTCCCGTACAAAATAAATTAATCCATTCATACACAGTATAAGATAATAATTATTACTTTTAGAAACAGTGGCGTAGCTAGGGGGACAAGGGCCCTGGTGCATAGGGAAAGAATCGGGCCCTCCTCCCCTCTTTCCGCGTTGTTTGAACTTGTATTGGCCTTTAAAATTATTGATAGGAATAAGAATAGGAAGCAGTGAGTTGAACTTATCCCTAGTAGGCTAAATCCATACCCCGTCTCTATTAGAATATCCATGTGTTTAATAGAAGAAAAAGGGAATTTTTTTTTTTTTTTCAAAGCTGAGGTTAGAGGGCCCCCTGAGCTCCGGGGCCCTGGTGCACTGCACCACCTGGCCCTATGATAGCTACGCCACTGTTTAGAAACTGATTCGCTAGCCCGGATTAATTATTTGCAATGTAATTTGATATATCGCAGAATAATTATTCCAGCGGGATTGTGAAGAAATAAGCTAGTTGGTCTTCGTGGTGTTTGTAGTGTCGGCAGTCAATATATTTTATACGTGTTCTAACAAATAGTAACATCCGATACAATGTATTAATGAATGATTAAAAAATATATACAAAATAAATCCTTTAAACGAGAAAATAATATCTTTAAACGAGCAATTTTTGTATATATATAATATCAATCTTGGCTGACGGCTCCAACTAGTTAGCTAGGATTCATTTTTAGAAAATGTCGTTTTAACATTGTTTTCTTGCAATGAAAAACTGCTACAATATCATTACAATACTAAGGTAAATTTTGCCATCCCTTATAAGGTTATAGTTCCCTTATAGCTCAGGTGGGAAATCGGGCTATTCAGAATTTAAATGACCAAGGTTCGAGTTCAGATGTGTCCAGTCAGATTACTTGCTACTTTTTTATTTCTTACTTTTATCTAACATATCGAGCAAACCTCGCTCATCCAGGTACCTACTATATAATTAGGTAATAAAACAAAATTCTGTTTTAGTTTATGTAGTCTCATACAGTTTAATTTAAAAATAAAAACAATTGCAAGTTCTGAAAAAGAAAACCACGAATCATTATGTACCTAAATACAAAATGAATATCTAGAAACACATATAATATGCGAAACATAAATTTTGTTTGATATATAGGCGCATATATTATTTTATTTCTTATATGTATAACATACTAAAATATTATTTTATGAATTTCAACAATAATGAAATAAAATTAAATAATAAAATGAGAGAGATATAAATCGGTCACTCGGACAGTACTCTTTTGAGTTCGCCATTATAATTTCGGAATACATTATACCTACCTAATGTTCGAATTAAGAATACGTAAACGATTGAAGTACATTGATGTTCGTACCTACAGCGTTATAATCCAATGACACGCGCTGTTGCCGCTTTTATCAATCTTAGCGCGTCGAATTGAAGGTCACTTGCACGGAGCGGCAACGTCGTAGAAGTATCGATAAAAATTTCGTTAATTCTTGATATTAGAGGTAACGTTATCAGTATCGTTAAAATTCTATTTAACGGTAAAATTTAACGTTAAAAAACGTTTTCGTTACCGAATTACCGTTAAAAGTTTTAACGGTAAAACAGGTATCTGTTAAAATTAACGCTATTTACCGGTACTTTATAATGGTAATTGGTAACGGTAACAAGCCCTGACTACCACTTGCTACTACCACTTTATCTGTCAAATGTTTCTATTGGCAATTTGTAAATACAAAGATTGTAGTCTTACTATATGTAGTCGATTATCAGTACCATATGTGCTATACAATACTTTATTAGCAAATGGTTAAACGTGACCTAATTTAAATTTAATTTATTATTAAATTAATTATTAAATATTCACAAATGAAAGGTTGTAGTATATCTTGTACATCATTTCCTGATCTGATTGCAGATTAATTACTGAACGAAAATCAATTATCAGATACCGAAAAAATTATCAGATACCGGATAAATTTACCCTAAATCTTGTAAAACCAAACTTTCATCTTACTTTTCTTTTCACAGCTGGAAAAGTTTTAACTAACGGTTAGCGATCAAATAAACAGCAATATACCAAATAATCGACATTTACAACGAGATGTTAATAAGATAAGAACGCCTGAACAGACAGAATGTCGAGATAATTATTACCTTGAATTAGTCCATTATTAACTGATGGCTAAAAAAAATACATTTTTTTTATAATTAACTTTTTTGATAATATATTCACTACCTGATATTTTTTTCTTTTGAATTTACTATGATAAAATACACAGTATAATTGTATTTGCTGTGCAAACGAAAAAAAACCGACTTCAATTACATCGACAAGTAATATAACGTAGGTAGACGAAAAAATAGTCAAGTAAATACGCATTATCAAAGATTACTCCAAAAGTTGTAATCAGGTCTCGATGTAATTTAAATGTGAGCACAAGATAAACATCGGTTTTCGATTAAATTAAAAATCATCAAAATCGGTATACCCAGTAAAAAGTTTCGAGGATTCCCCTCGATTTCTCAGGGATACCATCATCAGATCCTGGTTTCCTTATACATGGTACCACACTTAGAATATCTCCTTTCCAACAAAAAAAGAATTATCAAAATTGGCTCATAACAACGAATTTATCCCCAAACATACATAAAATATATATATACGGTCAGTTAAAAAAGTATCTTAGAATATTGAAACATGAATTTAATAAATGAAGGTAATAAATACAAACATACATTAAAGCTAAAAGTTCTTATCACGATACGTAAAAGAAACCTCTTTATTTAGTATGGCTTTGTGAATGACAACCGGAAAACTGTCGATTTCCCTTTCATATCTGAAGCCGTAAAATCAATATGATATAAAAAATGTAGCACATTTTAAAATACTGCAAAAAAGTTAACATTTTATAAATCTCCTGTTTAATGTTTTTCCAATTAAACACTTCCGATTAACATTCAATAACAAATATTACTACAATATTTTTAATAGAAATGTGGGAGAGATAATATTACCTTATAGTTAGAATTATTTATGTTTTACGCGATAATTTGAAATTTAAAACCAACTAATGCCTAAGACCCTATTTATTATTTACTCCCTATACTGTCGGCCTGAATGGGCTTTTATAAAAGATCGTCGGATGTTCACAGATCAGAAAATGTCTAGTCATAGACACGGCACGAAGGTTCTCTAAAATGTTACAACTTAATGCTAGGTTGGAATCCATTTTCTAAGTGTTTTATATTTGGTTTACGACTAACAATTCTGACAAGTGTTACATTTTTTTTTATTAAGTATGAACAGTACAAACAGTTAAAACAGTATTATTTAGCTTTGATCTACTCTAAGGTCGAGCGAGGTACTTCCCCAGTCGGCCTGCTCCATATTTTGAGCAGGAAATTTCTTGCTGTGCCTTACATCTGTCATTTGATTTGTAATTTGTATTTTAATGGTATCAGATCAATCAATATGTTCTAAACGTATAATGTAATTAGTTTTGCGGGTCTCTGTTTACACGTAGAGGAAGGAAACATATTTTTTTACCTTTTTTTAATGGATGAAACTGAATATAATATAAATATGAAACATGATTTTTTTTTGATCCATAACAAATTGATTAACCGTTTACTCGTGAAGTTATCGCTCAATAAAGAGTAAATAAGTAAGTATTGCACAATAAATAGTACGGAGTCAACAGTAAAAGCTAGTAATTATTAGTAATTTAATTTATGAATAATACTTTTTCAATGGTTCTGTAATTGTCAAGTAGCTAAGCTATTGTTATTCACTTGTTTGTAGGTAGCCATTTGAGAATTAGAGAATTATGAATTGTTAGCAATAATTTGTATGCTAACAAAATCTGTATTAATGAACAGTAGATTGTTTTAAAAAAATTTATATCAAAATAATGTCGAGAAAATGTCAACCCTTATCCATTAAGAGGTCGCCCCTGAATTTGTAAGTCTTTTACCCTGGGGTCTGTTTTCATATATCAAACGAGGATACGATGTAGACGCAATTAAAAACCTCTGGTAATGTTTTAAACAGGTTTTTATGAATTTTATTTTTACTTATATTTAAAAACGTGTATGCGATTTTACTAGTAGTTTATATTGTTGTGAGACGTTTACATTATTATTTATATATTATTATTATTTTTTTTAAATTATTAACTTTGGTTCCAATTTATAAAAAATCAATATAACTAAATTTTAAATAAATGATTAATTATGAAAACTAATTTATATACTTTAGAAAGTAATATATTCATTTGTTCGTAATGTAATTCTAATAACTAGTGGTCGCCCAGAGGTAGAAATTCGAACATAATTAAAAATTTAAATTTAAGAAAACCAAAAAAATAAAGAACCTTCATTTAATTTTTCAATATGAATACAGACTGATAATCAACAAAAGAGTATAATATGCGTGTGTGTGTCAAATACATGGTAGTGTGTGTAATGTTTTTTTTACTCATTTAATATATTATTATGCATAATTAAAAAAAATATTAGTATTCTGTACTCCTTCTCTATATAAACTATGAGTGTGCGAAATTTCATACTCTTCAGTCCGCGCAATTTTCGTAAAAAGGTGTACAAAGTTTTTGCTTCACGTATTAATATATAGAAGATGTCTATTTCTACTATCGTCTCGAAACAGATAGACTTTATTGTTTGATCAATTCCTGTTAAAGATCCGTTTCTCAATCATGTCATTGTCACGGTGGCTGTCAAAACGTCAGTTGTTAAAAGGATGGGAGATGATTGTTCAAAGCTATCGCTATCGCTAAACAATTTTCCTGCAGTTACAACGATAGTTAAAGTATTGCGAAATAAACTTTGTTACTGTTTTTTAGATTAAAATTAATATTCTTAAAGAAATTTGGATGACGCAAACTAAAACTGCATCCCTAGATTTTTAAGTAATTTAATAAAATTTATGTTTTAAAATCTTATAAATGCTATTTTACTATTATTTTATATAAATTACTCTAGAGAAATGTTTTATAAGAAGCATCCTTCGCTTGCACTCGCTCCATATAGAAACCACTTTTTGGCACTTCATACGGAATGATATTACGATTACTTTTGTATAAAGATGGAGTCGTTCATTCCATGCCTCCGTTTGCTTCCAAATTTTCTGTAATCTATTGTCTTAATATGTCAATATACATATATATTGTCAAATAAGAACTTTCAAGTAGCGTATTATGTAAACACTAGCTGTACCCGCGACTTCGTCCGCGTTGAATTTACAAAAAAAAAATATTGTTTAGTTCGCAGAGTTGCAAAATAATATCCTGTGTCTTAGATAATAATAGCCAGCCAATACAGGCGCTTTATTTTTATAACAGTAAAATATAATACAAATAATACACATCTCGCAGAAAACAAAATCACTGCAAAATGAAACCCTAAAACCCATATTAAACGCTTAAAATATAAAATATTAAGAGTGAATATTTGAAGCATAAAGTAACGTTCTACTTTACAAAGATTTTTCAGAGTTTTTAATGAGAAGAGTGAAATTGCAAAGAACCAGTTGTCGGGGATCGAACCTGCAACCGCCAGCGCAACAGGTACAATCCATGGCTGTGACCGTTGCGCCAACGCGGCGGCAAGGAGGTTCTCAATCGGACTATATTTTTTATGTGTTTACCTTATAACATTTTAGTGAATTCACCGATTTTGATGATTTTCTTTTAAATTGAAAACTGGTACTTTTGTTATATATAATAGATTAATTTTAGCTTGATTGAAATCTGCCGAGAATTTTTAATGATATCTTTAATCAATATTTGCTTGACTATTTTCGGTAGCTACGTTGTATTACTTACTTATCGACGTAATTGAAGTCGGTTTTTTAACAGAATATAATTTTCTATATTTCTTGGCCTTCATTGTTGGCTTACGCATTAATGAACATATTAATTAACTTACACAGTAAAATATTATAAAAAATGTCAATATGTGTGAATTTAAAGTATTTCAAATGGTTGATTTCTATATATAAAGATGTTTTAATGTAAAAATAAATAAAACAATTAGGTACTATTCAATAGAAGTGATGACGCGTTGGTGCAACGGTCACAGCACTGGTTTGATGACAAACATTTGTATTGGCCATACAGATGTTTGCCGTGGTCTGGATGTTTGTACAGTCCTTGTGTGTCTCCCCGCCGTGCCTCGGAGAGCACGTTAAGCTGTCGGACCCGATTGTTATAATGTACACCTGATAGCGATCGTTACTCATAGTAGGGAATATATCCGACAACCCGCATTGGAGCAACTTGGTGGATTAAGCTCTGATCCTTCTTCTACATAGGAAAGAGGCCTATGCCCAGTAGTGGGATATTACAGTCTGAAGCGATTCAGTAAAAAATCAATTACAGCAGTCTTTACTCTAACCACACTTGTACTCAACACTGGAATACATAAACATCATTGTTACAGATATATGTACACAGTATAGTTAATCCTGTATTCGATATTCGATTTCCGAGTCTATGCAAACATTAGACATATTGAAATATTTCATAATATACACATTTTGTAACGTTAACAAAATCTGGTAACTGAAAACCAAATTTACTGGAATACCTTATGAAACAAAGCACGTAAACCTCACGTACGGATTTCGAATATAAATAAACCATCGTTATATAGTTTTTACTTATATTTACATTCGGTAACTGTATTGATATAATTGGAAGTTAATTTTATTAACAAAATTTAAGTTTACCTAAAACCAACATTGTAATTTTGTAATGAGCTGGCATATAAGGAACTGTTATCTTTGTGTTGTCTACAGGAACAAGAAAGTTAGGCTACTTTTGTCTGTGTGTGACGTGCCGCCAAAGTTGATTCCGCGTGGACGGAGTTGCGATAATTAAATTATAAATTAAGTTAAACTAGAATTTATCAGCATTTTTGTTTAAAATTTTTCTTTAAAATATTAATCAAAAAATTGCTTTAATGATTTATCATTATTCATAATTTACTAAATTGATTATTCATTGACAATATCGCTCCTTCCGTGATTTTCTCAACCGCAATGAATAATACTTAAGATTGAATATTTACTTGTTATAGGTGTATGGGAAGATGTCATCAGAATGTAGTAGTTATCGATTGACAGAAATTTTAGTTTCAAGTTTTACATGTAAAATAAAAAATCTAAAAATCTAATTATTTACTGGTTTTTGTTTCTTTAATTATTTTCCATGAATCTAGGTCGCATATAGAACCAGATATATTTTTTTCAGATTATGACACACTTATGACACTGTGTCACATATTTGTATATTTTATAAACGTAAAAAAAAGTACGACAAGATTAAAGAAGAATATCTGGTCTACAGTTGTAAACAGCTCAGACACCTTTTTGTCTAATTTAAATTCTAACGGAGTTCTGTCCGGACCAGTTCTAACTGGAGTCTCTGTTTCAAGCAGATGTCTGACGTTTTCATGACACGATGTAGCGCAGGAGACAACAAAATAGGAATGTACTAAAAATTGAATTTGGACCCAAGAACGCTATGCATATATCGTCAAGGCCTTTATTTAAAACAAATTAGGTATTTCAAAATGCTGTCTATTACGTTAAGTCAACAAAATTCTACTAATGCTAGTGATAGTGCAGTTATAATATCTTCATATTTTTTTCTTGACCAGCCAACAACGCAGTGTCTAAAATTTGTATAATAAATGAGTTAATATGAGTCACACAATCACTTCAGCCTATCGCAGTCCACTGCTGGTCATAGGCCTCCCAAGTTCGCGCCAAAAATGGCATGAACTCATCTATGTTGCCCATAGTCACCACGCTGGGCAGACGGGTTGGTCAAAGCCAGCAGTTGGATGGGTATCCCGCCATCGGTCGGCTTTATAAGTTCCAAAGTAATAGTGGAACTTTGTTATCCCTTAGTCGCCTCTTAGGACACCCACGGGAGGAGAGGGGTGGCTATATTCTTTACTACCGCAACCACACATCATAGAGTTAATATGAGTACATAGATCAAAATACAAACGACAAAAAATCCATGTTACATCGACTCTTGTGTGAACAAGCTTTTGGAGAAAATAGAAGGCTGTGTCTTTCATATACGGCTACTTGTTACATTTATAAAGGGCTTCATCTCTAACGCCGTAGTAATTAAGTTCATTCAGAAGGGTTTCATGCAGGATACAATCATGTGGTTTTGACATACGACGTAGAACCCTGATAGCCTACTGAAAAAATATTTGCATCTCAAATATTTTTAAAAAGAAGTACTCTACAATCTATTCTATTTATACTTTTGATATTTGCAAATTAAATAGCTCCTCTTAACTATTTTTCACAATATTTGAGTAATTGTTATTATTGTTTTACACTTTAGAATTCTTTGATAGCATCAAAGGCCCCTGACGCGATACAAATCTTGATTGAAATCCGAAGAGTAACGAAAACTCGAGACTTTTCATTCTAAAGTCTGATTTGAATGTTATTGCTAAGATGTGTTAATTAAGTTTTTGTTAAAAATAATATTTCTTTTCATTTATCACTAGCTCTCTTCTTGTGACTTCGTTCGTGTGAAGTGTGAGTTACTCAGGTTCAGAGTGGCGTATTTAGATAAAACATGCACAAGTTTTAAGCTAAATCTCCAGCAACGTTCAGTAGGTAGTTTTTGCGTGATATGTTGCGGCGTTCTGTCTGTGTGTATGTACACGTCGACAAACAAAATTTAAAAATATATAATTTTTTATTTATATGAAGACCCACGGAGACCTTCACCCTTCCTTTACCCGACCACCCGACCATCCGACCTTCACTTTATTTTCATAGTATAAACTTCATACGTAAAGTACAAACTTTAAAACAAAACATATTTGATATAATGAGCTTTTAGTAGTCAAATATACACATAATCTGTTTAATTCTCTACAATAAATTACAATAAAGAGATAATTGCTGTTATTTTTGCTGTGAGGGATATAAGGGAACACAACTACATCTTACTCTCCCATTTGACTCCACTTGCTTGTGGTGCTTCCTGCCAATTGCAAAAAAAACTCAAGCTTTGACTCGAAGAACATGTAGTTAAAACTGAAAAAAAAACACAAGAAAAAGCTTTAAGTAGCCTGTCTTTTTGGGTCTATAATTAAAAATAATTTAGAGTACCGAAAAGTATGTTTTTACACTTTCGTGTCTGCCCGCTCACTACACCCCGGCTATATAAAACTTTTAAAAAGTAGCAGGATACCTTACTCTTAAAATCTATAAATTTTATAGAGGAATATAAGCTATACCAAGATAGTATCGGAATCTTTGTCCATAAATCCTTATCTGACAATATTTTAGAAATTTTAAGAGTATCTGCAAGGGCCCTAAACAAATTTGCTCGAAGCCATAGTGAAGATTTCAAAACGTTGACGATGGTTTTGACCAAAAATACGACCAACTTATGGGTCCTTCATATATAGCGTTATTGAAGGCTAAAACTTTCGGAAGGATATCTAAAACTAATGCGGAAACGACGTAAAAATTTAGTAGTCATGTTACCTGAAAATAAAACTGAAAACAAATTAGGCTAAAACCTGACTAATCATAGAACAGTTGTTCAGATAAAACAAACTACATGTAAATCAGGTTAACACGAGCTTAGAAATCGAACTTCCACCATGCTTGTACGTACAAGATGTACCTGATTTTTGATGAATTTTTAATTAATTAGTTTAACTTTATATTTGAAATAGACAAAATTTTGATCACAAAATCCGAAAGTTCTCAAAGCCAATTATATTTTACAATCTCTATTACAATTCTTTTATATAAAAAATGCCTAAATATGACAAAAATAATCCATAAATGTTCAAAACATATTTTACAAATTATAAAACCATTACTGGAGGATTAAAGGTCTCCCGGTGGAAACGTGAGTCTTCCTTTAAAAGCGGTGATTAGGATACACGTACAAGAGAAATTACGATAACACGCGGAAACTCACGGGTATTTATTTAAAGTAGAATCACAAGAGTACGCTTTAAAATCTTATCGCACGAGGTACCGACTTTACCAAATATTATATAATTTTTACATTTGAACGTTTAAAACCTTTTGCGATGTTAAATTATTTGAATATTATGTATGTACCTAATATGATATTCGTCAGGGGAATATATAATCTTATACTTTACAATGAAGAAATATGTGATCTATTTGTCTGTTCAATAGATGTATGAAACAAAGCAGTAAATATTATCTTCACATATTGTTTAATTTCTAACTTTGAAATTACTAGTGTATTAATACCTTGATAATAGTACCGTGTAAAATGCCAAAAATCAAAACAAATATAACCTATAATATAACCATGGAACCTACAATATAGTAACAATGACTCAGAGAAATGATTATAGCTTTGAGTCTTCTTTAAGCTTTTTGATTTTAGGTGACCAGTGTAAAAGTACAGTGGTCACGGCAAAACACATGTTTTGAACAAAATAAATACCTTCTACATTTGTGAAATTTTTAAATAAAAAAAGAGGGTGCTTTAGACCACACAACTGAAGTAAAACTTATGAGATGTAACTATCTCACGTTCTATCTTCACTAACTCATATCTCGCATATAACGTTCTCATCGCGCATTCACCAGCTTACTCCTCAAGTCAAGTGTACGTAAAAAGTTTCACTTCAAAAATGCATCATATAGCCGGAAATATAACAAATTTTGTAAAAAAATCGTCTCGGTACCTACCTAAAGAAAAAATCGCAAAAACTGACTTTTTTGTAACCCCTTCAAAAGTCCTATTGAAAAAATGCCTTTAAATTTAAGTGTATGTTACAATTCTAAGTTTAAAGGGCTTACTCTATATAAGAATAAACAGTCTACTAGAAGTAAGGATATAAAACAACGTTATATACGTATCAAAATTAAATGATGTTATAAACACAAAATTTCATTTTCATATATAAAAATCTCGTGTCACAATGAAACTGAACAACTGAACTCCATCGAAACGGCTTGATCAATTTTCATGATTTTTTTTTATAGCTGGTAGGTTTGAGAATAGGTCGTTAGCCTATTTTTTATATCCCTAGGCGATAATGGTGCTCGTATCCATATGGCCGAACAACGTTTGCCTGGTCAGCAAGTAAATTAATAAAAGTTTGTATTCAAATAAACAAACACAAATTCTGACGTTTTCCAAAATTGTTTCTTATGGGGGATGATTGACGAATGAAAATTTCTTCACAGATAAAACTGAAAGCAACAGTACGTAAGTTCAAATTTTGAAAATTTAAAAAAAAAACTTCAAATAGATTAATTGTTCATGGCTGAATAACATGAAATAACTTAGGTCAAAAGATTTTTAACATGGTACCTACACAGTCATACTAATTCACAAAAATGTTTCAAGATGTGAATCTCCCTCAAAAGCCTCGCCCTAGTTTGGCACAGAGCCAAAACGAACAAAGATGATAATTGTAATGACGATACCTGCATATTCAACGACGAATTTAATTCTTCACGAGCAGTGGTTGCAGGGTATGATGAAATCATATTTAATATTTTATGAATCATGAATGTGTACGATTTCTATAAAAACATATTACATAATCTTTTTTATGTCATAGTGCAGACGATGACTGTGATTATACATTATTGAATTGCAGCTCTCGTCAGATTTAATTACGACCTTCCTCAAATAACATCTTTTCTAAATAAATATTTATTAAATATAAAGTGTACTTACAGTAATTCTTTAGTTTTTTATTATTTCTTATTATTAGATAAACAAAATTTTATTTATTATAGTTTTAAAGTATAATAGTTAAAATTGTATACATTTGTACACTCCTACAAGATGTTTACCGTGACCTAATTACATTTATAAAACAATAAACTACTTGAAAACTTAAATGCTACTTGTTATCGGCCACTGGACAAATTTGCAAAAATGTTGACAGTTTCTGTTATAATTATCTACGAATTTTACGAAAATATCCAAAAGAAGTATTTTTATCGTCGGAAAAAAGTAAATTCGTAAATAGGTCAATTGTTAGCTAGTCGCCTCGACTTAACGACATTGGGGCTGTAATGTGAGTCATTCGCAACGTTTAAGACGAAGACATTATAACGCTATTATCCATATATTTCTATTATATCTATATTATATTATATTGGATTATATTATATTTATCATTAATTTGAAAAAGCCGATGTTTATTTACTTTTAAAAATCGTATTAGTTCACTACTTTTTACGTATACATGTGACGAATGACTCTACAGAGTGTACCACGCTTTTGATTGTGAATACGAATAGGTCACGAGTGAACGTTCAAGGTCACATAGACTACATTTTTAGACGTACTATGACTACAAAGTTTTGTAATAGGTCAAGTACGTTGTTTATGTATACCAGAAGCATCCAGCAGATAGTAAAAATTTAAGGTTTAGAACTGCAATCGGGTTTTTCATTTCGTTAAGTCATATTTTTTTTTGTATTTCATCATTTAATTGATTTCTAAAGATGACAGAATTGTCTGCATATCTAACTGTGTATTAACGATGCAAATATAAGAAAAAATGTTTTGTTTATTGCGATTTGTGGTTTCAATTTACTCTTGATCAATGTTCTATACATTTCTTATACAATATTATATTATTATATTATCTATATACATTTTTATGACTAACCCATTGGCGCAGTTTGTAGTGTCTGTGTATGATTTGTTCTCCAGGGTACGATTCATACTCAAAGTCTGAGTGAAACTGTGGGTGCATATATATATAGTGACGGTGTGCGCGCGCATCGTAAAAATTTACTTACATCATTTTTCCCTAACGCGCCAAAAGAAGTATGTCCTCAAAAAAATTACAATTTATATTTTATGTTATTATTTACTATTTACATAAGCAATAAAAACCTTTCAGCGGGAAGAAAAATTGAGGTTTGCTTAAGTATCTTAGTACTAACATTGATAAATTAATTAAATAAAAAGGGTTTGAAGCGAGAGCCTTGGGGCACAATCAATCAAATCAATCAAAACGAACTTTATTCAAGTAGCCTTGTAAAGGAACTTTTGAATAGTAATTTTAAACACCCGAAGTAATAGGAACGAACGTAGAGCAGCCATCTTTAACAATTGAAACTGCCTCTAAGGCATATAAACAAGTATTGTATTATTTTGATATGATGTAAAATTGGACAAGAGATCACCAAGTATACCAATGTTCAAAATTTTTGGTGAAAAAAAATTATAACATAATTTTAGTTCTAATTTGAGCAAATTAAAAATTTAGTAACAATCGTTGACATTGCTCTGGTGTATACTGGTGTGTGTGCTAAACACCGGATGTTAGGGGTTCGATTCTCAATCAGGCCGGATATTTGTATTTGTAAAAATATTTCTTGTCGGTCTGGATGTCCGTCCTTGTGGGTCTTCTCATCGTTCCTCGGATAGCACGTTAGCTATCGGTTCCAGTTTTTGTTATAGACACCTGACAGCAATCGTTACTCACAGTAGTTATTAATACATATCAATGGGGAAAGGCATAGGCATGCACAGCAGTGGAATATTACAGGCGTTCATCCCTTAATTTACCCATTTAAAGTTAGAATTTCTACAAAAGCTGAAATACATCTTTACTAATTTTTACTTAGTAGTCCAGAATAGAAATTTGGTGTTTCTGTCAACTGTGTCTGTTACAATTATTCCTAAATATAGGCTGTACAGCAGCACTACCAACTTATTCCTTCCTTCTTTTGTTAAAATAATTCCTTTATTGAAGTAATAATCTAATGTATCTTTTTAATCTTAAAAAATTTCTTTCATCAAATTTTAATTTATTTCTAAAATAAGACACGTCTTTGATAACATCCCAATAACTTTAGAAAGCCTAGCTAGCTGGTTTAGTTGATTTGATGATAAAAATTAGGATTTTTTGCTCCACTGTGCGTCGTGTATATCTAAGTAACTTTCGAGATTGCAGACATCTTCTTGAGTTACAACTTCGTTTTCTAGAGTAATCGTAACCACTTAAGATTTTCTAAATATCAAGCACAGTAAATGTGAAATAGAATTTTTTTATGAATATAAAATAAGTTTTTTTTTTTTCTGAGAGCGTAGTATTTAATTAAAATGTCAGTTGGACGTAGATTATGTTTGATTCAATGATCGATAGAACTCCTGTTTGACGCTATGAAAGGAAAACTTCTGAAAGTAGTATTGGCAAAACGGTGTTGAAAACAATAAATTTGAATAATAAAGTACTCAAAATTTTCAGATATTTATAAATTTAACCTTGTTTATGATAAGCTTCATATGAAATACAAGTCTGGTAATTTTTCTTTGTTTGAATTTATATTGTGGCATTTTTCATTTGCATTTAAAAAATAATTAACTTTTCATGTGTTTCATAACATGAAATAATTAAATGAAGATTTAAAAAATGTTATCTTAGCTAAGTTCAAAAGAACCACTACAGCCAATTGAAGAATATTCAAGAGCTCTCGTCCTTCTTACGAGTAAACCTTAAAAGTTTGCTTGAAAAGGGATATGAAGTGCAGTTATGTTTAAGTAAGTTTACAAACGAAATCAAATTTTGTCAAGTATTCTTCTGAACGCCTCAAATATGGCGTGATTTACGTGCTTCGTACAAATTTATTATTCATTTGGACGCTCATTGAAATAAATTGAAGCTTATTTACTAAAAGGAAAACTTTATGGAGTTTTTTAGTTCGTTTTATACGTATACGTTTTATACAGCTTTCTAAGAACATTACCTAATATTTTCGCTACATTTTTCAACTTTTTGTATAATGTCCACCGAATGATAACTAAACTTTTTTCGAAGCTAAGTTGATCTGCGTACAGTTCCTAATAATAAATATAAGTGAGGCTTTATATCAGTGCACTACAAATCATAACAGACAACAGATGCCAACTAATCCCGTAACAGGCCTTATACTTTATGACCCTCACCCTTAATCCTCATATCCTACTAGAAACGTGTGTACGACAGGATTTGTACGCGAAAACATAATTTATAACACGATCAATAAAATAAGTTGAAACCGAGAGTGGACTGTATACCAATCGCTTTATATTCAAGAACACAAACAGAAGTCCCCGCAACCGCCGGTGTGAGAGCGGTCGTCTTTTTTTAATGCCATTTATTAATTACTAGTCATGCATACGTATCCGTAAACGATTTATCGATCTATATATTTGTTTGCTAAAAGAAAATGGAATACTGTTTTCTCAGGTTTTTTTTTTGTCGTAATCATAGAACAGCATATAATTTTGTGTGTTGACATTATACTTCAAAAAATTAAAAACGAATTATTTCTATCCACATTATAATTATCGCTTTAGCCTGTAATATCCCTCTGCTGGGCATAGGCCTCTTTCCTGCTCCAATGCGGGTTGGCGGATATGTATATTCCCTACTATGAGTAACGATCGCTATCAGGTATACATGATCGCAACCAGGATCGATAGCTTAACGTGCTCTCCGAGGCACGGTGGGGAGCCTCACAAGGACTGCACAAACACACAAACCACGGCAAACATCTGTATGGCCTATACAAATATTTGTCATGTGCGGGTATCGAACCCGCAACCAGAGCAACAGCCACAAACCAGTGCTGTGATCGTTGCGCCAATGCGTCGTAAGTCTCATTATAATCATACATGTAATAAAATCTTATCTTACCTTAAAGGTGAATAAAAGACATCTGAGACAAACGAACATTATTGGCCTATACAATTTTCAAAATGAGTTCATAATTTATATTTAATTATTTATCATTTGGTATTTTAATAAAAGCAATGACAATAATTGTGTTTGCTCGCAAACGAAAAAAAACCGACTTCAATTAGATCGACAAGTAACACAACGTAAGTAGACGAAATAAAATTAACAAACGCACTAGTCGTCACTACGATTTTCGAAGGATTCACTTGATTTCTCTGTTTTCTTTCGCCTTATCGTGGTACCATCCTTGGGATATCTTCATTCTAACAAAAAAAGAATTATCAAAATCGGTTCATAACCGACGTAGTTATCCTCGAACATACATTAAATATATATATAATATGTTATAATACTTATTAAATAATGTAAAATTAAATTTCACAATAAACGAATCATTGGTATCTTTAAGATAATCATATCCAACAACGTTGAACTATGCAATCCAAACGAAGTACAACTGCTTTAAGAAACGATCTACGGCTTTTGTCGTGTACGAAAAACAAAAGTTACTTGTTTATGTAAAAATATAAGACATCTTTCGCAATCTTTCGCAAACATGTTACACGCATTGCAGTACCGCAGGAGATTCAACAACATCTTGAAAACATATTTCGTACGTAGTGTACTAATTCTAAGTATCGTTTCTTATTTCAAGCGCCAAATAAAACATTACAATTCCATATTGTTCCAGACTGCTACAATTCCTTGATATATATTTATACTCTCGTTATCACTTCACTTACTTTTTTTAATCTGCTTTTTTGTTAAAAGTGATTCTACTATTAATAGATCACAATAAAATAATGTGTATTTTTTTATTTCACTTGCAGGAAAATATATATTCAAAGTACTTGGTATTACAGTCATACATATCTTGCAAAGAAGAGGTGGCATAGTTTTTGCATGTTGAAACAAAACTGCATAGCTTAAATTTTGTTAACGTAACTAGCGACTTGGTTGCTGGTATAAAACTCTTTAGTAAATAAATGTATGTTCACGCTGTACAAACTTAAAGAGCTTAACCTATCGTGTCCTTCTAATGAAGCAAGACGCCAAACTATCCCATTTTTTTTGAGCAAATACAGCAGAAAATATCATGCTTAAATATGGGTAAGTACCTTAATCTTATGGAAGATCACAGCGAACTAACAATTCTTTCAAGTGTGTTGGGCTCCTGTGTCACTACACAGGAGCCCAACACACTTGAAATAGTGGTATGTGGGGAGAGTTAGGGGTGGTGTCTTTATACCATCATAGTCGTTATTAGAGTACTTAAGGTTCAGAGTTGAACTGTCAATAGCTATCAAACTTACCAAACTGAGAATCGTGTATCTTAGGTAGGTTTTAAAGTTGATTTCACAAGCTGATTAATTACATTGTCGAGTATTGAGAATCAGAACAGCCTTTCCGAAGGAAGTAAAAAAATCGTATTCATAAAATGGTAACTATTTTTTCCAATTACTTAATTAAAATAATTGAAATACTAATGTTGTTGTTTTAATACAAAAACTCAGTTCAAAAACATAAAAAATGTAATGAACACTTTCCATTATCAGATGGCACTTTCTTTTGAAGGAATTAAACATTATTTTTTTATCTCTCTAACAAGGGAGATGTTCAAGTGGAATTAAAATAAATTAGGCTACCCTTTAAGAGGTACAGAAAACCCCGTTATAAGAAACAATTATTTTTTACTAAATAATTCAACATTTCTAGTAAAATCTTATTAAAATAATACAATATTTTTTGTTATTTATTTAAATAAATGAATTACATTATACGAGTAGTAATATAGCACACGAAGAAGAAATCAAATAATAAAAAATAAGAAAAATCGTTTTGTAATAATATTCAAGATTCTTTTTTTTTTCATATATCAAAATATTATGTCAAAGAAACGTCAACCCATATCTTGACAAAAACGTATCTTGTATGGAGAAATAAAGCTCCAAGGAACGAATCTACTCAAAGATCATCTATAACAAAATACCTGATGTCACTTTTCTTTCCAATGTGGTCAAGGCTTTAGAGAAATCATAAATTTAAAAAGTAGAAATATTTAAATAGTCCAAAATAATTAAATTAAGAAAATAATAAAATCATTCCGTTTATTTTACAACGCGAAAATTTAAAATGGAAATAGAAGTCGGTGCTGGCATCGCTAGGTTTGTTCAAAGATGAGTGCTTCCTGCATGTCTGACGTCAAAACAAGGTTAACGAAACCTACGTGGATTTTCTAAATGTAAATTTAAGGTAATCTTGATGATTACTTATCGATTTCAAACTTAATATTAAATTAAAATTGTATAGTCTTATATACGCTACAACACACCAATTTTCAATTTTGGTTCTTCCATTAACTTATAAAATTAAACATCCTATTGAACGTCCATTACATTCGAGTTTTAAAAGCTTTTTCAAATATTAATTTGATTTCCGCTTTGAAATAATAAATTGAATTTACACAAAAGCTCTAAAGAGCATTTACAAACAACAAAAAAGATTTAGACGGCTATTTATAGAAAAAATATATACATTCAGTTTTGCTATATCTACTAAAAATATTGTACTAGGATTTATTCAATTCTTAATTTATATAGAAATTTTATTATCAGTTTGAATATTATTATTTATGAATTATTATATTACTTATTTATTACATCGACATATGTATTAACATTTAATATACCTAAGTAGGATGACGTAACATAATCTTCTAAGCTGTTTATCTTCTTTTTTCTTTCCTAATGTTGTAATATTTTTAACTGTTAAATTACTACTGAAATTAATAAACCGTTTTTATTTATTTATTTTGAGTTTTTACCCATTGATATAATACTTCTGAATTATGAATCTAATGCATTCTGCAATTTATGAGTTCAAGCTTATTTCTTACTAGTTTATAATATATATTGTTACCCAAAAATACATGTTTTTTTTTTAACTCAACACTACTACATACCTATATGTATGTGTACAAAAAATATAGAGCTTTAACGCCAAAGTCTAACGTCAATCAACGTGAAAGCCCATTTAACTTTTCATTATGTATCGGCTATCAGTGCATATTCGACGTAAGCTAAATTATTTCAATTTAGTCATCGCCTTTAAAAAAAATCATAACTGATTAAAACTAATTAGTGGTTCTTAAAACTATTACATATCCTGGTTCTGCTTTTTCTTGCCGTATACATTACAATTACAGTACATTACAATTTTATTAAATATTCGACAATATGAGATGACGTGGAGGCGCAGTTGTCCAGCAATGACTATTGCGCTGTCAGTCGCGTTTTCGATCTCCATTCATAACACATATTTGTATAGGGTATACATACGTCAGTCGTATTATTTTTGACCAACTTCAAAAAAAGGAAGATGTTCTCAATTCGATTGTATTTTTTATGTACCCTACCTCAGAACTTTTGACTGGGTGGACCGACTTCGATGATGTTTGTTTTAATCGAAAAGTGGGTGTCATGTAGTTTCCATTTAAAAAAAAATTGATGATATGACGACTTAATAATGCATATTTAAGTAAATAGTCAAGTGACTACGACAAGTGTATACTACGTTGTATTATACGATATAACTTTTCACTGAGTATACTGTTTTAATGATTCTTATTATATTAAAAATCTTGTTTCGTATTTCAATCTAAATTTTATTAAGATCTGTTCACTACTTTTTGAGTAATTTTCGATAACGTGTATTTACTTGACTATTTTTTTCGCTACTTACGTTATATTACTTGACGAAAAGAAGTCGTCTTTTTTCTTTTGCGAGAAAATACAATTATATGATTTGGACTTTGTGATTGTACCTACTATCTGCGTACTTTTATGATTGTGCGTACTATACTTGTAATCAAATAACAAAAAAAACAATTAAAAAAGACATACTTTTGTATATCATTTATAATTATAAATATAAATTTGTAGATATATAATATATTATTCGTAGAGATCTTCTAAAAATTACATCAATCGATAAATCACAAACCTATTTAAATCTTAAATCATTTATATATGGCAACATCATTTGTATCATAAATAAATATACCTACAAGTAACGTCTTCGGTGCGACAAAGCCAGCTCTGTGATCACCAACCCGCCTGCCCAGCGTGGTGGCTATGGGCAAAACACATGAGTTCACGTTATTTTTGGCGTACACTTGTGGAGGCCTATGTCTAGCAGTGGACTGAGATAGACTGAAGTGATACCTATAAGTATTCTCTCCGTCTAAACGCATACACCTGCTTCACTACGTCGCTTATAGGTATAAGCATAAATATTGTAAGTAACTTATAAAATGGATGCATAATATGTTACGGTAAACTTGCATGCATATAATACGGGAAATCGGTTTTCAAACTAATGATCTTACTTATTTTAAGATTTGTGGTTTTTTTTATATAAAAGTTCGTTTATTTAATATCCAAGCGGATGGATACCGTAATGCCAGGAAACAGAGCAACGTAAAACTCTATGTAACCTAGCTTAAGATAACAAGATAGGCGAAACTCATTAAAGTTTTGTTCAGAGCTGGTCTGCAGTTCGCGAGCTGTTGATTTTATCTTGTTCTCTTCGCCAAAGTGATTATATTGAGTGTTATTAGGTTAATAGGGTCGTTTCTTAAGGCTTATATGGCAATTTTCTACTATTAGTAATACTGTAAGGAGACATTGTTATATCTTGCAAAAAGTACTTAAATATTTTTAGTAAAAAGCAAACCGGTTTTGTGAATATAAAACGTACAACTTACCTGAAACATTTCTGACTTCAATTCAAACCAATGAATATTCAAGTGCTAAATTATCAATAAGTAATTGAGACATTTCAAACTTGTGGTACACCGAACGCATTATTATATAACGTTAATATACGTTTTTCTAATGTACTTAATTATCAAGTAAATTTCCCTAAGCAATTCATATATATATATTCTTTATTGCACTTTAAAAAAAAAAATCATAATTACAAGTTTACAAAAAATGTTGGCAAGGGCGAACTTATCTCTGTAAGAGATCTCTACCAGTCTACCCATGGTGGTGAGAGAAAATGTTATCGCGGGACTCATAAGCGCATTTGTGATATAAAATACATATATACTTAAATACTTACACAGTTACATGCACATATGCATGTGTACATGCCCACATACATATCTACACATATACATACATAAATACATACATACACACATACATACATACACATATACATACATAAATACATACACATATACATATATAGCAAGTGGTTATACAAGGTAAGAAGTGTTTATAAAACAACCAGAATCGTTTAACACCTCGTTTATACATAAAGTACATAATTATAAAAAGTAACTAAACCATACAATTTGTTCCTCTGAATGTTGACGTAACATGCTTGATATACGAAACAACAAAACAGGTAATTCACATGTAAAATCAAATGTTATAAAAAACATTAAATTTTACGATAAAAAAAATTGTGTGTCAGCTGCACAAAAAAGGTTTACTAGTCTAAGAAAAAGATTAATACCATATCAAATGGTAATATGGCGTTATTAGAAAACATCGTCGTCTACCGGAACCCTATTGAGTTCCGATAGATGGCGTTACGAGAAACGTAACGAGGTCATTCGTTCAGATTTTACTCCTCATATTTTTTTCATACCGGGGGCCTTATATGAAAATTGATTCTTTAGGACTATACTTCAAAAATAGAGCAAAAACTAAACTTTGAACTTTGACACATGCCTATTGTTGGGGCCAGAACGCATAGATTCTTTGTTTTTTTTTTAATATCTATTTTTTTTAATATATATCTTATTCGAAACGCATTTACTTCCCATATCTTCCTGTCCTGTACGTTCGCCTGAGAAAAGAAGAAAAGGACAACGCTTAACGGTGAGTCGACGGCGCTCACGTTGACATCGTGAACTATTGTGTGTCAGTGTGTATTGAAAAACATATAAAAAAGACTCCGCGAGCGAATGGCATGCTTAGTTGTGTAATAAACCGTTATAAAAGTGAAAAATCAAACCTCTGGAAACGTTTTATCCACCGGGTTTGAAAAAATCATCTTCCCCGTAGAACAAAGGTACGCCACGAAACGATCTTATTAAAATTCTTCACCTTCCTCACATTTTATTCACACACTCAAAACTTATCTTTAATGGTAAGTGTACCATTATAGGACATATCTATAGCATCACCTTTCTTATTAGCAAAGAACTTTATTCTATGTGAATTAATGTTTTTATTGAGCTATACTACTCAAATGCTCAAAAAAAAATTTTGAGCATCAATAAAATCAATTGTAAATTTAGATAATAAAGGATATCGGCGATTCTAATATCATACCACCATTTTAAAGTAAGGAAGTTGAGGGTTTTCACCTACGAAATTTTAATACTTGAAGTCTAGGTAAGGTAAGGTAAGGTAGGTAAGGTAGGTAGGTAAGCTGATTGGAAACAGAATCGTTTTGGAATTGTTTCTACGTGTGAATAAACTTGGTTACCTGGGCTAGTAACAAATTTGCTAAGGCGTAAATAGAAAGTTTTAGTTTGTCTTTCATGTTACCACGTTGCGTATAGTAAACAAAGGCTTTGGTTTTGTTTTTAAGGGATAATATGGGGTATGTAACAAAATCATTACGCAAAATAAACTACTGACACTCTTACCACTGGGAGATCTTGTCCATTTTAAACTAAATATAATTATTTTTAGCCAACAAAAGTCATCTGAGTGCTATAATAGTACCTAACTGTTTGAAACATACTAATTGTGTAATTTATAATTAATCTTTTCACACTGTTTAGACAACTAATTATTTTATGAAGTAGGTATATGTTTAGCTTGTTGATGTGTGGTTAGGGCATTAAAGAATATAGCCACACCCTCTCTTCTCGTGGGTGTCGTAAGGGGCGACTAAGGGATAACACAGTTCCACTACAACCTTGGAACTTGAAAAGGCCACTGATGGCGGGATAACAATCTAACTGCTGGCTTTGAAATATACAAGCCGAAAACAGGCAGCAGCGTCTTCGGCGCGACAAAGCCAGCCCTGCGGTCACCAACCCGCCTGCCCAGCGTGGTGACTATGGGTAAAACATATTATGAGTTTTTGGCGCGAACTTGTGGAGGCCTATGTCCAGCAGTAGACTGCAGTAGGCTGAAGTGTGTATATTTAGCTTATTTTACATACCAATTGATAAAAGTTCTAAGGTACCGGTGACAAATGCGTTCGATTCTTGATGCGAAAATAGCCCCAAAGAGATATTCTGCATTAGTTGCTATATGCATTGTAATTTAGTTGCTATATGATGTTATTTATTATAGGTAGCGTAATTTTCCGCTTAATCAATCGAAGTAATTCAGATGGTACTATTTAATGAGTCCTTTCATCAGTATTTTGTTGTTATATAAGGAGTAAGAGACTTGTGCATTAAAAAAGTATTTTTTTTACATATAAATCTACTCTTAGAAAAATATAATCTTTGGAATAAGAAACAATATTTAAAAAACAGTAATTTTCTTTAGTTTTGACACGGACAGTTTCACTATACATATAAGGAAATTACAACTACGACTATTGAATTGTAACTCGAAAAAAACGATAAATTACTTTTGAATTAAACTTCAACGTCGAATAACTTTGAAAGGAGTGAATTTAATTAGATTATTAAATTTTCTTTGAAAAAAAGTATTTTGAAACATAAAAATATTGATATTAGATTTAATGTTTTCTTATTGTACGTCCACCTGCTTTAATTTCTGTCTGTAACCGTACATTTTCGGGTGTGCTGGAAGAAATCTCATCTTAGAGATAAACACACCCATTACACGTGAGTCTCAATGACAAATTGTACTATATAATTCTGTATATATATAATAAATTATTAAATAAACAAAATATAATTTAATGAACGTGGAGAGCAAATATTGATCTAAAATATACATATAAAAATACCATCGTGACAAATTGTTGTTTAAAACAACTAACAACTCGGAAAAGTTATACAACTTCGACAATGCTATTACTAAGCGGCTTAAACAAGTCACTTTCACAAAATATATGTTATACTTAAGAGAATTGTTACAAGTTAAAATTGGATAAATATGTATTAAATATTATCATATTCAAAATGACGTTCGTATTTCAATCAGCCAGATGATTTTATATAGAAATGTTCCGCTGATGATAACTAAAACCCCGCTACGTTAAACATTTGTCACCTTAAAAATGTAATTCAATTTATAACAAAAATTGCTTACAAGGACACGTAACGTAGCGTACAACGAATATGACATTTCTCTGCATAATTTATAATTGATAGCAACGGGATACAATACGTAGTAATAACTTCTTATTGTGGTTCATTTGTATTCTACTGACTGTAAATAATACTGTAGGATATAAAAAAATCACATGTTAATACCTTTAGGACATAATTTTTTATTTTAACGTGTGTTTCAAACATTCAACGTAGTGTGATTTTTCAATTTTATCTCATTATTATAGATACTGTTTGTGTTATATAACGTATGGAGCTTAGAAGGAAATACTATGACTGAGGCTTGTGAATGAAGCATGGAAGTTTTTTAAAACATTAAACCTTCACATTATATTTATTACCAAAACAATTTTATTCCATATTCTTAGAATTTCCATTGTGTCCTCCTGACAGCGCAGGATGTGTGATTTTCCCAGGGGAAAGTACAACATAAACCTGAGCTCCCCTGGGCTGAATGGTTTCCATAATGGATTTATATATATACTTATGGATTATATCATTGACACATAACTTTTTATTAAATTATGTAATTAATTACAATTAACCTTATATCACTAATTAATGGGTTCCAAAAATAATCACATCCAGCTAAATACGCAGATAATCCCCAAAACTTTGTTAACAAAGCCTTTTCTAATTTGATTGTTAATTTACGACGTTACTTCCAAAGCCCGCCCTGGTTTGGAAGTTTACTTGAAACTATTGTTTCCAAGCCAGCTTCCGGAGTTACGGATGAGTTCACCTAATGACCTTTTTGTACAGAAAAACATAACTGCGTACTTGTATATAAAATAGCCGTAGAGACGTGAAAACAATTTTCTTAATTGAATAAAGATGCAATTAAGGAGCGATTATAATATTAACTCTCGCTCTCGGTCGCTTTGAATATCTCAAAAGATCTAAATCAACGTTCAGAAAGCTTCAACGCCATTCATTAACTTTAAATTGAGATAGAGATAGACAAAAGTCAAAATTATGGCAATTTCAATCATTTAGTTTGTGATATTTTCTTCAAATAATATTTTTTTTATTCGTAATTTAAAGTTATATGCCGATCGATGAAATAAATACATTTAAACATCAGTACCAAAAAAATTAAAACAAATATATCTAGTGTCTTATTATACAAATAAAGCTTTTTTTATTGAACTATATATATTTATTTCAATATATAATTTAAACTTTTGATTTTAATTCAATTTAATTTTAATTGCATAATTATTTATTATTACAGTCAATTCGCACTGTAAATGAGAGGAGTAGCGCAATTAGCATAAATATCAACTAATATACCAAGCATTGGAACTCAATACGGATGATAATTACGCTTATATTAGAATACTTACGAATTTACATAAATAGTCATGTTAAACGTTTTATTTTTCATTTTTATACGCACGTATATTAATTGTCGTTGTGTTCTTATCAAATATGTTTCACTGCGAGTAATCGAGTCGTTCCGAGTACTAGTTTAAACTATTTGTCTATACTTCACTCTTACTTTATACTACTTATACATTACTAGCGACCCACCCGACTTGCACGGTTGCAAAAACTGTCAGTGTTCCTCTACTATGTATTATACATACATATGAACCTTCCTCTGAAATCACTCTATTCACTAAAGAAAACCACATCAAAATCCGTTGCGTAGTTTTAAAGATCTAAGCATACAGACACTGGGAAGCGACTTTGTTTAATACTATGTAATGATATACGGTATATTCGTGATGAGGGACAGCTAACAAAATATACTACGAAATTTTATCATCCAAAGTCACGTAAATACTTTATAAAACTTGCAAGTTGTTGTAAGACTTGATATTTTATTTAATTACGAGCTTTTACACTCGACATCGGCTGTATAATATAATTAGTACTATGAAGAAGTAAGTTATTTAGAGTCCTTCTCAATCTAACTATTTCGCTTCAGCCTGTAATATCCCACTACTATAGGCCTCTTTCCCCATGTAGGAGAAGGATCAGAGCTTAATCCACCACGCTGATTCAATGCGGGTTGGCGGAAACACAACATACTTCCCTACTATAAGTAACGATCGCTATCAGGCGTAGATGATAACAACCGGGACCGACAGCTTAACGTGCTCTCCGAGGCGCGGTGGGGAGACCCACAAGGACTGCACAAACACCCAGACCACGGCAAACACCTGTATGGCCAATACAAATGTTTGTCATGTGCGGGGATCGAACCCGCAACCGCCAGCGAAACAGGCACAATCCATGGCTGTAACCGTTGCGCCAACGCGACGTAATCTATCTATACTAAATTGTAAAGGCTATTTTAATTTTAAATTGTGGCTCTTATTGTATTAATTTTGTATTGTTGAATTAATTAAATTTGGTTATTATATTTTAATCATAATTTTTATTGTAATTGTATTCATTTTAATCTTAATTTTTTTATGGCATTGATTTTAATGTTGAATTTATTAATAATTTTATAATTGATTGTTTTATTGTTAATCTTGCGTATTAATTTTAATTTTTTAGTATTAATTTTAATTCTATCGTATAATTATTAATTTTGTTAATTAATTTAAATTGGATTATTTCATTCCTAAATTTATTGTAATAATTTAATTTCATTCATTTCATTGATCTAATTCTATATATTTTTGTAATGAAACACTCTCATGTAAGCTGTACGTGCCTATATATGAGGTTAACACTCAATTGTTTGTACCTTGTGCTGATGATTATAGTGAATTCGTTAGTGTCTACCTTGTTGGCACATTATAATAAATAAATAAATAAATTATAACTGAATGAATTTATTTGTTTTATATTTTTAACCGTTTTCTTATTTTTTCTACATATGAAAATTTTGTCGCTTTATGACTTGTGAACAGACAGACCACATTCAGCTGCTAATTTGAAACAAAGTTTTTTTTTCTTACTTTAACTTTGATCCCTGTTTAAGCTGAGGTAAATTTTATCAAAACTGAACCAGGGGCTAAAATACGAAAAAGAAAGAAAAAATAAATAAATAGACAGAGTTCGTTGGCTTTTCTAATACTAGTATAGGTATTGAAACAGCCTCTAATTTGCTAATGTATTCAGTTTTATTGAACTCCGTTAAACGCTTTCTGTATACACACAAAGGGACCGCAAACCGACAAACTTTTTTTATTGTGATTTAGTATTAATTGTATTTAAGGTCGATGATAGTAAAAAAATAAGAGAATATAATAATAAATAATGTCGTTTACGTAAAAAAATAATGCATAAATATAATTGTTTTCTTATTGGCAATATTAAACAAACATGTTACATTTTAAGATGATTCAGGAATAAAATATAAATATAAATCTTAATCGCATAGTCGTGGTTGCTAACGATGATTGTCTCCGCTAGATTTAAAAATATACATTTAACAAAAAATGAGTCTACTCCATCTCCGTCCATTAAATTAATTCATTATGATAAAAACCAAGATTACTCTGACTTAGAAGAGAGTACAAACAAATTAGTAAGAATTTATATAAGCTAAAATTATAGTGAAGTAGCGTAGCGAATTAAAAATTCGATTTCCTTAATTCAAAAATAACATTATTTTAGCAGCGTGGTAGTAAACATAATGTTACAGAATAGTAAAGAATTTATTTGAGATCATTATTATCAGTGCGATTAACCTTTCAAAAATAAATATTGATGTATGCACTAAAAATTTTTAAACAGTATTTCAGTTGAGTCCTTAATAACATTTTTCACAGCGTCGTCACCTTTTAATATATTTAAACAGCTGAGTAATTGGAAATCTAGTATGATCAAACAGTACCAAGGGCAGTGTTATTTGTTTGTTGAAATGTCTATTTTAAAGCAGATTATAATGATAATTCTTGTTTTCAATGTTTTTTTTTTCTTATTTCGATTTGTTGACGCATATTTTCTAACATTTGATCATCGCAGCTATTCAATTCATCGTTATCTGTCGTTCTAGTATGTCAAACATCACGTCACAGATGTAAAAAAATTCCAACACACAAATTAACAATATGTTATTTAACAAAAGTGCAAAAGACACTGCCCGTACACTTTGTCGCTATCATGTTCCGAATTTTAGGAATCATCTTTACTGTACACTATCAATTCGATATTATCCTCTCCCCACTAGAACATATTGAACGAAATACTAATGCCGTAGCTGCTCAATATGAACACTGAAAGAAGCAGATATACTCTGGTTAGTGGGAGCCAATGTAAAAGCACTCCTTAAGGCATTAGGGACACGCTCGTGTTTTAAGTGTTTTAAGTAGCGTTAAACTTGACACAGTTGGCGTCATTCTATTTAAACACTCCTTAAGTTAATGCGTTTTGCCTAGACGTTTTTTGCTGTAGATTTTCACTGACTTGAGAATATATGTAGGTATATAAAAACGTATTTTAATATCGGCACGTTAAAAGAAATGTTTTTTCAATTCCCGCTCAGGATGAATATTTGTATTTGTATAAATATTTGTTTCCGGTTTAGATGTCTGTTCTTGTGGGTCGTGCCACCGTGCCTCGTAGAGCACGTTTGCTACCACTCTCGGTCGTTATTACACCTGTCAGCGAACGTTACTCATAGTATGTGATATATCCGCCAACCCGCAATGGTGCAGTGTGGTGGATTAGGCTCCGATCCTTCTCCAACATTGAGAAAGAGGCCCCCAACAGTGAAATGTTACAGGCTGAATTGGGATCGTGTGATCGTACAAATTTCAATGATCAATTAAATTTATAATGTGATGTAAAAACTATTTCACAATTTGAACATCATACTCATCACACCCAGTTTAACAAATAACAAAAACATCCAGCAAACAAATTATGTCTGTAATAACATGGAACTAAATAGCCTGTGTAGAATTAATTAAACCTTTTAGAATAAAATCGCTTACATAAGTTTTGATAATAATCAGACTGATTCAGTTATTTGTTTTCGTAGTTTAAATTAGTTTGTTATACGCCTATTGAAATTTATTTAAATAGAAAACACAAAAGGATTGATAAATTTTAAATTGAGGATTACCTTTATGCTCCATTAAGTATTAAATAAAAAATGTTGCTAACAAATGAAGTTTTATTTTTCATAATTTATTACTTAAATTGTAATAACCAACTTGCATTGCGGTAAAAAAGTTGTACCTATTTACTCTAAACTATTACTAAAAGTAATTACTGATTATTTGATGTTACGTACACCTCTTTGTACCGTCGATAATAATAACAACAATAATTTCAATGTTTTGATTAACTGCATATACTTTAATCACACAATTATATTATAAAATAGAAATGTTTATGTAATAAGGTGTATATTTGACTTAAATTTACATTTTTTTGCAGCACATATTACAAGGATTAAGAGTTAACCTAACCTTTTGTGACCGACGCAACTATATTATAGATTGCAAATATCGTTTATAACGCGCATATTAAAAAACCGTCAGCGTCGGACCACACCCTAGTTTCAATCACAGGACTGTTGATTTGTAGTTTTAATGATAAATCACCTGCGGTATTATAATTCATATTTAACAAAGGGCATGGGCATTTTGGGCACGTGGATGTTTATTTTAAATATAAAAAAATAACGCGATGAAAGGTATGGAGTAAGTTATCTTTAAAATTTTATACAGACTTGTAATCCAATACTTAGGAAGTTTATAGTTTCGCCAATTTCGTTCACTGTCTGTCTATCCGCTTCTTAGCACAGACACTCTCATTACTACTGGCGATTGTGTTGGAAACTTGCGTTTTATCGTAAGTACCTATTATTAATTACGAAGACGAAGCGGTAAATAAATCTTTATATTGTAGTTGTATTATATTTTTTTCTTTTTTTTTTTGTAATTGTATTTTTATTATGAGATTTAAATTTATTCTATAGATTGTAAAGTCTACTCTAAGCTATTAATATAATATAGCTATTTCTATTAAGATTTTGAAGTTCTTGACACGCAACGTCGTCGTAGCAACTCGGTAATGAGAAATGAGAATTTGTACTCACAGAAAACCAATACTTTTAAACATATAAAGTTCCCTATGTATTTTCCTACTTAAGTATACTGAGCATGGTTGTTTATCTGATATTACATCGTTTTTATTAATAAATAAATAATAAATATCTACAACACACACGGTCATCTGTTCCTACAGTAGGCAACTAAATGCTTGTGTTATAGGTTGCACAGCCGATTGCTAATTTTTTTTTTTGTTATATAAACATATATATAAATAATAGGTAAATAATATATATTACACCCAGACTCGATGAAACCCACAACCCCCGGAGCAGAAAGCAAGGTAACTGCATCAACAGGCTAGTCAAATATATCAATTACACGTATTTATTTTTGATTTTAATAAATACGAAATATTTTTTTACCTTATTTACTATGTTATCATAGTTCAGTGGTGCAATCTGTACTCGTATTTAAACTAAACGTTAACTTTCAACTTCTTGTCTTCGACCTTTTCAAGTTTCGAAGACTTGCTTAACAAAGTTCTTAGTTTGTTCGTTAGCGTGACCACGAATGTTACCAACATAGATTTATAGTCATTAACAATGTATCGCGATACCACAATGGTATTAAAATCATGATTATAATAATGTAAATTAAATGTACAAAATAGATTTGATTTTTTTTTTTGCATTGAGTGGTGTACAAAATCTTTACAGCGAAGAAAGATGTAAAATATAAGGCAAGGGCTATCTTTGTTAATCTTGTTAAGGATTAGTATAATTTTCGTTTGTTTATTTCTACGTGATAATCTCAGTTTATCGAAATTGGTTTTCTTTTAAAATTTTATCTTTGCTATTAATTAAAAAAAGACCGAAGCTCGCGTATTCACTCGCCAAAATACCAAAAGGATACCAAATTTATTAATATACCAAGGATACCAAAATTATGGTGGCTTAATAACATTTTTTGCGGCTTACTGCATAAAATATTAAATAAGATCCGTAGTATGAAAAAAATATGGAGAGTAAATTCGTTTGAAACGATTGATGTGTAACAGTGACACTGGAAGTAACGCTTTATATAGTATACAACACTTGTGTGTCAATTTATTTTCACTTTAGAGTTTATTGTTTTAATTAATTATTATTTGATTTATATAATATACGTTTTTGATTTTTAAATGTCACTGTAATCTTATCTTATACTATTAAACGAGCAATTCTTGTATATATATATATATATAATCTGGATCTCGGAAACGGCTCCAACGATTTTCATAAAATTTAGTATATAGGGGGTTTCGGGAGAGTAAATCTATCTAGCTAGGATTCATTTTCAAAAAATGTCGTATTATCCCTGTTTTTAGGGAGTGAAACAAATATCGTTAGAATACGAAGGTAAATTTCGCATATATCAAGTTAGTTGCAATAGCTCGGTGGGAAATCGGCCGGTCGGGATCAACCGAGAAGATCATGGTTCAAATCCCCATGTCCCTGATCAATTATTTTTTCTTTTTTTTTCAAATTGCACTCGTTATTTTTTATTTAAATAGGCAGTTCTTATTTCCTACTATTATGACAGTAAAATCGAAAAATACTATTCATATTTTATCATTATTATTTTTTAATTATTTTTGATTTTTGATTTTTTATTTTTATTTATATTTTTTATTATTGTCGGTAAAAAAAATATTATTCATATTTTATAAATATGTAATTCGTAAATATGATTTTCAAAAAAACACGATTTGTTGTAGCGCCTATCAATTTTGAGAAGCAATTACTCTCAATCTTGTAATTGTGTGTGACACGCGTTGGCGCAACGGTTACGCCATGGATTGTACCTGTTGCACTGGCGGTTGCGGGTTCAATCCCCGCACGTGACAAACATTTGTATTGGCCATACAGGTGTTTGCCGTGGTCTAGGTATTTGTGCAGTCCTTGTGGGTCTCCCCACCGTGCCTCGAAGAGCACGTTATAGCGATCGTTACTCGCTTAGTAGGGAATATATCCGCCAACCCGCATTGGAGCAGCGTGGTGGATTAAGCTCTGATCCTCCTCCTATATGGAGAAAGAGGCCTATGCCCAGTAGTGGGATATTACAGGCTGAAGCGTTGTAATTGTGTATTTTGTATCAATTTTTAATTTATCGTTATTTTTTATTTTTATTTTGCGTTAATTCATTATTAATAATTGTGTTTGCAGGCAAACGAAAAAAAATCGACTTCAATTACATCGACAAGTCATACAATGTAGGTACACGAAAAAATAGTAAAAAAATACGCATTATCAAAGATTACTCCAAAAGTTGTAATCAGATCTCGATGAAATATGACCACATGATAAACATCGGCTTTCGATTAAGTTAAAAATCATCAAAATCAGTACACTCAGTAGTATGTTAAGTATTATGTAGTTAATGTAAAGTTATGCGGATTTTCGAGAGTTTCCCTCGATTTCTCTAGGATCCCATCATCAGATCTTGGTTTCCTTATCATGCTACCACACCAGGGATATCTCCTTTCCAACAAAAAAAGAGTTATCAAAAACTTTTCATAAACGACAATGTTATCCCCGAACATACATTAAAATATATATATACTACCCACTCCGGCTTTGCACGGGTATAAAATATAATTATAGCCTATGTCATTCACTGAAAAATGATTAAAATCGATCCAGTAGTTTTGATTTATTCATTACTGCCTGTGGCCCGCACGCGTTAACTTTAGAGTAAAAGCCAGACGGAACTGCCGCAAACGCTACGTATCGCAATTCTTAAATCTATAATATCTTCAAAAATATTCATTTAAATCATATGCTGTAAAGAGCCATAGAGATCTATATTAAATCAACAATGTATTTAAGGTATTTAATTAGATAAGGATTAATGCTGTATTGGTTAAAATCGCTTTGAAAATTATCCATTATTTGTCGTAAAAAGTAAATGACAAAAAAATGTTATTGTGGGACATCCATAAGAGATAGACATATACCATAGCGGAGTTTTCTGTAGAACTTTTCAATGTGTATAATACTTAGTACATTATTTTAATAAATCTCGTAGGGTTCAGGCTGCGTTTGCAATGTAAGCGGAAAAAATGTAATTATTTACGACATCACATTAGAGACCTCAAAAATAACAGTATTTCCCCACTATTTAATGGATGTTACTATACACATAAACATTCCTCTTCAATCACTTTATCTAATAAAAAAAACCGCATCAAAATCCGTTGCGTAGTTTTAAAGATTTAAGCATACATAGGGACATAGGGACAGAGAAAGCGACTTTGTTTTATACTATGTAGTGATATATATATATCGCACATTCGGTGCAACAAAGTCAAAACAGCTTATTTCTTAATTTACAGGAGAGGACTTTTAATTTTTTTTTTCGCTTTTACATCCACGTTTCTGGATTACTATTTATGGTAGGTTTGAAATCTTTATAAAATTAATAGTTTACTTTTTTTGCTATAGTTTAAAAATCTTATATTGAACTAGCGACCCGCCACGGCTTCGCATGGGTGCAATGCTGATACTAAATATATTACAGAATGTCTTTATTTATAGTATGAAGCTAGCTTATGACATGGTTATTAACATAATAATAATTTTCAAATATGCGTCGTTAGATTACACGTTGTTACAAAATGCGTTGAAGAAATAAAGGTTCACTGCTCGTTCCCCGTAGGTGATAGCCTGATAATTTGTAGCTTATATGTTGACCCGACTTCTTAATAATATTCGTGCCAAATTTGAAGTATATCCATGCAGTACTTTTTGAGTTTATCCCGGACATACATACAGACAAACAGACAAACAGACAAAAATTCTAAAAACTATATTTTTGGCTTCGGTATCGATCACACCCCAAGTATTCTTTTAAAAAAATATTCAATGTACAGTTTTGACTTTCCTACCATTTTATTATATGTATTGATTATCAAAAAGTCCTAATAAAAGACATAACAAAAAAGTGTCCTGAATTGTGACTTTGTTGCACCGAAGGTGCGGTATATATATATTGAGTTTCCTTCAGGTGAATTGAGTAACCTCCTCCTTTTTTGAAGTCGGTTAAAAAAGACTTCATCCAAACCGGCAGAGAATCATTTTAACTCTCTCTTCTACTACCAATCCTTCACGATTTACTAAAAATACCGAGCTTAGCTCAGTCACCCAGCTACTTATTTTAATATATTCCTATCACGTGTCGGAGATGATACACACACTTTTTTATTTAAAAAATTAATTCACCCCTATTACCTTAAATAAGTTTTGTACAAAAAAAAAAACAATCACAAATTTTATTCTAATTACATGTAAAAAAAATTTGGAATAATTGACGCTTTTAAAAACATTGCAGAAATTTCTGTCTATAGTTTCTATAGTTTTATACATTTTCTAAAATGGGTTTACGTTTTATAAAATTCTAGTTCACTTTGAAAAAAAAAACAAGTTACAAAAACAAGCGTGTTTATTATTTTCGACTATGTTGATAATAGAGTACAAAAGTTTCCTTTGGTAATGAAAACTAAAGTAAAAATGTACTACTAGAGAACATATAAAAAAAACCTAAAGCACTAAAGCTATTTCTACGAACTATTTACAATTAAGTACCTTTTATTTTAGTTAGTATGGGTAGAATATCGTTTATCCATTCCCAAGGCCTTGAAGATGAGTGAAAATAGCATTGTAATAATAGTGGATTTAGAAATACTTATTATATATTGACAAATGATGGTAGTAATAAATCCTTTTTTAACCGACTTCAAAAAAAGGAGGAGGTTACTCAATTCGACCCTATATATATGTATGTATGTATGTTCGGGGATAACTCCGTCGTTTATGAACCGATTTTGATAATTCTTTTTTTTTTTTGTTGGAAAGGAGATATCCCTAGTTTGGTACCATGATAAGGAAACCATGATCTGATGATGGGATCCAGAGAAATCGAGGGAAACTTTCGAAAATCCGCATAACTTTTTACTGGGTGTACCGATTTTGATGATTTTTAATTTAATCGAAAGCCGATGTTTATCATGTGGTCATATTTAAATTTTATCGTGATCCGATTACAACTTTTGGAGTAATCATTGATATTGCGTATTTACTTGACTATTTTTTCGTCTACTTACGTTATATTACTTGTCGATATAATTGAAGTCGGTTTTTTTCGTTTGCCTGCAAACACAATTATTATATAAAGATTTTTTACAATGCCTTACATGAAATGAAATTTGTGTCAAGATATCAATCTCTGAAATTAAATGTTTCAATGTCTCTATTAATTAAAAACAGGAAGTTGAACATGAAATATCAGAAGCAAACTTACTCAAGTTTTAACATTTTTCATAAAAGAAATATCAAGTCACACTAGAAGCTGAGTTGTTCAGATCTTTACATAATTCGCCGTCTCTGTGAAAATAGAAAGCCATGGCCTAGATAAGTGTAAACCGAAAAAAGCACAAAGGTCATGATTATTATGACGACTGTACACATATTCTACTTTATATTTACGTAGTTTGACTTTCTTTTGTTTTATAAGAAAATAGTAAAACTTTTTTATCTTGTATTCATTTAAATCAACTTTATTACAATATAACCTGAAAATTGCATAGTTATGAAAAAAATAATTCAAGACCTCACACTTCAGCGTATCGCAGTCTGCTGCTGGACATCTCCTCAAGTTCGCGAATGAACAACTGAAAAACTGATTTTCGTGACCTTTTGACCTTTATACCTTAACTTGTTTAGCCGGCACGATATCAATGTCGATTTTTCACATCTTCATTACAACGCTGTAATAAAGGTATATACAAAAATTCAACTCACTCAGAATTTTTCTGTACATAAAACCTAAAATGACTGTACTATAGTCCCCTCGTCAGTGTCCACGCCTCGGCACCGTATGTTAAAACAGGCAGGACGCATTGGTCGAACACTTTTGTCTTCAAGGATTGCGGAATCTACGAAGTGAAACACAAGATCTCACGTATATATATAAATATGCCATGACATTTTTTATTAAACACAGTATTTTTGTTTAGTTGCGGATATTTAAACTTCAAAGTACTTTGATTTCATTTTCTAACATACTACAAAGACTAAAAACTATATAGGGATATCCTGTTAAGCTATATAGCTTAACACTAGCTTAGCATTAATTTCTGAAATATTTTGCGACGCGTCATTTATTGTAGGCAACAAAAATACATATTTAGTAGAACTTTTAAGATCTTTATTGTCATTTCAAATATTTAAAACTAACATTTAAACCTCTGTATTAGAAATATCCAACTGTTATTTAACTATATTTTATAAGCGTAATAACTAAGTTTTTAAGTTTACTCTCTTTCTGTAGCTGCTACAATCTTATCTTAAGAACCGGAGGACAACAACGTACAAAAATCAACATGCGAAGCTATTTTGATTCCACCTATAGTCGGTTTTATTTAAAATTAAAATACAATAAAAATTAAGCCCTCAGATAGCAATACACATATAGATATCTATCCTCTGAACACTAATGTTTTTCCTCGAATCTTGATCCTAGAAACAAAGAAGAGTTTATTTCGAAATACATTTTAAAATATATGCGATTTCATTTGAAACAAAGTTACCACCTAAAGTAAGAATGTCTTAGAGAGTTAGTATAATGCAAAACATATTTTATTATAGGATTCGTTTTAATGCGAACCCGAGGCTCAGTTAAAATATAGTCTAATAGAAATATAAATTTCAAACTCGGGGAGACTAACAATTTACTGAACGAGCGTATCCACTCTTTTTATAAGTCACGTTTAGAGCATGTAATATTTTCACTTCAGCACCTGTAAAGAGTACTGTGTGAATGTAATCGTAACACTGCTACATTACTTAAAAAACATAGCTTTATTACCTTGTTTGGTGTGGTTTGCGGTTTTACTTACAAAGTTCCGATAACGTTCGAGATAAAATTAACTAGATTATTATAGCTTAGTACTTTTCTGCAGATTTAACATTATGGTGAGATTTTAAATTGGATAAATCAATCAATCGTTAACAACAGTTTGGAAATAAAATTTGAAAAAATATGTCTTGTAAGTCAGTTAATTTAATGAAATACTTTTGTAAGCGCTTACGGTTATATATACCATAAAAATGTTCACTTTGCATAAAAATTTGAATTTACCAGGAGGTGGCGAACATTATTAAGCTTTTTACGGATCCGGGCGGATATTTTGCATTTATATGCGTCTGTTATTAAACATAATATACGTAAAATATGTATATTAAAGTGTATGGTATATTGACTTAACAAAAATGATAATAAATATTTGAAAAGCTGATTTATTTTAAAGTTTTCCAAAAACAATTTAGATTATAATGATAATAAAACTTAAAAACTCGTTCCGTTTGATCAAAACTTAGTTCTTGTTGTTTTGTGTTAGATAGGAATATAACATTCACATATACCTACTTTGTTTCGCGAAAGGTTGTTTCATTTAGATCAAAGTTTGCTTGCACACATTTTACTGACGTCTAACAGTTGTTGATGTTTGAAGTTCAACATATAACTTGTTGACTACTTGTCGGTAGTTATTGGTTTTTTTGTAGGAATGAAACATTCATGATATTTTGAATTGTACCGTACTGTACATTCTTCATGTTTCTGTCAGTCTGGCGTCGTATACTCCAGTGACTCGATGGCCGTAACTATATGTCACTAGATGCTAGTCATTTTGGGCATTTTAAGCCTCAATCCACTGAAAAATTCCCCAAACGCTGTAATAAAATTTAGCTTACTACAAATTTTTTCGTAGATAAAACCTAAAATGACTGGACTAATAGGTGACTAGCCCACTGCCACTTCAACTTGCTTAGTCTACAAGCTATATCGTTTACTTTCGTTCTTTCGTGGATAGTCTCATTTCTGATCCTATCTTTGAGAGAGGTCCTAAGCATAAACCAATTTTTAATATTTTAAAACTTGGTCATTATTCATATATATTTATTACAAAATTATTGATGACAAGAGACCATTTTCTTTGCCCTAAGGTTGCCTGGAGGAGATCGCTTTTTAGCGATAAGGCTACCCTTCCTACCTAATTATACTTTGTTATTCGTTGACGTAGGTTAGATGAACTATTTTTTAAATATTATAAATCAAAATCAAGGTGAAATAACAATTAACTTATAGCGAAAATTATAATAATTTTCTGTTCAATTGAGAAACATGCAATTTAAAAAAAATCTAGATTAGATAATAGTAATTGCTACCAGCAAAGAAAAAAATACATTTATTTTTACGTTTAATTTTATATAATATTTAAACCTTAAGTAACTCCTTTTCAAATAGTTATTGTAAAGCATTTATTGTCATGAATTTTTTTGGTATATTATATATATATATATTATATTCAATTATTAAACTTATACATACGATCTTTATTCCTAAGGTAGGCAACTTAATGCCTGTGTTGTGGGTATCAACCGGCTCTTATACATAATTATATACTTTTTAAAATCAATGGAAATTACAAATGCGTATGCCTGTTTTTTGAAAGAAAAAGGTATGAACACTTACTTATTTGTAAAAATATTTATATTCTAAATATAAAAAAAATTAACAAGATATAAAACAATAAAAAGGCATAAAAAATTGTGGCCTATAAAAACACTACGACTCGTTGAAGTGAAGTAATAAACTAAAATATCAACCTGTCTTACAAATATCAAAATGCGACGCAGGTGAAACATGATATTTTTATTATGTACCTAACGTAAACGATATCCATATTACAGACGACGTATTTACCCAATATATATTTTTGATATATAATTATAATACATTAAACGAGTAGCTTTAAGTTTTATTTTTAGATACTTACCCCAATATACACGTAAAGAAAAAATATAACTAAGAATACAAATATGCAGTTTTTCAATTGATGCATACAAAAGATGCCATACTCAATAATTATGCTTGACTAAGATATAGATTAACCTGATTTTAGGCGTTATGTGTAAAGTCACGGAATAAAATATTGTATTTCCTGCTATCACAGCATTTAAAGTATATCACATCAGATCTATCAGATCTCACACACGCTAGCTAAAGCGTTTTAACTAATGGTTTTAGGAAATGTTTCTTTGGTATTATGGATTGTAAAAATATTATTGTAATATTTTTAATTAATAAAAATATTTTAAAATGCTAATTCTTTCATCATCACTCATCGCTTCAGCCTAATATAGTCCATTACTGTAAATAGACCTCCACAAGTTTGTGCCAAAAATGACGTGAACTCATGTGTTTTGCCCAAAGTCACTACGCACCGAAGACGCTGCTGCCCGTCTTCGGCCTGTGTATTTCAAAGCGAGCAGTTGGATGGTTATCCCACCATCGGTCGGCTTTTTAAGTCCCAAGGTGGTAGTGGAACTGTTTTATCCCTTGGTCGCCTCTTAGGACACCCACAGGAAGAGAGTGAGTGGCTATATTCTCACTGCCGTAGCCACACAGCAATTCTTTAAGAATAACCAAATATAATTTTTGACTATATGTGCTTATACTTAAAGTAAATAATAAAAACTTATTCAAAAACCAAATTTCTAAGATTCTGATCGTTAATTTATCGTCCTAAAAATTTAGGTAAATAAATCAATAAATAACTTAAACAGAAACTTTCTGTGTTTATAAGCTTTATACGTATGACCTTATAAATGATGTTTTACAGTATATTTTCCGATAGGGAGGTAAATTTTGTTATATCAGGTCAGGAAAAATGTTTTTTCGTATTTTATATAGAAATTCAAGGAAAGATTTTACAAAGTTCATTAATATTAATTATAATATATACTGCCGCCGCTATTTCGTAGGTTACAGGATTCCGCTGTAGAATGTTGTACTTCTCAATAAAAAACCGTGATAATAGTTTTGATAGGCCTCTCTTGATGTTAACTTGACACTACCTAAATAATTCTGTAGAGCTCCAAACTGATGGAAATCTGAGGGGGCAAGATTGGGACTATATGGTGGATACACTAAGATTTCGCATTCAAACTCTCTCAATTTTTGTTGACTGGCTAAAGATGTTTGTGATCGGGCGTTGTCGTGATGTAAAACCACAGCTTTTCTGTTAATTTATTCTAGCTGCTTATTCTCAATTTCTTGCTTAATTCTCATCAGCTGTTGACAGTAAAAATCCGTATCGATTGTTCAGCCCGACTGTAAAAGCTCATAATGAATGATGCCTTTCCAATCTCACCATACACTCAACATCCCCTTGCGTGTCTACCCGGGTTTCGCGATAGTCTGTGCAGCTTGACAGACCTTTGACAACGATCTTTTTCATACAGTCTTATCGTAGGTGATCCACTTTTGATCAATCTATTTAAAAATTCAGTCATTACATCTTAAGAAGAAATCGCAAATATAGTACACGGTCCATTGGGTTTCTTTCAGTGAGTTCATGTGACAGCCATATATCGAGCTTTTTTGTATAGCCAGCATTTTCAAAAAGTTCAAAACTCTTTTATGGTTAATTCTGATCTTCAGTATATTACCTAACTACTCGAAGTCGACCTAGCTCCATTTTTTTTTAATGGCGTCACCTATTTTGGCCAACAGAAATACAAATGAAAAGTGACGCAAAACTGTTTTTACTTTTTAATTTCATTTTTAAAATATCACCTTTTCATGGTATCAAAAAACCAGCTAGCTACAAACAATACAACAAAAAAATTTAATTACAACTTTTTACAAGAAAATACGAAAATATTTTTTTCCCTACCTATTATTACAAATGACACGCTATTGCTATTTAGACGAGCTGGCCACTATGATTTTAAAATATCTGGCGTTTAGTCAAGAATTACAAATTGAAACTTATTTCAAAATTGGAATTCTATACGGACTGACTTTTTTAAAAATCCGATGTAAAACTTATAATAATGTGGCTGTAATTGATATATATGGCTTAATATATATTATGCCCTTCGGCCTGAGCTTTTACAGAATATTGTTTAAAAGGGGATTTGGGCAATTTTGCAAAGAAATCAGACAATCAGTCAAAAATAGCTTTATTCAAATAGGCTCCAAGAGCACTTTCGAATCGTCATTTTACAAATTAAAACTTTAAAAATAAATTATTATTTTTGTAAAAGTGAAGCTACCACCGATTCGGAATGTAGATTCTGCAGAGAAGAATCGGCAAGAAACTCCGCAGTTACTCTTTTGAAAATAATATATAAACTGTGTTTTAGTACAAAATTAGAAACATGTTGCATGAAATACAGCGTCACTAAGTCCACACATCTTTATCAACTATGATTAACTTTATATACTATAAATTTAATTCCGATGATGGAGTCAAATCCGACTTAAGACATTACATTGAATCTCGCCCCCACAATTTTCTTCGGCAAATGCCATGTTTAAAGACCTATTAGATATTGCTGTTGCTGTTTAAACTTCTGTATACATTTTTGTATTTATCAATAATACGCTAACTTGTTCTTAATAACATTAAGGGATTTGCCCTAATAATTGTTGGATAGGAATATGTACACCATTATTTTAAAACATAAAGCTCCTTGAGCATTGCTTTAAAATACATTTATGCAGACTTCCCTAGTTTAGTTAATGCCACGTGTAATTAAAACGTTAAAATTAAAACGTTTTATTTTAAATCTTTTATGTAGCTCTATTCATATATATATTCGAGGTTTTTGCGGATTTCAATGGTCTTTGAAAACCTAGGATTCTGCTTAATATAGAATTTAAACAGCGTTCATTCTAAATTAAGTACAGAAGATTAACATATACATGTGTATAATGGAGTATAATTGAAACATTTAATGGCATTTATATAAAATAAGTAATCCAAAAATATAATGAACTCCTTGTGAAAACCGATGTCTTAAAAATTTGAATTTTAACTTAAAGATACCTAACTAAGTTAAATTTTTATTTTTTAATAATAATACTCTTTTAATAATAATACATAATTTTAATAACTATATTGGGCAACTTTGTTAAATTAACCAACCAAAAATATAAATATCTATTTAAAACTCTGTACATACATATTCTGAACTATGTATAAAATCTGCTAAAACGATTTTGTTATTTTATATCTTCAATTTTATATGATTTACATTATTATTAATTATACCAGAGTCAAAATTCTTACTATAAAATTACCTGTCTCACTACTTAAGGTAACAATCAGAGTATAAATATTTAAGAGATATACTTTGAAAATGGCTGGCAAGTTTTAAAGTGTAGCTACGTGACCGAGTACTGGCCAAAGTTTGCTGCATTTACGTTAATTTCTGTTTAACGTGACTCTTATTAAGAAAGTTTCTTCGCACATTAGCTGAAATCCACAGTACCGATGACGTAAGTTGAACATTTATCACTACGCTTAAGTTTAAGAAAATAAAATTTAGTTTTAATTTATATGAAGTATATATAAAATATATATATATATATATATATATATATATATATATATATATATATATATATAAAACTGTACCGGTCGCGACCGACCGTAAAGACCATGGTTCAAATCCTCAAATTTTAAGGTCGATTATTATTATTTTTTTTTTCTAATTGCACTCGTTTATTACTCGTTATTTCTAATTGCACTCGTTATATCGGTAAAATCGAGAAATATTTTTCATATTTTATCTTTATTATTTTTTAATTATTTTTGATTTTTTATATTTGTTTATATTTTTTTATTATTGTCGGTAAAAAAATATTATTCATATTTCATAAAGATGTAATTCCTATTTAAATATGATTTCCAAAATTTACTAAAAATACCGAGCTAAGCTTTGTCACCCAGGTAACTTCTATATTAAACGTAATAATGTGTATAATTTAGTAAAATCTTTGTAATAAGTAAAAAAATATTTAAAAATATTTTTATATTATAGTAATTTTGCACTGAAAATTAAATGATTCAAATTCACGTATTTTAGCACTAAGCACGAGTGCCTAACTTATGTCTAACTTATGACGTCATTTGAGTCGACCGACATTGTCGGACCACAAATAACTTAATAGTTCCTAAGTCACACCAGCCTCGCGCTCTTTGCAGATTCTTAACATATTGCCACCTACTTTTTATTTTTAGTTTGAGTTGTTTTTACTTTACTTATTCACGATGCTTAGTGAGCCGAGTATTTCAAATTTATTTTATTTTTGGAACGAAGTTCGGCAGGCTTGATATTTGGCTGGGCGACCAAACTGAAAAAATTACGATACTAAAACCGTAAGAAAAATATATAACGGAAGTGACGTAATATCAGTCACACGACTGTATAATATGACGTTTTTAAAACTAAAATGTTACTAGTAAACTTTTTTTTTTAATTATTTGTGTAATTTTATACTGTCGACAAAAATAAATAAAGACATGTGTTTTTTTATTCCACTTAATAGTTTGAATTGTTATTATTATTATTTTGTTTGATTTATTTTATTTTACGGTATTTTTACGGTATGTTTATTTTTTTTTATTTTCTAAAATACTAAATTTCCTAAATACTTTTATGTACTTAATTAAAAAGCAATCAACACAATTTTAAAAAATCAAGAACTAGAAAATATGTATAAAATTCAAAATTTTTATTTTTCAAATTGTGTTGCTTCTGTACTATCCGAAAGAACTTCGTTCCTACCTGGTGTCCTATGACACCACATAATTTTTATCTATTTTTAATACTACAGTAGAAAAGATCTTGATCCTAATTTTAGATACATTTTTTTTAGTTCAACGAGATAAATAATTATTAATAGTACCTAGTAAATTATTTATAATTTCTGTTACGATTCAAATTTGTATTTTTTTTTTCGATTTCTAGCAAATAATTGACGATTTTAAGCCAATAAAAAATCTATTCATTCATTGTATTTACCTTCTAAGGTTTTTAAACTTAAAAGACTATGGTACTAATTTCATAAATTATTAGATTTTTGAAGCTACACATTTAAATATTGGCCACAGTAAACGCTTATATAGAAATTTGAAATAATATGCTTAGGATATATGAAAAAAAAAAATCGATTTACATATAAAATTGGAGATGTACCACAGATTATTTTTTTTTTTATTATGTTATATTTCACTTTTAAACTCCTTGTTCGTTTATTTATTTTTAAGTCTTTTTCTTTAGTGCAAAAATAATGTTTCTTTAAAAATATGCTACCAATAAGTTCACTGAAAACATATTTCCTTCAAGGCCTGAAATCTATATCCTTTTAATACCCTCGATATTTGCTGGAAATATATATTTTGAAACGAAGTTCTTATACCACTGAAATAATGTTTTAGTCGTTCAGCATATTACACGCTGCAAAACATCAACGGAATCGGAACTAACGCGAGTATCATCGTGCTTATAGCTTATAGGTAAATAGATAGAAATAAGAATTTTTTATACTTTATAGTTTATCAACCTTATTGCAGTTAATTTATTATATTTAATTACATTTAAAATGATTTTTAATATGAACATGATTACATGCGTGTAGAATAAAACAAAATTATCGTTTGATTTTAAATTTAAAAATAAACATACAATGCAAATTCTAATTCAATATGAGTGATATATTAATTTGCTTTTCATCAGCATTTACTTACCCACTCTAATTAACTTGTTCATATATGTGATCGTGAACATACATTATTTCAAAATATTGCTGTTTAATTCACTTAAAAGCAAATATAATATAAATTAAGTAAGCATGTTAAAATAAATTACATTATTATAGATTAACAAACTATTTTGATTTAATAAATCCAACCAAACAGCGTAAAATTAATTATTACGAATTATTACACGTAACTAGACAACGCTTTTTTTTTTCGGAACCGCCAAAAACAGTAGGTAACCATCTATAACGGATTGTGTGTCAAAAATATTCATTTATTTGTGAATACAAATGTAAGATTTTGCTACAAACGAAAGCGGTATATGTACTAGAAAGTCCTATGATTTAAGCAATATTCTTAGGATATATAATATTACGGCTATGTTTAGAAAAAGAAAGAAAATTCACGTAAATAGCGTTTTTACTTTTTGAATAATAAATATTATATGAAATACAAAATTTTTAGTGACTCTTAAATAATTTAAACTATTAACTTTTTGCGAAATTGAGCTATTTATTGAAGAAGTAGGGCACAGCAGAAAATATCGAGCTAAAAATTTGGAGGACCTACTCCTAGTGTTGCAAGTGTCTACAGACTACAGTATCCGCTTACCGCCAGTCGAACCGTGTGCTTGTTTGACAACCTAATATTGTAAAAAATATATTATATTTAAAAATATATTTATAATTTAACTTTTTAGTTTGCTACCTACAAATAAATAACATTGGAGCGTCTGTTTTCTAATATTAAAATAACCGCTTTTTACTAAATACATATGAATGTATACATGATACATATACCAAAATAACATTTTTTACAATTTTTGTCTGTCTGTTTGTTCCGGCTAATCTCTAAAACGGCTGGACCGATTTTGACGGGACTTTCACTGACAGATAGCTGATGTAATAAGAAGTAGCTTAGAAAGTACTTTTATTTTAGAAATTTATTTATTTTGTAACTACGAACTGAAAATATTTTTTTAAATTCCATGCGGACGAATTCCCCGCGACTTGACACAGCACACACAGTGACACAGCTATATATATATATATATATATATATATATATATATATATATATATATATATATATATATATATATATATATATACTAGCTGTGCCCGCACCTTCGCCCGCGTTGAAATCGGTGTTTTACAAAGCTTTTCCGGCAAACTTACAGTGAAACTCTCATCAAAATCGGCTAAACCGTTCCATAAACCTTCCTCTTGAAGCCTTCTCTCCATTGGTGAAACCGCATGAAAATCCGTTCAGTACATTTTGAGGGAATCGATCACATACACTTTTGGGGACTTTGTTCTATAATATACTAACTGTTGCCCGCGACTACGTCCGGGTGGTTATGAAGAAATGCATTACTATCAAGATGTTTAACGCAAATTATTTTTTTTATTTCAGTCACTTGAAATGCTTATCACACTGAGTAACTTTTTAAAAGGCACAATTTAGTATAATTTAATAGTGATTTCTATAAAACCTCTCTATAACCACATTTTTAGTTTTATTTTCAGGCTGCAGTATAAATAACCTATCAGGCAAACTTATAGCTGCTGTATATGTTTCATACAAACTATCAACCCCAATAAAACCCCCTTAGCGGTGGAATATCGCAAAATCCGTTCTTAGCGGACGTCTACTAACTATATTCTACCTCCCTGCCAAATTTCATCTTTGTCCATCCTGGATGGATGGACCATCCAGCGGTTTTTGCGTTCTCGTAATGAGTGAGTCAGTGACCTTTCTCTTTTATATATTAATATAGATTACGATGCATGATTTGGACATCTTGTCACCATCTATAGAGCATACATTTTAAATTTCAAGTCTCTTCAAAAACATAGGATTTTCATAAAACTTCCAACCCCCGTTTTATTCCTTAGGGATCGAGTATCATAAAATTCGTTCTTAGCGAATGTCTACGCCCTATAAGGAACCTACCTGCCAAATTTCAAGTTTATAGCTGTTATAGTTTCGGAGATTTTGTGATGAGTGAGTCAACCTACCATCCCACGTTTTTACTCCAAAAGGGAGTTGATTCCTAAAGATACATTATTTGTACACCTTCTCACCATCTATAGAGCTTACATTTTAAATTTCAAGTCTCTTACTTCAAAAACATAGGACTTTCATACAAACTTCCAACCGCCGTTTTACTCCCTTAGGGGTCGAGTTTCGTAAAATCCTTTCTTAGCGGATGTCTACGTCTCTCTTTTGCTATGAACTTTAAATATACAAAATGGCTAAATGTAAAATAATGTATCAATTTCACTTTGTACAAAGTTTGAATTTATCAAACGCTGCAGCCGCCTTTGGCTACGTATAAAGTTATACCAATTTCAATTAATAATTTAATCGCTTAAAGTATAAAACTTATGATTGTTGAATAATATCCCTTTAAAGTTTTTATAACAAAATTAAAAATATATATATTTTGAAAATCCAAATCTTTTTTACGACCTTTACAAATGGTAAAGCAGAAAAAGGTTTTACTCACTCAACCAATCTTATTGAACCAAACCAATGGTATCGTAATTCGAATTGGACTCAATAAATCATGAATATATCTGTAGTTCAATAGTAATTACAAGTATGCAGTTGTAACAGGACAACCTTATTGAATGTGACACTGGAAATAATGTCTGTGATTGTGCAACTAACGAGGAAAGCGAGTCACACGATACAGTTTAAGTCGTCTATTTTGCCACTTACGAGTTAATGCTTAATTTTTCAATTTTTATACTATCGTTAATATTAAACGTTTTTGCCCTCTTATAAAAAATTACATACTAAAAGCTAACAGGTTGGTAAAGTTCAGCTGCATCGTGAATAAATAAATTCGTTTTAGCAGTGTTGATACCACTAGCCACGTTCGTATATAAATAGTTTTGACGGTATTTCAAAATAGATTTGTTAATTAATACCTTACTTACTTTAACTTGCATGATTAATTAGCTTACATTTAAAACATAAGTTTTAATTTAACAAAAAAAAAAAAATAACAAAATGTTGAATATAGAAGTATCACGTAAGATAATATACATAGGCTTTATTTTTATTTATGCAAATATTTCTTTTCGATCTGGGAGCCTGTCCTTATGGTCTCCCCACCGGGCCTTGAAAAGAATATTAAGCTGTCGGTCCCGGTTGTTATCATAGATATCTGATACTGATCGTTTTACATAGTAAGGAATGTATCCGCTAGCCTGCAGTGGATCAGCGTGGTGGATTAAGCTCCGAATCTTCTCCTACACGGGAAAAAACCTATTCTCAGCAGTGGGATGTCACAGGCATTGTCTTGTTCATGACAAAAGATAATTTTTTGGGACTCGAATTAAATTGTTTTATTGAAAAAGTGTAGTATAATTTGTATTGATAAACAGTTACGAAACAAAACATAAATTATTATAATGTAATTATTTATACTCTAAGAATCACCCAACCTAACAGGAATTTAAAAATACAAATTACTATAATATACCTAGCTGTCGTGAAAATGCTAAACGTGAAGAAGCTATTATTTAGTTTTTGACATAAATATCAGAAATCTGATGAACTAATTTATTTGTGTTTTGTTATTTACATTTATGGCTTATACCTCATCTATCCTCATTTGTAGCTCATAGTAATTAATATACAAAAATATTATTTGAAGGACGCATGCAAACATTTACCTATTTACAAGTACCTACCTTCATGTACACTAACATGCTAAGTTAAAAATGATAAATTAAATACTTAGCACCTGTTTCAGCGGTTGTTGGTAAAGTCTGTAGTAGCTAGACGGTCCCATTCACCAGATGACCTACAAATTTTGCTTTAACATGTTTTGAATAGACAGATTTTTTTTCTTTTGTTGAGATCTTTTATTGAAGTATTTTATTAATGGTATTATACTGTTCTTAAAAATAGGTAAACATTTTATAACTTACACCTCGAACACAGTTCAGTAGGCGTTATGAGTATAAATATTAATAATTAAACAATATCTAAATTAAAAGAAAATATTTTAAGTATATGTATATTTCATTCTGACGATGCGTTGGCGCAGCAGTCATAGCACTGGCTGTTACGCTAGCAGTCGCGGGCTCGATTCCCGCTCACGACAGACATTTGTATCGACCATATAGAGTTAGTCGTGGTCGTTAGTCGTGGTCTGGGCGTTGTGTTTGTGTATTGTGTGTGTTTCCGGACCCCCAACACAGGACAAAATCCTACTTGGGGATCCGTTGAGTGTGAAGCATTTATTATTATTAATTCAAATAACCGCTATGGTGTAGTGGTGCGAGTAGTCGCCTAAAACACTGATGATTTGCGGGTTCGATTCCCGCTCGGCATGGATACTTTTGTTTGCACAAAAGTTTTTTTCCGGTATGGATGTCTGTCCTTGTAGGTATCCTCACCGTGTCTCGGAGAGCACGTTAAACCTTCGGTCCCGGTTGTGGTCATAAATACCTGATTGCGACCGTTACTCATAGTAGAGAACACATCCGCCAACCCGCAGAGGAGCAGCGTGGTGGATTAAGCTCCAATCCTTTTCCTACATGGAGAAAGAGGCCTATGCCCAGCAGTGGGATGGTACAGGCTGAATGCAATGCGATGCGATATTTAGTTCTTTACTGCACAGTGTACAAAAAAAACGAGTGTGCTTTAGAACACACGACTGAAGTCAAAATTCTTTAGCTTTTACAATAATATATGTAACGTAACTCCCGTAGAAGATTTATTTTTGGACGGTTGGGCTATTTACGAAATAAGAAATTCTCATTTCACAAAGAAAATATCTTAAGGCAATAACGTCGTTATACTCTTTTTTTCTACCCTTGTATTTTTTGTCGCATAAGCAAAGAAAAAGAAATAATTGTGTTTGCTCGCAAACGAAAAAAACCGACTTCAATTACATTGACAAGTAATACAACGCAGGTAAACGAAAAAAATTAACAAACGTTTCCCTCGATTTCTCTGGAATTCTATCATCAGATCCTGGTTTCTCCTTATCATGGTGCCACACTTGGGAGACCTCCTTTCTACCAAAAAATTTTTTTATCAAAATCGGTTCATAAACGACGAAGTTATCCCCAAACATACATTATATATATATAGTAACCTCCTCCTTTTTTGAAGTCGGTTAAAAAAGACATAATTTTTCAAGTTAAGTTCTGTAAAAATTCTTTAAAATAATGCAATGAACTGACAAAATGAAATAAGTTATGTATAAGTAAATTATTTCTCATACACGATTCATTTCAGTTATAATTTGTATTTCGTAATTCTTATGGTATTTTATAGTATAAACTCTTTCTTTCTAGTATTAGAAATATGATACAGGTATTTAAAAAAATAATAATATCGGCGTTATAAACAGTAACATGATAATGTTTTATTAAAATATTCACTCAAAAAGTTCATAATTTTTTTTTAACTCTGTCACACTTTTCAAAGCAATATGTTAAGAAAAAGACTTTTTACAGTTTTAAGGAATTATATGTCAATAAATTGACGTATCAATACCATTTTATTAAATTTATTATTTCTAAGTACAATTTAATTTTTAATGTTGATGCCTATTTCGATAGAACCCACCGAAAATAAACTCGAAGAATTTTTAGCTAGATTAATTAGAACCGTACCTACCAAAAAGGCCTTTGAATATTTAAAAGTTTAAAAGTCTTTCTCGTGACATGGGTATTAGCTAGTTTTTAGCGTACTAGCGTGATTATTAATCTATTAGGTACACTATTGATGTCTTCTCCAATTAATAGTTTTTTTTTAAAGAACAGATTTAATATTTATGTAGCTACTTAAGTACCTACATCTTTTAATTTTCTATGTCTTTTACCCAATTTGATTTGTCTTAGATTGTTTGTTATCCGTGTCACATCTCTAAGGGGGCGGTACTCTTCAGTAAAGTAGATACGGCCATTTTAAGTAGTATAAACTTACCGGAAAAAATATAAAAAGTCGTGAGCTTGATCGACTGTTATCATAAAATAGATACCGAATTTCATTTGCCTGACAAATACCCAGTTTGTTTTGCGTAACACTTCACTAAGTGGGCGGTACACTTCAGTGAAATGCGACATTACATGTACTTCAATCTTACCGGAAAAAAATATACATCTTCGTAGGTGTAAGATGTCGCTATCGTAAATAAGATAAACAACACCATCAGTCGTAAGTAACTGTTCATATAATTATGTATTAGTCATTTTTGTTATAACTACATATTTATACTTGTTACTTGGTTAAGATAAAATTAACTCCTTGCAATAACGTAATAATAAAATATTTTTACTTTAAACTTTTCATTTTCATAGTTTATGTATTAATGTTAACAGTATTAAAAGAATTGAAAGTGTTTATACAAGGACTTTAATCCAAAGAGGTGGGTAATGAGTAACTTGTTCGACTTACTTGAATTCGTCTTTCTTTTGAACATTTATAATTTCAGCGCAGAACTTTCTTAATTAATTACGAGTTGATGTCAATAGAGCTATTCCAACTTCTGCCTTCTCAAACCAAAAATTATAAATCAACAAAACATTTGTACAATGGTGTATGAGTATAAATTAATAATTTAAAAGAAAATTTTACTGCGGGATGATGGGTAAACTCACAAGGACTGACATCTAAGTCAGAAACAAATATTTGTACAAATACAAATATCTATCCTGAGCGGGAATCGAACCCGCAAACCGACGGTGTTTAGGCGCCTACACAACTCACGCACCGTTACACCAGACCACGATTGTTCTGCTAGTATTATAAATTATAAAAAAATATTATGGCTATACTTTTAACTGTATAAATATTATAATAATACAAAATACTTTAAGAATAATCAAATATAATTTCTGATTACATGTAGGCACTTGTATTTAAAGTGAATAATAAAAACTTATTCAAAAACTAAATTTCTAAGTTTCTAACCGTTAGTTTATCGTCCCAAAAGGTTGGTAAATAAATAACTTAAACATAAACTCATCATATTATATATATATATATATATATATATATATATATATATATATATATATATATATATATATATATATATATATATATATAAAATAAATGAGTGTGACTGAAAATATTTTCCGATAAGAACTTGTAAACAAGTAAGGATTTTGTTACATTACAAACTAGCCGCGGAGAAGTCTCCGCGGCTTTACTCGCGTAGAAATTAATAATATTTACAAAGAGGAGCGAAAGTATTGTATAATTATTACATTACATTAATTTAGGACCTCTTTATACCCAGCATACCCACGTGCGTTAGAACTAACAGATTGCTCGCAGAGCTCGTTCTCGATCACGCGTCATGGTACAGACGAGCGAAAAAAAATTTTTTCTTTGCGTACGTCTCATTGAAGTAGGTTCATTGAGACAGGGTGTCGTGGGATATACCCTACCCAAAATTTTAAGCAGCTTGCCTGGGGAACCGTAACCTTACAGAAGATCACGGCTAAATAATACTGCTTTCAAGCAGTGTTTTGTCTTATAGTAAGTAAGGTGGCCAAAGCTCCTGGGGAGGGTCGAATAGGGTCGGCAACGTGTTTGCGATGCTTCCGGTGTTGCAGGAAGTGGGCTGTAAGCTTGTTTACAAGCCTAGTCATATAAAAATCATTTAATAGCCTCATTTTTCTCATCATGAATTCTAATATTTTAGTAATAACTCTTTCTTATTATGTTCTAAGAACTATAACTATAATATAGCTATTTCTTATTATGTTCCAAGAACTAAGTTTTTACCACACTAAGTGGTTACTATTAGCCTTAAAATTCAAGTCTGATTCAATATGCCGATATAAGTATTTATTTTATTAGCTGACCTTATAAATGTTTAAATTTATTATCATGTTTTTTTTTTAATTTTAAAGAAAATTATATGCCATTATCACTTATATGTCAAAGAAAAAATATGTCTAAAGAATAGTCATATATATAATTTATTTCGAAATTTTACAAAATTAACCATATTTACAATACGCAACTTAAGAATTAAATATTTACAGATAGTTACGGTATAAATCTTGTCCGCGTGGAATGGCGCCATGAATGCTGGCAGCATTTCCCTGTTGAATAGCTATGGTGATTCTCTGAGCAAAAAATACACCAGTACTTCTTGTCACCAGTGGAGGCAATAAGATATGTGTCAATGTCATTATCAAACACGGTGTGCTTTTTATGTTTAACTCGCATTCTTTTATTTATATCTGGTAGCGGTAGAGCTGTTTTCGCAATCCTTGGATCCGCTTATTTCAATGGAAACAATTCAACAAAATGTTTAATATTTATTGAAAATAGAAGTGATCCTAGCTAAAAGAATAGTGTCCAAAAGGAGGATTCCAGGACTAGTTCTATACAAACAGAAATTCATATAAAAAAATCGAAACTGATAAAAAAAAGGCTAAACGGATAAAAGAAGAAGGCTATTATTAGTAAGTTATATTCTCTGTAAAAAAGGTGTAAAAAATACATAAAAAGTCGGTTAATAATACATTCTCCTCAGTTGCTAGAGACGTGATTTCACATAAAATGTTGTTTACGCGTATAAACTTGCAAAATATTCTAAGGTTTTATATGACATTTACACTTTTAAGGCACGTTTTACAGTATATGTCCTGTTTTATTCACTCATGCAATAAACTGCTACATAGAATTTTTTTTCCGACGTAAAAACGGAGGAGGTTCTCAAGTCGATGCGTTTGTTTTTTTTTTTATTTTACTAATTTATTTAATATTCTTTTATTATTATAATAATTTATTATTTTCAATGTTATGGAATATTAATTGTAAATCTGAAAATTAATAGGTATTTTATGGTTCTGAGTTAACTATACTATATTGCTGTAAACTTACCTACTGTGGAAATATTGTTTATTGCATTTATTTTGTAGTTTTATAAATAGTTTAAGCTTAATCGTTATGGAGACTATATTTACATTTATTTTTTAATAATATTCTTCTAATTCTTAGAATAGAATAGAATATGCTTTATTATACACCACTCAGAAAAGATTTACATAAAAACACTTATTCGCACATAGCGATAGTAATGTACAAAGGTGGTCTTATCGCTTTGTATCGAATAATAATAACTAACGATAACTCTTCTAATTCTTCGTGTGTTCTACTTAAGTTCCGCAGATTCTTTATGTAAACTTTTGCTGCCCATGGAACTAAAAAATAATTCATTGGTTGTTACACTCTTTACTTTTTTCACTCTTTAAAAAAAGAGAATCGATGAATTGTTCAAACAAAAATAGAACAAAATGTAAGTCGTCACGTGACAGCAGATGGCAGATGGCAGATGTGAAACATTTAATAAACATTTATTTTCTTTATATACAAAAAAATTTAATTCAAGAATTTCTTAAAAAATCGTTAAAAGTCAATTATTATATAGCTATACTATATATAGTACATACATTCCATCACCACGCCAACAATCAGATTTACCCTCGCCTACAGATGTTTTACATCAAAAACATGGCTAACAATACCGAAGATAAGCAATGCACGCAAGGTAAGAACAAGACGCCATCGAAGTCATACGCCATGCGACACCCCGTCCAGCGCGAGATAAAGACCAAATTTGTCACCGAGCGGATGATGTGGAATAACTGCACCAATACCCGCGTCCCAGCGTCTTTCATAGCATGCAATATATTTAACGCCAGCGTCAACATTGATGCTAAAAAAGAGAGACGTTATTAATGGCGAGAAGCAAGACGAGCAATGGATGAAAACAACATTGACCAGGTTATTCGAGTTAGGGGTGAATCTGATGCTATGTTTACGGGTATTGGAAAAAAGCGATCAATTTACCTGTGTCTCTGTAAAACGATACAACTGCGGAGAGTGTCTAGGATTAAATAACATTACAAAAGCCTACTGACATTCTGTATACTGTGAAAAAATTGAATTAGTTCTGAAAAGCCTCTTATCATTCATTATGTTAACGGATAACTGGCCAGGGAACACACGACTCAACGAGTGGTTTCGTAATCGAGCAACAGTTGAAAGATACAAAACTTAAAAGCTTTGATATCGTGTTGTTGTTGGTATGGTGTTGTTTTATTTTACCATAACGCTTGTGGATTACGAACGAAGGTATTTAATTTGAGTTCAGAAATTACCGCTTCTCATGCTGATATATTTTTGCTATCTGAAATTTGTCTAGCCCCGGGTATTATTGATGCTGAAATTATCCCTAGTGGATATCAGATACTTAGAGTTGACAAGCAGTGTCTACAGAGAGTAAGCTTTGTAGCTATCATAGCTACCCGAAATATACTGCAGTCAGTTAAAGTGTGTAATGTTCCGGGGGTTGTGAGTTTGTGTGCTAATATATCGAGGCAAAATAATATAGTACTATTAACTATGGAATGTTTATATATTTCGCCATACACGAAAAACGAAGTGTATTTTATTTTTATTTTATTGTAATAATTAATTATTAATATTCTAAATATTTAATACTATTGAAACTGTCTGTTTAAAATATAAAAAATGTTATGATGTGTGATGATTTTAACTTGAACATTAATTCAACAAGTGTTACGAGTACAGTTATAGTAAATTTTGAATGACTTCTGGCGCTCTGTAAAATACAGCAGGTAAATAAGGTTTTTAATAATCATAGGAGCATGTTGGACATGTCCTTAGTGCATCGCTACGCAGTATCAATGTGCAGAGAGCATTGGATGTAATTATAACGAAAGATTCCTAGTGATGTCAAGAGTGACACTAGAATTTTTTCTCACGCCGGTGTCTCTAATTGGTAAAGTGGCTTGGGTCCATGAATTTTCATCAAAAGACAAATTTAGAATAGAATTTCTTTTGAAATTTTGTAAAGTTGCATCAAGTGTTTCGGTCAGTCCAGGAAATTTCCAAATTGGAGTGCGGGCAAAATATACATTATTTACGGGACAAATAAATAACATATTAATATAGTATAAGCAATGTGAAAATTTTAAGTACCCAATTTGTCAGTGTTCTTTTAAAGAATATTTTAATTTTATTATCCGAAATTGGCTTTATGCCTTCAACAAAAAATGGTGCACCTAGGAGACAAAGTGTACTTTTTTGAAGTATTTTTAAATTAGAAGTATTTTTAAATTAGAAGTAATTTTATTATATAACTCCGTTGCCAAATTAATTTTGGAAAGTGATAGAATATCTGTGAAAAAAAATATTTTTTTAAATGCCAATGGGAACTCGATATTTAATATTGACGAAGCTGATACAGGCGTTAAAGAGTTAAATGATATATTGAATAGTTGCATAGACAGCTGCGTTCCAAGTAAACAGCTTAAAGTTGTACTATCTCGGTACAGTCACCCTGCTTGGTACACGCCTCTTACAAAATGCTACATAAAATTAAAAGCGCACTTTCATCGTCTTTACTAAAAACCTAAAAGGTCTAGTAAATATCGCGTAGAGTTTACGTGTAACAGAGCAATTATTAAATTGAGTATTAAAACTGATTTTCGAAGCTACTTTTCAATAAGAGCAGTAATCGACTGGCGCTCTGACTTGCTGCATAAAATATTATTCAAAATACCGTCATGTGCACCTCGTAACAATTTTTACAAGCCGGTTATTCCATTCTCAGCCACAAATTATCGACAGAAATAGTATACTCAATAGAACTTTTAGCTATGTAATAATATTAATGTTAATATCAATTTGTTTCATGGGAATATCAATACCAAAGAAAGCGTTTTTTAGATCTATGGAATCCATGCACTCTGGTAACTAGTTTTGTTTAGCTTTATATAGATTATTCTTTTTAAAAATATTCAGCATTGTTATTTTTTGTCCAGTTTCAATACGTGGTAGCTTGTTATAGCTTTTTAGTTTTCTATTCTGCAATAGTTGACTTATAGTCTATTTTATTACGGCTAACATAAATATATTAATATTAGATAGCTTTTAACTATTAGGAGAATACTCCTATCAATTCTTAAGTCATTGACCAAAAAGATTCATTACAGATATGTACAATAAAAAAACCCCGAATCGATTGACAAAATGTACTTCTGTAGCGATCGAGAGACTTCAAACATCCAGACTTAAACAAATAGCTTTGCATGCAGCAGCATATTCCTAGCGTTTGTAATTTTTTTTTTATAGATTTTGGAAGCTTCAACATTTAAATTTAACTTGTTCGTTTTATATCTGTAACGTGTTACTAACATGATAAATAACAATAAAAACATACAATACTATTTGCTTAACAAAACAATATTAATATCAGTAACGGCTGGTGACAGCAGTTACCTATAGATGGCGTGTTTGGGGCCATTATTTAGCATCTATTGTACCATGTCACGAACATTCGCGTCGGCTGTGTAGCACTTAATAACTCAGCTTCAAGCTACATTTAAGCTGACTCAGACAAGGTCGGAAAATATCTTATTGCAACCGTAAACACTACAAAATGGCTTTGGAATAGTTTTTCTGTATTCATTATATATTAGTCAAATAATTGATAAGTATTTGCTGTTATAGCTATATATATATATATATATATAGCTATAACATATATATATATATATATAGCTATAACAGCAAATACTTATCAATTATTTGACTAATCTTCATAATTTCGATGTGTACAAACAAGTAACGTTTAACGTTGATTCAAGATTATAATATACTAGCTGACTCCGCAAACGTTGTTTTGCCATAACGCAAAATTTCAAATATTTTTCTCAATTTGATCGCAGCACCAACTGTCGGGACAAACTGAAATTAAAATAGAATAATATTTAATATTTGATGCTGCGATGGTAGCGCAGTCTACCGGATCCAATGTAAAACGTTCCAAAATTAACAACTACTTATAAATGAAAAATTAGTTAAATAAACATTTTCCAGTGGACCAAATTGTAAATCTAAACCATCCTCGAATCCCCTTGAACTCACACAAAAAATTTCATCAAAATCGGTCCAGCCGTCTAGGAGGATTTCAGTGACATACACACGCACACAAGAAATATATATATAAAGATTATAACACATACAATAATATCATAATGCTATAATAAAAAATAAATATAATACGTCAGGAACCACTCTACACGCATAGTGAATCTTGACACTACGGAAATGTAGCTTATTAAAGCGCTTGCTTATACGACGTAGAAGTTTTATTACCACCGACAAGTTCTTAAAAGGGTAATGTATACCATAACAGATTCGTGTACTACATGCCTATTTATTATAAGTATACAAATATTTTTGTTTGTCAACAAAGTGATAAATGTTATATGAAAATTGCATGTATTGTATTTGATTTTGCCTAATATTCAAATCATAATAACATACTCATTAGTTTAATGAGTGAATCAATACTATTCGGCCGTGACTTGAATCAGGCTGATACCTTTATGTGTCTTTAGTAGAGCAAAGTAACTAAAGCAAGTTAATATTATTTTTATAATTGAACGAGAAAAAGCATTACAATTGTAGCTATCACTGAAAAAAAAAAATAACAAACGTAAGGTAGCTACGTTTGTTATTTTTATTAATTTTGTCACATGATACCCCGTCATTATGATTTTTGAAACGTGGATAGTATCGGAAAGCTTTATAATTTGTCAAATCATAGTAATTGATACTTTTACAAGCCACAAAGTAAAGGTAACAGGATCTCGATTCACATACATAACGACATAAAACGAATAATAATAATAATACGAAATAGCATATAACTTATTTGAAATGGTAACCATAACCTTTAGACAAAAATTGATGAGATATCGTTGAAAAATTGAGCGATGTATAACCTGGAGAAACAAATGTTAATGGCAAGTAAAAAAAGATAATAATAATAATATTTAAAAAATTAAAATAGTATAATAAAAAAATATAATAAAGCAAAACAATTAATGCGTTTTCACTGTAAAAAATAATTAAATAAATAGGAGTATTAGTTTTTCTTTATATATTGAAACATAAAATAAGTCCTTAACAATAACACTTCCAGTTGCGCATATTTCTGTTAACTTGTGTAATAGATACTTTAAACCTACCCTACATATTGTTAATTTCTTGTCTCAACTATTAATTGCTTATATATTGTATTGCGATGTACCCAACATATCATTTTTTTGTTTATATTTTCTCATGTAAGTGAATTGTATTCTTTTGAGAAATAAATGATCTGTAATCTTAAATGATTTAACGAAATTATACTCCTCACAGTTAGAACAGCAGATAAGAGCAAATTGTATTCGGAGACATTATAATCGATTTTATTATTTATTTTTTGAGAGCTAAGTTCATTGTTAAATAATGCATCGTTTTTTACTTTACCGACGAAAAAATCAAGATCTACACAAGAGTCAAATTTGTGTTCACTCATATTATATGACTTATATACTGACTTTGCTATTTTTACTAGCAAACCAAATATTTCAACCTAATAGTACAGTACAAACACAAAGTTTCAAATACAAATATATCCTGTGTGTAGAATTAATATGCAATAAAATTGATGTACATCTAAGTGATATTAAAATGATCACGAAGTTTAAATATTAAATTGTTTTTCATTTAATGTAGATATTTTTATATTAGAACGGGTAAAAAGGACCAAACACAAGCCTCATCAAACATTAAATATTTACAGGATGAGGAAGTCATAAATAGGATTAAGGAATTAAAGAAAATTGAAAATGATATGGGAAGCTGAAACTTCGCCAAGGCTAAACACGCACAAAAAGTGGGCACACATCCTTCAAATAATTAGAGTTTGGATAGAAAATAGAAAAGAGCTCAGTGATGTCTAAGACTTACACGATATAATATAATATGTTGAAAATACTAGCATAAATGGAAACAATATACATTAATAAACAATTCATAAAATAAAAACGTTAGAACAAAATATTTTTTTCGAAAAAATACTCGTAAAATAACTTAAAAAACTAATTACACTCTAAATAAACATCTCCTTTAATTTTATATATTTATATTTATTTTATTTATTAATTATTTATTAATATATTTATATTAATATTATTTATTTTATAATTATATAAAAAGAAAAAAAAATGAAGAAAAAAATCGAAGATAAATTTATACATCTAGAATAAATAATAGAATAGTTAACAAAAAAAATGTATCGTACGTTAGAATAAGAACCGGTCGGTGGACTCACGTCTCTGTTGGAGACATTACGTTAGTCCAACTTAAACAATGATATTGCTGAGTAACACCTACTTTGATTTAAAAAAAAATGCATGTTTTAGAAATAAAAAAGAACATGGGTTCAAAAGCCCGTGGATGTATATTACTTATATAAAAAAACATGTTCTTCGCATTCATGACCTATAAAATTCTCTTAAGCTTCACATGTCATCACAAGCCATATATCGTGAGCATAAATTCTGCAGGACATACAGAGTATCATATCTAAACGGTTATTAAACAGCAGACATTCATTCAAATCACCTTCACTACTATCAGCATACGGAATTGCACTATTTTGAAATTCCGTACCACTTCTGGCATGAATGCATTATTTTTATGTTTTTTTTTTTCAGGTATGTCTTAATTTGTAATTTGCTCTATTTTAGGTTCTCCTTCGTCGCTTACTTTTAGTTGCATATTTGTTACGACCAATAATAAGTTTTCCACTAGTAATTTTTCCACTATTAATAAAGAGTTACCCACTATTAATGAAAAATCAAGACACACCAAAAACCTATTATTTTCAATTTATGGAGAAATAACCGTAACTTCCATAAATACAGATGCTTTGGCATTTTTATTACGTAATATTATAGGATTCAGATGGATAATCTGTGGTCGTAAACGACCCTATATAATATATCAACGGCTTCCACGTAGGTACAGTAAGTCAACTAATATTTTTAGGTTTTTTGAGTTTTTGGTAACTTCGATACCAAATAGACTTTGTTTACTGACTTAGTCTTTAGATTAGAAAATAACAAAGTACTAAACCACATAAACTCCTTTTAGAAATCGGGTCGAATGCAGGCATACATTTATGTAGAATTTTATCCACAAGGCCTACGTGCTTTGTAATAAAACTACAACCGTATTACTGTACCAGTTTTTCAGTTTTTAATTTTTCAAACTTTAATTTTTTAAACTATTATTTTGTGATAGACCATACTAATATTTCTTTATTTTTCTTCTAATTATTTATTGACTACAACTTTTAAGGTATGAATTGCAACTGATATACCTACACTTTAATCATAATCTATTCAATATCATACTAATATTATACATAAAGTTGTCTAAGAGTTTGTTTGTTCGTTTGTTTGAATAAAAAATTAGTATCTCAGGAACTACTAGATCAAATGAAAAAATTATCTTTATATTGGATAGTCCATTTACCGCGGAAGGTTTATAGGCTATATAATATTTTAATACATTTTTTTTGCTTAAAATAATGCGAACGAAACCACGGGGCTTAGCTGGTGCAGTATAATTATCTACTTAATTTATGAACTAATACGAAGAACTTAGTAAGCAATGAAATATTTCTTATTTCCTTTCACCTGATTGTGATTTCCTTCTTTTCATATAGAGTAAATTACGGCTTGTACTTTATAAAATAAAAATCACCCAATTCGATATTACAAATAAAATCTCAGTAGGTAACAAATACCAATTGTGCAATATTTTTATACACAAGTTTAAAAGAAATAGACCCTTTATATCTTTTAATATTAATACGCTAGATGTTTGCGTTTTTAGAAAAAACTTCACAACTACTCCACATAAATTATATATCATTTTATAGATAATTGCTTGCTCTACCGGTATCCACAACAAAAAAAAAATATTATTGCTTTTATTTTTGTAAATTAATTTATTATTAAAATTCTATATATGACGGCTTTAATTTTGAAACAACGTCGACATGATTGACGGTCCGTGAACTTTTTGTTCAATTTCAGGCTTTTTTCCCCTGAAATCGCGGGACCCAGCTAGTATCTTTTAATTTGTGTGTGGCGTGTATTGAAGCACAAGAAATCTCACCAATGAAACGTTTTATTTTAAGTCATGTGAGGTTAATATAAAACATACCATTAATAAGAAGCAATTTTCCACTACTGTCTTAATCTAATTAATATTACAGATAGATATTTTTGTATTAAATTATCATTTTTTGCAAAAAATGGTTATCTAAATAAGTTATCCCAGTTAGAATTATAGGTACGTAGCGGTTATCAGCTAGGAGCTTAATCCACCACGCTGCTCCACTGTGGGTTAGCGGATATATTGGCCCTACTATGAGTAACGATCACTATAGGGTGTCTGTGATAACAATCGGACCGACAGGCTTACGTGTTCTCCGAAGCATTGTGTGGAGACCCACAAGTACAGATACTCAGGCCGAAAACTAATATTTGAACAAATACAAAGTACAAACATCTCTCCCAAGCGCAAATCGAACCCGGAACCGCCGATGTACAGGTGCCTACACCTCACCACCAGAGCGGTCGTCCAAATATAGATGTGCTTATGAAAAAGGGATCATTAATAACCAATTTTAAAGAAATATATATTTAAAACCATTTGCTATAGAATAAATTTTCTTATCAAATACATAGCCCACATAACGTGTGTTTTAAAAGAAAATTAGAAAAAAATATGTAAAACCGTCCAAACACTCTCCTTTGTTGATGATAGGAACGTGATTCGACATAAAATGTTGTGTGACGCATTTGCTTCTAAGTGAACAATGTCTATGTAAATCTGAATTTTATCTACGATGAATGATGCTTCTATTAGTAAAGAGGTAAAGATGTGACAGATTTTTTTATTTAAATCGGTAGTGGTATTAAAACAAGTCTAAAAAATATATCAACAACCGCTCTGGTGTAGTGGTGCGAGTAGTCGCCTAAAACACCGACGGACGGTCGACGGGGAGTTCGATTCTCACTTGGGATGGATATTTTTGTATTTATACAAATATTTCTTTCCGGTTTCCTTGTGGATCTCCCTACCGTGCCTCGGAAAGCACGTTAAGCCGTCGGTCCCGGTTGTTATCATAAATACCTGATAGCGATCGTTACTGATAGTAGAAACATATCCGCCAACCCGCAGTGGAGCAGCGAGGTGGATTAAGGTTCAATCTTTCTCCTATATGGAGAAAGAGGCTCGGAGGCCCGTGACCAATTTTCATAAAATTTTAAAACATGGCTAAAGGAAGCTTTAAGAAAGTTTAACATTGTAAACATCTAACCTAGATAAGTAAAACCACAATGGTCATTTATTTTCATGTAGGTACCTACTACTCACAACTTTATAAAATATATAAAAATGAGACCCATAACAGTATGAGACAAATCATAGACAATTACGATACGATGCAATTATTAAATTAAAAATATTTTTATCAGTTTATTGTATACAATGTAACATGCATTAATGTGGGTATGAGTAAGGTGAGTTAATTAATCTTGTTCAGTTTGCAGCTTCCCAATGGTGATATTGTGTTCGCCTTGCTAATGAATTCTCGATTCAGACAACAACACTGAGGTTTCTGAAACTTGAAATGTTCAGAATTTATTGAACGAACCAAACTTTCATTAAGTCACGTTCGTAACATGAAAAATTTTCGTTCCCATACTCGCTTAGAATAATATTGTGAATCTGGATTTTATCATAGCGATAAGAAGAAAGGGATCTAAAGTGAAATTCAAAGTTATGACCATCGTAAAACGAGGACTATATTATTACTTTTATAAAGTACCTTCAGGTACATTTATCTAGAAACGGATTTGAGGTAAATCTCTAGTCACATGCTAAAAACTATTAGGTAGGTAGGTACTATTCATAGTTACGTAAACCTTGAAACAAATATTGGAAGGATTACTATCATCTTACTAAGGCAGATCATTAATCATTACAGCCTATACAGACAGTCCACTGCTGGACATAGGCCTCCATAAGTTTACGCCAAAAATAACGTGAACTCATGTGTTTTGCCCATAGTCACCACGCTGGGCAGGCGGGTTGGTGACCGCAGCACTGGCTTTGTCGCACCGAAGACGCTGCTGCCCGTATTCGGCCTGTGTATTTCAAAGCAGACTTACTAAGGCAGATAATGTTGTAAAAATAGATAATGTGCCATAAACATATGGTAAACTAAAACATATTTCGGAATAGTATTATTTAATATTATATATTGTTATATACTTTATTGCACTCAAAAATACATATAGAAACATAAAATAATAGTAAGGTTTATGGCAAAGGTGGACTTATCTCTGAAAGAGATTTCTTGTATACTTTTGGAAGATTTTTTTACAGTAAGAAAGTATCTGGATGAGCCACACTCACCAGCTTTTGTCAATTGGCTGCAAGTAGACCCTTCTAGATCAATTTTCTTCCGATGGAATGTTTAAACTAAAGTTTACTGTCGTATATTAGGTCTAAATGTGTAAACCAAAGAAACAAACCAACAATAATAATATTAAATCTTCTAAAGCACAAATAGACACATTTTCTTTCTTGGGATACTGTAATGGGTCGTTGAAATGTTTATAGCCCCGTTTCACGTTCTGCGAGAAACGAATCTTCGATCACAATAAATTTTATCCAGAACGTAGATTTATTTTGTTGATTAACGTACTATACCGATAAGAAAACATAATAGCGTTTTGAACTGATTTGCGTTAACATTTCGTCGCTTCATAATTAGTTACGTAATAATGACATTTACATACATGATAATTTTATTTTTTCTATTAATTGAAATGTAGTTTACACATTCATATAATGTTCATCTTGTGTTAACACTACCAAACATAAATTATATTAGGTACCTGACCAACCGAGCTCCGCTCACGTGAAAATATCGGATATAGAAAACGACGGTTTCCAGATACTTTTACAATAGATGTTTAGTATCCACATTAATAGATGGCGCCTAGTAAATCTCAAAAACCATATCGCGCAGGTAGAAAACGAAATTTCCAAGATAAATAGACTTATCACTCCTTGTAGATACTACTGTTTATTAGCGTATGTTTATATTATATAACCAAGTAAGCAATTATAAAACTCATTAATTGATAAAAACTTTAATTTATTTATTATACATACTTAAAACTTAGATGCATCAAGAATGTATATACATCCGTTTTTCAAGTCATTTAAATAATCGTGTTTAAAAGATTAAACAAATATCGCAAGATAAAATATCAGGCCAGCAGTCCGACTAAGTCGACCTTATAGAAGATCACATCTAAATAACACTGCTCATAAGTAGTGTTGAGTTCCTGTGACAAGTAAGGTAGCCAGAGCTACTAGAAAGAGTCGAGGATAGGGTCGGTAATGCGAATTGGCATCAATAAGCTACGATATCCGCTTACTATCATATACATACAATGTAGGTTGTTAGTCACCTTTGTAATAAAAAAAAATAGTAAGTGGCACGGACGTGAACTACTCTCTCCTTTATTACAGTAAGAAACTTGATCGCTATTAATATCATGGTTATAAGAGAACTATACTCAATCTTGCTAATGGGTTTGTCAATTTCGTCTTTTATTCTTATGTCTGTATCTGGATAAGATTTCGGAAAAAGGTGAACATGATGACCCTCTGAGGCAAGATGATCCTTTTCAATTGTACCGAAGCTATTAAAGGTATCTAGGTTTATTTCTTTAAAACGTAGGTCCAGATACCCCGGCGCCTCCGTTAATTTGTAATTGTGTTGTTAATTTGTGTAGTGGTTTTAATCTAATACACGGTTAGTTCCAAGATACAATAATTATGTTTTTTAATTTGAAACAGTTTAATATGTAGTATAACAAAACAGGAAACAATATAGACTTGGGCAAGATAATTATGAAATTTGGATAGGGACATCTTGGAGACCCGGTACTACAAGCTGAGGATGTTTAGAAAAATAATAATAAAGGATCAGTAAATGTAATTTATTTATTTATTTACTTATTTACAGAAAAAAAAGATACAATTTATGTGATAAACAGTGCAGCAAAAACAATGAACAGTTTAACAGTGCACTGTGTTTCTAAAGTAATAGTACTAAAGTACATACGATATTATATACTAACATAAAAATATGATAGAAAGCTATACAAATAATAGATTATATTTTTATAGAGGCTAAAATACATTCAAAGCTATTAGTTACTGGCTTATTGACAGTCGCTTTAAGATTTTTATTAATATATATAATAATTAACTATATTAATACTATGTATTTTTCTTTTTTATACTCAATTCTTAATATCATATTATTAACATATTTTTTCCATTTTCTATACAATTTATCTCTAAATTTACATGCTTTGATTACACTTTCATTTATCCAATTATTATGACTACGCTTCGGATTGGTGTTTAATTTTATTTCGACTTTTGATTTATATATATTTATCATAGCAATCATTAATTATTTTATTAAGTTGTGTGTAGATTTCTAATGGGCATTTTATATTTTCAATCGCTTTCCAATTAATATTTTTTTAAGAGGCTTTTTAGGCGGTCGATTTTAATAATAACTTTATTTTTTATTCTATTGTCATGTATGGGTATTGTACTAAGGCACGTCATTGCAATCATTCTATTGTCGGAAAGTACAGTGTCAAGTGCTGTTGTTAAAATGTCTAGTGTGCGTGATTTAACATATATGTGGTCAATGTAATTTTATCCCTAGATATTTCTATCCGTGTGTAATCTGAGATCCCACACACTAGGCCTAAGTTAGACATCATATTATTAAATTATAACTATGTTTAATAGGACTGTCTGATTGTAAGTCAATATGGACATCACCTATTTAAAAGAGTTAGTGTTTACAGTCTTTATTTTTAAGAGATTTTTAAAAAGTTTTTCTAGTTCATTAATAAATAAACATTTACTATTGTTCGGTGGACGGTAGATTGCACACAGTTTTGCAGAATATTTTATAGACGCTAAAATACATTCAAAGCTATTAGTTATTGGCTTATTGACAGTCGCTTTAAAATTTTTATTAATATATATAATAATTCCACCTCCTTTACGCGCTTTACGCAATGCTGTGTGCATTGTATAACCGTCTAAGTTAAACATATTACTTATGGAGTCCGAAATATTTGCTTCAGTGATAACTATAATATCCAAAACTATATTACAATGTTTTACTATTTGTTATAAGGCTGAAAAATTTTTGATCATTGATCTTACATTGACATGAATACAGGACAAAGTATATTATTTTTAGTAGATAAACAATCTAAAAAGTTATGCAAATTTGAGCAATTAAATATTTCAGTTACTTCATTATTAATTTCCTCCATTATAATGTAAAATTATAATAATTACTATAGTTATATTAAAATTATAATAATTATAATAAATAATAAAAACAAAAAAAAATATTAGTTTATCAAATAAGCTTATTTATATCTTCTAATGACCTCAAAATTATTGGTTGGCTATCGCTGTTTTTTCTAACATGGATAACTCCTTTTTTGCACCATATGAATTTCTCCTTTAATTTATCTTTAGCATTCCATAAAAGATTTCTATTATAGGGTGTAAGAGACTCTTTCATAAATACTGTTTTATTAGAGGATATTTTATGTTCATTGGCTACAAGCTCTTTTAATAGTATTTTGGTACATTTGGATGCACTTAGCCATTTCTGGGTTGTTTCCGCATTTTTCATTTTAAGTTGTACTGTTCCAGGGAAATCGTTTTCTTTTGTCTTTCTTTTTAGCTTTACGTGAATCATTACAAGGCATTTTTAGTTTTGTTGCTATATTTTCAACAATAACCTTTATTTTATCTATCTCACTATTTGGTATATTAAAAATTTCTAACTGATCATTTTATTTATTTTGTTCTGATTCATGTCAAATCTGCTCTAAGGCTCTAATTCTATTTTCTAAATTAGAGTTTTTATTTAATAATTCTGTATTTTTTCGTTTTAATTCTTGAATTGTTTGTTTACAGAAATCGATACTTTCCACTATTTCGTCCATTTTGTCACTTTGATATTGTAACGGCTTAATAAAATCTTTTATTTGTCTTTGTATAGATTTTTCTATTTCTTTTATTAGTTTTTTTAATATGTATTTCATATTCATTGCTAAGTTTGGTGAATCACGTGTTAATTCATCGTTGTCATCATCATAATTGGGTGTAAAGAAGGAACTCCGTCTTAGTGAAGAATTATGGCAATCTTGACATGTCCATTCCAGATTCTCTGTTGTGCGTAATACGGTAATTTGCTTATTCGTTATATCTGAACATGTAGTGTTACTGTGTACCATTTTATCACATTTGTTACATTCTAGTTTTTACTTCGTTTGGTAATATTTTTTGCGCATTTATCACACTTATTCATGTTATATATGGGATTTAGTCACCGAATTTATATTCTCACAAGTCAAATAAATATAATTTTATTATAATATACAAAAATTACCAATTAGAGATGGTGGCATCGGCGTAAGAAAAATTACTAGTGTCGCTCTTCCTACGTTTCTTGCTTCTGCGCATAGTATCAAGGGTTTATGTTCTGACATCTTAAAATCTAATTCAGTCCATATTACAAATGCTACAAATGCAATAGAAAACTGGAAGTTAATGTGTCCTAATGGTGATATCCCGAAGGACGTTATAAAACAAAAACTTTGGGATATACCAATAGTTCACAATACTCATATAAGTTTGACGCAAAATCTTACAAGTGACAAAAACCGTGCAAGGGTTCTAGCTGTATCAAATAAAGAGTCAGGTCACTTGTTACACGCAATGCCGTCAAAAAATCTTAGGACACTTTTAGACAATGAAAGTTTTAGAATTGCTCTCGGTCTCCGGTTGGGAGCTCCACTGTGCTTTGAACACAGACTTCCGTGCGGAAAAGAGGTCGATCCTTTCGGACTACACGGCCTTTCCTGTAACAAGAGTTCAGGTAGGTTTTCCCGCCACGGTTCCCTAAACGATACCATAAAAAGAGCTCTTGCCACCATCGACGTTCCTGCTCTTATCGAGCCTACTGGAATTAGTCGCAATGATAGCAAGAGACTTGATGGATTGACGTTGGTTCCCTGGGAAAGGGGACGGGCGCTTTTGTGGGACGCAACCTGCGTTGACACACTTGCTCCGTCTCATGTCAGGAAAACAGCCTTAAAAGCTGGAGCCGCAGTGGAAAAAGCTGAAACGACTAAACGGCACAAATATTCGTCACTAATTCCAAATTACATCTTTGTGCCGTTTGGAGTCGAAACACTTGGACTTTGGAGTAGCAGTGCTAAAAAATTTTTAAATGAGATAACATTTCGCCTTATTGCCCCCACTGGTGAAAAGAGGGCTGATGCATTTTTTGCCCAGAGAATCGGCATAGCGATTCAACGGGGAAATGCTGCCAGCATTCTCGACACGATTCCACGCGGACATGATTTATACCAAAACTATCTGTAAATATTTAGTTCTTAAGTTGTGAATTGTAAATATGTATAATATTTTGTATAAATAAAATTATGTTTTCATATACAAGAATTAATAATATTTAAATTAAAATATAAAATCAATAAAAATAAATTGACATTTTTTTATGACGGTATGACGAATAAATGAATTATGACGGTAGAAGAATAAATTTACTCTCCTTAAAAGCTCTGACATCTTTACATTAACTTACAAATCATCTTAACTACGAGTATTCTTCCTTAAGAGGATAAACTTCTACACGTTTCCTTATCGTACATTTATCTACCCACTTAATAATTGATACTTGACTAAAAAAACACGGACTCAAAATTAGATCTATCTTAAATTATTGTGTCATTGCCTGGGGAGCATCCAAAAAGACATAATCTTCTCTTTAGAATGCGCTCAGCGAGCCATTTTAAAAACAGCCTTTAACAAACCATGGCGTTATTCCACAAACGCACTGTTCTTGGAATGTAACATTCTCCGCGTGAGACAAATTTACATATCATCGGTGCTTGTCCGCTTTCATAAAGTTGCGAAGACTTTAGCCATATAATAAACCTGACATCGTCCAATCTCAAAACCACCGTTCAAAAATGGCTACTACCAAAATGCTATGATCATACCGAGACCTTATTGAACAGAGATATTTAATATCATGCGCACACAAACCTATTATATATATGTATATGTGTCTGTGTGTGTATAATCTATGTTTATGAATCTGTGTCTTGTCCCCTCTGTTCAGTGAGTTAACCCGATCCCAAGATGATAGTCGTAGGGCTGGCAGAGGTACGCACACACACCCACACACATACACACACACACACACACACTCACACTCACTTGCAGATAGGCACACATCACCAATCATCAACACTACTACTTTAGATGTCGGGGTATAAAATACAGTGTACAAATATATTATTTACTATTCATATTGTACAATGACACTGATTTACACACGTACACACACACACACACACAAACACACACACACACACACGCACACGCACACGCACACAAACACACACACACACGCACACACGCACACGCACGCACTCAAACACACACACACCATATGTTGCCTTAGTTCTTGTATGTTCCAATCAAATAAACTTTAATTTATTTTTTTATTTTTTTAAATTATAAACTTTAAATGCATTGTTTTTGTTTAAGCTAAAGGAATCGTATTAAACTAATGGAAGGGACTGGACCCCACGAAACAGGGAATCCTAGTGTGGGGACCAGAGACATACTGTTCTTTTTGTAACTAAATATAACTGATGTAATATGTGTTAATGTTATGTACTAACGTTTGAAGAAATAAAGATTTATTAGATTAGATTTAGTAGATAAACTTGGTAAACAAGAAATTTCCTATCATATAAATATAAAACTACTACCGGACCCGGCAGACTTTGTCCTGCCAGGGAAACAGCTACCAAATTTGATAACTTTCATACCGATAGCAGCGCCACCTACCAGGTCCAATTGAGATAAAAACTACCCTATATCCCAAGTTGGACCAAATTACATATACTTACAAAATTTTATTAAAAATGGTTCAGTACTTTCGGAGTTACATACATTTAAAATTTTCATTGTTAACGCCCACCCCCGCAATCCTTATTGGGGATGAGTTATCATAAAATCCGCTCATTGATCATTTCTAGATCACATATATACATACATACATACTTACTTACTTACATATATACATACCTACATACATAATACTTAATAAACTGACGACAATAATAATTTTCCATTCTTAACGCCCCCGCAATCCCCTCTTGTAGGTGGAATTTCTTAAAATCGAGGTTTTTTGTAATTTACTCAAAATTTAAAGGGCTGATGGGCTAAACTCACTTCAGATTTGGGTTCAGTATATTTAAATACATAAGAATCTACTTGTGCTAGTTCAAAAACTCATTATGGATTCAAAATGGATAATAATCGCAAAAAAATGCAATAATACATCCATCAGACATCTTTACATTAACAATCGCAAAAATTATGCAATAATGCATTTTTTGCGACTATTAGCCATTTTGGCACTTTTTTGGAATTTACTCGAAATTAGGGGAGCGTAGGGATCAATTCTAAATTCGGATTCAGCGTATCGAAATACAAAATCCTAGACATATCTTGTCAAAGGCACAGAGTACTTTTTTTTGGGCCTGTTTAATGAAATTATTTTACTTTATTCAGTATTTTTACTTAAATTGTTCAATTGCACAATGAAGACTTAGATCCTTTGACGGTTCAGTAGACAATATTCAATATCAGCGTCACAGCAGAATAACTAAAACTATTTACTAGAAATAACTTATACATGGCCACTCACTGTGTGCCTAAATGTGGCTTTTATTACTATCCCAAGTTCCACCATCATAATATACGTAATGTAATATTTCTCGTGCTAGTAATATTTGATATTCCTCAATGTTTGTGGTTATTTCTCGTCATATTTTTTTGTGTAATACATTGAACTTATAAAAATCTGATAGTAGGGTACCGTCCTTCTTCCCTGATGTTGATGAAGTTTTGATTTTAAACCGTATTATGCTGTGAGATTAAAGTAAATCACATGGAAATATAATTTTAGAAACTTAATTATTGTTTTCGTATATACCCATGTAGTTGCTTTATCGTGTCTCGCATTTTTGCTAACATCAAAAAGTATTTTTTTTCCCATCGAAATAGTGAATTACACTTAAATAAATTAGTTTTTCTTCCAAAATGTGCAGATTCAATCTCCTTTTAGTGTTTGTATTTACAGTTAAAAAAACAATGTTATATCGTGAGACATCGGATAGGAACGCAGTTCCTTATTATAAAATACTAGCTGTGCCCACGGCTTCGCCCGCGTTAAAATCAGTGTATCACAAAGTTTTCCCGGAAAATTTCCAGTGAAACTCTCATCAAAATCGGCTTAGCCGTTCCGTAAACCTTCCCCTTGAAGCCCTCTCTCCATTGGTGAAACCGCATGAAAATCCGTTCAGTAGATTTTGAGCGAATCGATCACATACACTTTTGGGGACTAGTTTTATAATACACTAACTGCCCGCGACTACGTCCGCGTGAAGCGCGCGTCGCGTCGAACAAAATGGTTCGTTGAATTCGTCAGAATTGTGGTCTGAACTAATGTAGTAATAATTAAATAATAGTATTGTAGTGTAAATATGCTTAAAATATACTGCATGCAATTTAATTTTTAATATGGTTCTACGTAAATATATGCTACGGAATAGCGTAACGTACGCTCCTCCGTGACTCCGTGATGACAGGGGTAAATAAAAAAGTATTCTAGTAACGTAAATGTTAGATATTGTGATTTTTTTTTGTATTACTTATAAGTGATCAATATAAATGTTTCTTGAACATATAGGGTTGCAAACGCGGCTATTTTCCTTTAATCCGACCCTGCTGTATATGTTTCATTCAAACTATCAACCCCCAATTAAAATAATTAAACCCCCTTAGCGGTGGAATATCGTAAAATCCGTTCTTAGCGGACGTCTGCTAACTATAATTTACCTCCCTGCCAAATTTTATCTTTGTCAATCCTGGATGGATGGACGTGGGTGTCGTAAGAGGCGACTAAGGGATAACAAGGTTCCACAACCACCTTGGAACTTAAAAAGCCGACCGATGACGGTATAACCATCCAACTGCTGGCTTTGAAATACAGAGGCCGAAAACGGGCAGCAGCGTCTTCGGTGCGACAAAGCCAGCCCTGCGGTCACAAACCCGCCTGCCGCGTGGTGACTATGGGCAAAACACATAAGTTCCGGCCGTTTTTGGCGAGAACTTGTGGAGGCCTATGTCCAGCAGTGGACTGCGATGGGCTGATGTGCGTGTGTGTCACAGCTTTTTTGTCATTAGAATATACAAACATATTCTAAAGTAAGTAACCGAGAAAAAAAATGGTGGCGTTGTGTTGGGGCTGGTGAGGCGATTTACACCATCCTTCACATTCGTTTTTATACTATAATTAATTATGTTTGTTTTATTTTAAAATAGCTGACCCGGCGAACTTCGTAAAAAAAAATGAAAAAACGGCCGGAACTTATGTGTTTTGCCCATAGTCACCACGCGGCAGGCGGGTTTGTGACCGCAGGGCTGGCTTTGTCGCACCGAAGACGCTGCTGCCCGTTTTCGGCCTCTGTATTTCAAAGCCAGCAGTTGGATGGTTATACCGTCATCGGTCGGCTTTTTAAGTTCCAAGGTGGTAGTGGAACTGTGTTATCCCTTATTTCCCTATTACGACACCCACGGGAAGAGAGGGGGTGACTATATTCTTTAGTGCCGTAACTACACAGCTAAAAAGCTGTGAACGTTGTATCTAAAGACTTTCTGTAGTGTGTAGTTCTCTAGTAAAAATATATAATAATTATCGAATTATAGAATAATAATAGCAAACTGCAATAATAATAACAGTCATCACTAGACTATATACATTAGACACTGTTTAGCTATCATACATAAATACTGTACATAAAAGTCTTACGCTTTTTTTTAACGTGACAGACATTTTTTGCCGCTTAGGTTACCCCTCCGCAACACCCCATAAGGAACTTCGTTCCAATAAATCTTCGAAGTTGGTCCATCCAGTCAAAAGTTCTTAGGTACATAAAAAATACAATCAAAAATCCTCCATTTTTGGAAGTCGGCTAAAAAATTAAACTATAAAATGAAGTTTTATTATTATTCTGATATAAAAAGTTTGAATATGCGTGGAATACTTGTGTGACAACGAATTTCCTTTACAGGTTACGGTGCTACTTTTATTGAGAATTACCCTACTTTGTAGGTCACAATAAACTGATAAACACAATTGTTATAGCGACAAAACTATCTGTCAAAGTCAAATTTTATTAGAAGTAGAAGTAGAACATTTAATTGTGTTCGTTTTGTTAGTTTTAAAATTTTAACTCGACTCAAAAAAAAGACTTCAATCATAAAATTACACTGTTTCTTCTTAGAATAGATATTAGAATAATATTATAACTAATAAAAGTGATCTTCATGAAATAATATGTCAAATTGATGATAAGTTATAAAGAAAAAAAATACTAAACTAATCTAAGAAATATTTCTAACTTCAACTTCTTGAAAACTTTAGTGTTAAATATTTTTATTTTTAATTATAAAATACAAAATGGTGCGCGCTTATGAACAACGTTTGGGTAAGAGATACATCTTTTCCATTTTTTGCTTTTTATTGTAGGTACCTACATATCTAATAATCTTTTGATAATTGTAATTTTAATTTTTAGATACATCGGTTCTAAAAAATGTGTTTATAGATAAACATAGTGTTGAATCACAAATAAATAAAATTCTTACTAAGTATTCTGTAACCGAACGTAAGAATTATGAAAAGTGGTTAATAAAAGCAATATCTTTAATTGATTTGACCACATTATCAGGCGATGATACTCGTTCAAATGTTACTAAGCTATGCGTAAAGGTAAGAAAAGTTTTTATTCTTTAGTATATATTCATATTTTACATTTCTTTCTTATAAATATTTTATCGACTACTAAGTTAACTCACTCAATGAGATCAGATTATTTGTTTCGGCTTTTGTTACTATGAGATTATACTAGCCTAATAAATAATAGTTACTGATTTAACATTAATGACGATAAAATTATTTAAGTAAATTAATAAAAAATGCCAACCCACAGTCCAGCACCGTTTTATGTTAAGCTCTGACTCTTCTGCATGGAAAGAACCAAATGCCCAGCTATTTATGGGATTGTTGTTGTTGTAGACCAAAACGCCACTTAAAGACTTTGACTAAAAGAAATTCGTCAATTATTATATTTATGTACTTATATGTAAAACCTTATTAAAGTAACACAAAATAGACACAGGCAATGTTAACGCTTTGAAAGACTAGTATCATGTGTACCTGTGTAGTTAGCTCTCTCTAATTGAGGAAATAATAAATATATTGCTGATATAATTTTTTTTACATTATAATACTTCTACCTTATGATGATATTCTGTACCTTAATATCATAATTATATAATTAATTTAAATATAATAATTATTACAGGCTGCATATCCGCTTAATGAAGAAAATGATACTACTCGAACAGCGGCGGTGTGTGTGTATCCTAACAGAGTGGCAGATGCATGTGATGCTATTAAAAGACTAGGAATCGCAAAAGAGATTCAAATAGCTTCAGGTAATATAGGTTTTCTTTTACAAAATACTCATAAATTATTACACACAATAGTATAACAATTTCACACTAAACATTATTTGATTATATAATCTATTTCACTATGAATATTTTATTTGTTTATTATATGTAGGTAGCTGGTCTTACACTGATTAATTACAATGTAAAATAACACAAGATAGTTATTAGTTAACAGGGATGGGGATGAACTTCTTGGCATTAGATGAATTCACCATTTATACACTTCAAAATAACTCAAGTAATAGAATGAGTGAGGGTAGGTGAATATCAAGCGATGTGCTAAGTTGCGTGATTGGCGCATCTGTTGTTTATAAATCACTTGCTAATTGCCTACAACAGCACAGGTGTCGACATATACTTTATTAAACACATTACATAAAAAGATACCTTAAATAAAAATTTACAATATGCCCTTATTTCTATTTACCGATTTCTTCCTAACAAACATAAAATTATAGAGCTGAAATGAGTAATTTAAATACCATGACATCTTTTACGTTTACTAGTTATTTTTTTTTTTTTAATACAAAACCTATTTTTATTTTTATCAATATCAATTATTTATTTAAAAAAAAATATTAAAAATTTGAAACAATATAAATATATAAAACTATCAATTTCCAGTTGCTACAGGCTTCCCATCAGGGTTGTATCCCTTGCAAACAAGACTACAAGAAATAAAATTTGCCATTGCAAGTGGAGCCACTGAAATAGATGTAGTGCTTGATAGAAGCTTAGTTCTTATGGGAAAATGGGAAACATTATATGATGAGGTGGTGGAAATGAAAAAAGCTTGTGAGGATGCTCATCTGAAAGTTATTCTTGGTGTTGGAGATCTGGGAACATATGAAAATGTTAGTATTATCTACCTAATTTAATCATAATTATTATTTGTCAAGTACGATAGAGATATTACAGATACAGAATGTCTGGTAAATTTCTTTATGATCATATGTAATGTAAGTATAAATAAATGGCTGATATGATGACTATGCACATCTAAAAGTAATTCACTTAGTAATTAAAATATAGTTAAAAATATAATCGATGAGAAAAAATATTAACTTAAAACTGTTTCAGGTATACAAGGCGTCAATGGTATCTATGATGGCAGGTGCCGATTTTATAAAAACCTCCACAGGGAAAGAAGCAGTAAACGCTACACTCCCTGTAGGCTTAGTTATGTGTCGAGCTATCCGCCACTTCTACTTAAAGACTGGAAGTAAGGTAAGACAAATCATAATAATTTTAAAACCTTTTACATGTACTTACAAAACCTTTGTTTTTGCTAAGTTTAAAATAAGCGAAAAGTTGTCGTTCTATGGGATAACAATTTTTATTCACAGTTTATTATATAATTATTATTCACCTTAACTCCATAACAAGAGATTAAATTTGGAACTAGAAAAATTTTATCATCTTGGCGCGTGTAGTAAAAATTATTCACGTGTAATAAATGTGATTGTATAATTTTTGTAACTTTCATTAGTTGCAATGTAATTAATAGATATCGAAACTATTATTTTATACTAATAACTAATATGTATATTGATTACACTAATAAAACATTTGCTTGAGTTTTAATTAATATTTTTATGTAGGTTGGTTTGAAACCAGCTGGAGGAATAAAGACATCTCAAGATGCTGTCAACTGGCTTGTGATGATCTACTCAGAGCTAGGTGCCGAATGGTTAACACCTGAATTGTTCCGCATTGGAGCATCTAGTCTTCTCGCCGTTCTAGAAAAAGATTTACTTCAGAATGATAAATAAAGCCTGCCTTATTGGAATATACCGTTACTTTCTAATACAAATGTTGTGATGTGTAGATGTTAAAGAATCGGTTTTTTAATAAATAAAAGAATATATTTTTAAATGCATTTTTTTTATAATAAAGGTTATTATCTAAGTTACATATTTTAATTAAAACAAAATTAAAAATATTTACATTATCTACAATACATACAACTCATACAATATATTATACGACTCATACAACTTATTGTTCTTTCTCAACGGGTACTTCAGCCCTGAAACCGTGTTCTGGATCGGCATCATAGTTGACTACCCGAAGTTTACCAAATTTATCAACGTATCCATAGTGACCTCGTACGTGGCCGTCGTTATCGCGCTCTTCGTATCGAAATTGGCGATTTTTTCTGAAATTTGTGTCATTTTACTACGAATCCTACACAACAAAAAACAAGCTAACTGTAAGTTTTCTGAACTGAAGTGTAACAAAAAACTAATAAAGCTTGATTAAGCAAATACAGAATTTATTTTTCAATTGGCCATAAATGGTCAAATCTAAATCAATAGAAGATAACGACAATATAGGAATTTGATACAGGTCTTATATTATGGAAGTAAAACTTCTATACGCACACTTGACTCGCGGAGTAAACTGATGAATGCGTGACGAGAGCGTTACGAAAAGTGTGATCTGGCGAGGCGAACGGAAGTTGAGAGGGAGATATAAGCTAGTGAAGATAGAAAGTGAGAGATTTACGTTTCGTAAGTTCTACTTCAGTCAGATTTAACTATAAAACTGACTTTATATAATTATTAATAGGTAGGGTTTATTCCTGTTTAGGCCATAAGGCACACGAATATTTTTGAAGTAAAACTTCTTCACAAGTGCTTGACTTGGGGAGTAAACTGGTGAATGTGTGATGAGAACGTTACGAAAAGTGTGATCGGATGAGGCGAACAGAGCAAGAGAGAGAGGTGCGAGTACACATTTTATTTCTCTCTTTCTTAAATAGCCAGTTTTTTTTCACGTTTCGTATATGTATCTAAAACACAGTGCAGGCCTATTGTGCACAAGTTATAAGTACTTCAGTAGTTTGGTCTAAAGCACACTCGTTCTTACTATAATGTACTCAACTCTATTTATTATGCTTAGATATTTTTTTTCAAGTATGGGGGTAAATTTGGAAGTATATATAAAATTACTATTAAAACTTTGCTTACCCTTTTCCAGTGTCATAACCAAATTGATAACTGTGGGGGCCTTTCATGCCATGCATTCGAAATTCTGTTCTTTCACCTTTTGACTCTATACCATGTTTCTCGTTGTGTGTTGGTTTTAATGCAGATGGATATTCTTCATCTAAAATGAACAACAAATTATTAAAAATACAAATATTTCAAATCACATTTTCACCTTATGGATCATTATTTTACGACGTTAAAATATCAACCTAAAATATTAGTGTTATCACTTATAATAACAATATTAGTTCAAAATATAATATAAATTTGATTTGACCGTAATGCGAAACGTCGATTTCATCCAGATATTTACTATCAAGAACTCAATAGTAATAGCCACTTTTTTAATATTTGAAATAAAAAATAAAATATAATATCTAAAATTGTAAATTACAGAGAACTTATACTTTTTTACGCGGTCTATGTACTCTATTTAAGGGTTTTACAATTTTTTTTATTTTAGTCTTCAGACCATCAAATTTATATGTTATTATTAAACTACTTACGTCCACGATCTCTGTAATTCGTTTCAGATACTTCTTGCTCCACTGGTTTTGTTTCAGAAGGTTGGTCGTAGGTTGCTGGGTCCAACTGTAACAGTTATTTTCTTAGAAATGTTTATGATAAATAATAATTATATGTACATAATAACAAAAGACCAATGTCTGTTTTTCAATAAGAAGAATCCTCACCTGTTCATTCTGCTGCTTCATTTTACGTTTTTGATATTGCTCGTGCAAGTATTTCTTTTTCTGATCGGCTGGTACGATATACTGTTTATTATCAATATTAGTAAATGGTTTCGCTGGATTTGCATTAGGCGCTTCCTTCATAGAATCACCAGCAAACTGAGATATTGGTATCGGTATAGGTACAAATTCATTCTGATATTTCTTAGGATACAGGCGATTGGGTTTTTTATATTCTGGTGATATAATTTTGGGTGGTGTTATATATGATACTGGTATTGAGTTCGGCTTAAATGAAAATTTCAATGGATACTTATGAGGATCTCTTGAACCTGGTAACTGAATTTTTGTTGGTGAATTGTTCAAAGTATGATCTATTTCTTCTAATGGTAATTCTAATTCAACAGAAGGTGACAAAAAAACGAAATCATGAGGAGCGTCTTCTCGCGGTGGTAGAAGGTTTCTCGATGGAACTGTAACGTGACTGTTGTTGTCTAAAATTTTACCAACCCGCAAATTTTCTTTATCCTCTTCATGTGTCGTAGGATACTTTGCTTGAGATAACGGTATAACTTCTGTTGGTTTTTGTGGTAGGATAGGATACCAGTCAGTTTGTTCAACTGGTTCTGTAGTCCTTACAAAATATTCATTTTTTGCACCCGGAGCCGGTGGTAATAAGTAAGTAGCCGGTGTTGCAACTTGATGTTCGACTTTCTCGGGCTTATGTGGATCGGGAGGGATCAGGTATGTGTCTATATTCGATTGATCAGAAACATAATAAATAGGAATGACTTCCTCGGCGACCTGCCCTGTGTTAGTAACATTTTCGTCCGTGGTTTCCACAGGTACTTTTATTCCTTCAGTATATAAAGTAGCTAAGGAAATCTGGAAATTAAAAATTATTTATTTTGAAAAAACAATTTAAATAATTTCGTTACGTAAGACAACTGTACAGTTTTCTTTCATAAAATAAATCGAAATGATTTTGTAGCGCACTAAATGAACAAACCAACAAAATGTTTTTTTTTACTATTGCATCACGTAACGTAATTTGATCGGAAAAAGTGTGTCATGATAAAGAAAAAGTGTTCCGCACAACAAACAGAAAAAGTCTGTCACTTAATCGAGTCACATTCAACGGACATAAAGGTCGTCACGAAGTATAAATGGACTGTTTATAAAGATCGGACTGTTATTAATACGCACTTTACCTATAATAAAATATATGCTTATTATTATTTACCCACTTTTGACATTAAAACCGTGCTAATATGCATCATTGCGTAATATTTTACATTTTTTTAGTAAAATCGGTTCCCTTCCTTAACTAACAAAAACAATTGGTTAACTATTGTTTTTACCACAGTAGACTAAGAAATACAACTATTAGTTTTAATCGTTTTTTTTTTTTTTTACTAAGGTACTTTAATTTAAACATTTTTTAATCTCATATGTAAAATCGACCGTTCCAGCGGAGATCGAACCTGCATCTCCGACTGACCGTGTCGGTGCTCTAAAAAAATGTTAAGAATTTTCTAATGTGTGTAAAAAATGTAAAAAAAAAAATGTGTGAAAAAATGTTATTTTGGTATATGTACCGTGAAAAATTTTAAAAATGTAATTTTTTTAAAAAATGTTATTTTGGTATAAGTTTCGTGTATACATCCATATGTATTTAGTAAAAAGCGGTTATTTTAATATTACAAACAGACACTCCAATTTTATTTATTTGTATAGATTTAGATTTCCATGTAGGTACCTATATATATCTATCAGCCGGCTGTTACCTATAACACAAATATTTAGTAACCTTAGGAACAGACGACCGTGTGTGAATGTAAAAAAAATGTTTCAGATTATCCTATGAAGGCTAGTGACCATCAATAAACTGTTACCTTTGGGGGTCGTTTACTTGAAGGAGTATACTATTTTAACCAGCTTAAAAAGGGAGGAAGTTGGTTTTTATTTTCGTTTGCGAGCACATAAGAATATAAATGATATTACTTGTCAATTATTGCGTTGTACTATTTGGAGATAAAACAATTATTAAATATCTATCCTCAATTTGTTCTATGTAAAGTTTTGTTTAATTTTAAACTAAACCAACACTACGCTTCTAATCGCATTTTATTGTTATTTAGGTAACTACTGTCAGATTGTTCTGTTATATGTCATTACTTGTCCTTCTTTGAGACCTTCCAGAATAATCAAGCTTTTCGCGTAAAACAGTGAGACTAATAGGGTACCGTGTTTAAAGCATAGTGTTGTTAATATTAATTTTCAGAGACAAACACTTATTCTATGTTTTGTTTACGTATTGTTAAATTATTATTTAAATTATTCTTATTTTTGATTTAAGAAAACTGTGATAAATCCAATCCGAGGAAAGCTTTTCATTTAATTAATTTGTTATGGTGACAACTCGTTTTATAAGTATTATCTAATCGAGTTATTATTATCATTAACAACCTATATTTTTTTATAATATAGTAAATAACAAAGGAGACCTTTGCTTTTTAAGGTCTCTCACGAGATCACGATCTACCTCACACGATACGCTTCTGCTTTAGTAGGTATACTAAATGTAGCAAACTGATGTCTTATAACAAATAAAGCTCCTTAATATACCTATATGGTTTTTTTTCATGAATGAGTCCAAGTAAACAACCTATTTCTCGGATTTTATTTATTTATTTATTTAGATATATGAATATGTACTTTTATTAGAACATATTTTCAAATCTGTTGTAGTCTCATATTTGAGCATTCAGCTTACGGATGAAAACATAATTGTTTGTGAAAAATTTAGATTACATATTTAGTTACTGGAGCTATTATTTTATAAACTCGGCCTTCGCCCAGTGAAGAACTTGGGCTACGCATACTTGTGTATTCGATGTCGTTCTGTAATGAGTAGATTCGTTGTCTTGTTTCAAAGTGAAAATAAATCCGTGAAATTTTAATTCGATTCACTGTTTCAATGTCGTGACGAAACAATAATTTACTCTGTTGTAAATAGTATTTATTATTCTAATTTAAATATAATGTAAACCAAGTACAAGAATTGAAATTCTTGTTAAAAGTTTAATGAATTGAAATAAATCTAGTTAAAACAATATGCGAATAGTTGTTTCCTTCCAATTTTCAAAGCCAACAATAATGTGTTTTTAAGAAATAGATATAGGTACTTAGTTACCGTTTTCGTCATTGTTTTTTTTAATACAACTAGGTCGGCAAACAAGCGTACCTACAGCTCACCTGATGGTAAGCAATTACCGTAGCTTATAGACGCCCCAGGAGCTCTGGTCACCTTACTCACCAACAGGAACACAACACTGTTTGAGAGATATTCTGCAAGGCCGAGGTACTATCCCAGTCGGGCTGCTCCATATTTTGAGCAGGAAATTTCCTGCTATGGCCTACCTCAGTTTATTGTTTCTTCTCATGTTCTGCGGCGGAAGAAAATATCATGAGAACCTTGTCTGAGTATTTTTAAACAAGAAGGTGTAACGCTTAAAGCTATAATAATAAAACTATAACCACATCATTGAAATACATAGGTATATATTAACTACCTATATGTATGTTTTTATTCAATCAATTGTCAGCCGTGACATTGCAAATCTATACGTACGTGTAATTTAAGATTGTTTGAGTAGATATATAAGATCAGTGTGGTTACAACAGTTAAGGATATAGCTACCCCCTCTCTTCCCGTGGGTATCGCAAGACGCGACTAAGGGAAAACAGTTCCACTACCAGCTTGGAACTTAAAAAGCCGACCGATGGCGGAATAACCATCCAACTGCTGGCTTTGAAATACACAGGCCAAAGACGGGCAGCAGCGTCTTCGATGCGACAAAGCCAGCTCTGCGGTCACCCGTCTCTGCCCAGCGTGGTGACTATGGGCAACACACGTAAGTTCACGCCATTTTTGGCGCGAACTTGTGGAAGTCTATTTCCAGCAGCGATAGGCTGAAGCGATGAATGATTTTCAGCATTGTAACTTGCTATTGTTAACTGAATTTTCTTGAAGGATGTGGCCTAATGTAAAAAAATTGCAGAACTTAGGAAGAATACTGAAAGAACTTAATAGCGAATAATAGTTATTGTAACGAATCGAAACGTTGGTTTTGAAGAAAAATAGGTACACATTTTTATATATGAAAATATGTATAATTTTTAAGAAAGTTATTTATAATTTTGAGAAGAAAATATTAAATAATTAAATATTTTTCACATACACAAAGTCGTTACTAAAGTATGCAACTTAAACCAAAAGTACTTCTCTTTGATACCGCAATATAATTTCTTTTTTTTTAATACAGATCCTTAAAAAATCATTTCAAGTTGTGAATTTCATAAAAGATGGATTTGTTAATTACGTTTGAAACAAAGACTCACGAGAAAACAAAGGTATAATGGGTCCCTTAAGTATTTTTCCTTGTTCCCTATAATTCGTGATTTACCCACCCAGGCCCATTTTTATACATATATAGGTTGTATCCTGAGTATTTCATTACATGTTTAGATTAAGTGCCAAAATACTGTTTATATTAAGCATTATGAATACAATACAACCTCTATGAATTCAAGTAAAGGCAGCAAACGAATGTCACTAGTACAAGTTACGTTATTGATGTCCTAATACATCGAAGCTAGGCAAAAAAATTTGTATTCAACTGGACGTAAAATATTTTCTGCCGTATACACACTATAAAAACTTTTTTGATATCAGACTACATTTCATGATTTGGTTTCGTATAATAAACATCACATACATATAAACGATTGCCGTCGTTTTCTCTTTAATCAATATAACATTTTATTATATTTTTTAATTTGATAGAGCTATGTACAATACTACCCAAAATTATATTTATTGGTAAAAAAAAAAACTAATGAACTACTTAGTTATTCACATGAAGTTAAAAATAATACACCTAAATATTTTTATAATACCTCCAGACTTTGGTTTCCCATCGATTTCCAATGATATCATGTTGCGGCCAGGGTTAATGGCGCGAATATATTCACTTTCTAGGACTGTCCTAGAAAGTTGCCACTTTCAAAGACGACCGTCAAGACATTTCTGTGGAATTGCCGATTTGTTTTGCGAATTAATGTTAATAGCGGGCAGTGTGAAAATAAACCTACTTGTACCCTTTTTCATTTATAGTGAATATTTAAACAAAAATAAATTAACGGAGACCATGATATTGAAATATATAAACTATGATAAACTAATGCATAAAATTATAATAGTCAAACTAAAAATTTTAGAAGTAGTTTGTACTTTAATAATTATTAAGAGTTTAAAGACGTTTTTTTATGTACTGGAACAGCATACAAATATCTCATAGGAATCAAGTCTACTTATATGAATAACTGGGGTAGGGTTAAGCGGGAAATTCCTGCTCAAAATCTGCTAGTCTGACTGGAGATCTCTAATATCTACCTCGACCTCACAAAAGATCACAGCTCAATAATACTGCTTTCAAGCAGTGTTGTATGCCTGTGATGAGTAAAGTAACCAAAGCTCCTGGGGGGGATTGCAGGTAGGGTCGGTGAGGCGCTTGCGATGCTTGTAGTCTTGCAGGCGTTTATAGACTACGGTAATCGCTTACCATTAGGTGAGCCATATGCTTGTTACTGACCTACTTGTATAAAAAAAATGAATCTATTCTAAGATAGGCAGAAGGTATACCTGTAACTAAGAAAAAATATAAGTTGGATATAAAACTTTACTACACTGTACACGTTTATTTAATTAAAATTACAAGTGACTTATGTATAAAATTTTATAAATTTAAGAATGTGTAGCAAAGTAGGTACCTAGCTAGCTAAAGTCGACGACCAAGTAACCTAACTTTCTCGAATATTCAACAAACCCTATCCTTATCGTAGCACAGTTTTCACTGATGTGGATATTTTACACACATTTAATATTTCAAGTGTCCAAAGGATCAAAGAATTCAACTTTGTGATAGACCGCGAAGGACTAGCACTTAACCTTAGTAATAGGGACCCGGTGGAAAGGTTTAGATATAAGTTCAAGTCTGACTCATTCTACAATATTTCTTTACTTTTTTGAGATACATGAATTATTTTTCTGACTTTTTTGTTTGCCCTATGAAACCTTATATCTCGTGTTATTGTTTATTGCTCTGAAAACCTAGCCTAACCTAGCTTGTGAAGTGATCCCAATTCCCGAGAAAAAAAAGACGTGTAAAGGTACTTATAACCGTATTATGAATGAGGTGCTTTCTCTCAAAAAAGGACATGTTCTAAATAAAGTTCACCTCTTCAAGCTTCCCACACTTAATACCTGAACTGAAACAGATATCTCGTGCTCTCATTCTAGTGACCAATTACATAATTTTGTTTGCTCGCAAACGAAAAAAAACCGACTTCAATTAGGTACATCGACAAGTAATACAACGTAGATCGACGAAAAAATAGTCAAGCAACTACGCGTTATCAAAGATTACTCAAAAATTAGTTATCAGATCTCGATAAAATTTATATGTGACCACATGATAAACATCAGCTTTCGATTAAATTAAAAATTATCAAAATCGGTACACCCAGTAAAAAGTTATTACGGATTTTCGAGAGTTTCCCTCGATTTCTCTGGGATCCCATCATCAGCTCCTGGTTTCCTTATCACGGTAAAAACTAGGAATATCCCCTTTCCAACAAAAAAAGAATTATCAAAATCGGTACATCCAGTAGAAAGTTATGCGGTATAATACAACGTAGGTCGACAAAAAAAGTGTCAAGTAAAAACGCATTATTAGATATAACTCGAAAAGTAGTTGTTAGATCTCAAATAAATTTAAATGGGACCAATTGGCATACACCACCTTTCGATTAAAACAAAATTTGTCGAAATCGGTCTACCCGGTCAAAAGTTCTGATGTAACATACATAAAAATAAATAAAAAATAAAAAATACAGTCGAATTGAGAACCTCCTCTTTTTTTTGGAAGTCGGTTAAAAAGCACACCACCATTCATTGCTTTTGCGCTTGCCATTTTGACCGTAAATCTGTGCATAACCTCAGGGGTGGTTAACGTGACTCGATTTATAAAATATGCCAGAACGTCGTTTAGTAATAATATCCGATTGATATTTAATAATTCTGTAACAGTAATGATTACCTATATTATTGCTTTTTATCTCGATTTTATTCGATTTTTTGAGGAAATTTCTAGTCGCTTTATAAGTTCCAATTTACTATCATCATAAGAGCAAATAATTTATTAGGATTACGATGATTTAAAATCGGTATAATAGTTAGTTAGACATAAATATATATCACTATCATCATTATAGTCATATATTCATCACTTCAGCCTATCGCAGTCCACTACATACACACATAGGCCTTCATACATTCTCGCCAAAAACGGCGTGAACTCATGTATTTTGCCCATAGTCACGACGACGCTGGGCAAGCGGCTTAGTGAACGCAGGGAAAAAGGAACATTGCGTCTAAGAAGGACCGAGATCCTTATTAGACGCAATGACATTAATAGTAAGTATAATTGTTTCTTTTTCATTTTGAAAACACACAACATAAAAACTCAGACAAATGTAAATAAAAAAGCCTTAGAGGAAGAAAACTTTAAAAGTAAAAAATATTCATTAAAATGCATAGAGGTAAGTTGAGCTCAATTTTCATGCGACATTATAGTTTCATTGAACTATCTCAGCTACTGAGAGCGATATTAAAATGAAAGTGCAACTAATAGCTTGAGACTGGACAAATGACTGATAAGGGAAAAAAAACAAGTTACTAGTTGATACTCGATATAGAAATACTAAACTCTCTTAGTTACTTTGAAGTTACGTGATAGATATGTGACTATGAAAGCTAGTTTGTCGTTTTATTATTTAACCAATTGGAAATACGCTCGTAATTTTGCTATAGGTAATGCTGTCAACGGATGTTTTTATTACTCAATAAATAAATGGTATTATACGATATTAACGTTATGTAATACAATTAATTTTACCTTTTAGAAGCGGAAGAAAATTAAATATTGAACTTTAAATAATAAAGTCAAATATTTAAGTAAAAGTAATAAAGAACTTGATCTTATATTCATGTCATATCTTTCAAAAAAAAATTGATTAAAATAGTTTTAATTGCTATGACAATATTTTTGTAGAAACTAGGCTACATACTTCACACCACAAATACAATGGCGACTTCGTTACCAAAGATGCGTGAGTTTAAGATAAGCCGTACGTTGAAAATTTTATGTATATTCCTAATTTTAAGTTAAATGGTCCTAATACTGAAAACTATGGCTGCAATTCATAAGTATAAATAATTCACTAAATATTTAAATTCATCATATTTCGAAGTCCCGTATCATTTTTTAGCGCTCATAAAATTTTAATCCCGAACAAAAGCCTTTTCTCTTAATATGGAAAGGAATATGATCTCAACCAAGCTGTTTTACTGCGGATTGATAGATAGATAAATACGTGGTTCAGAATTTCACCGAAGATATGCGAGTTTCCAACACTACACATTCCATACGATATTTCCGATTACCATCAAGCATAGTTTGAATTGTATACAAATAAGGAAAAGGTACAACTTTTATTAACACCTGAATGAGCCGATTTAGCTAGATTTGAAAATGCCACCTTTCGATTAAAATTCATATACTTATTTAAACAAAACTACAAGCAACTTAGCTTACACTACGAAATGATGGACAGACAACTGAATCAGCTAATATAAAATTCGAGAAATATCTAACGTGACCATTTTTTGGCTCAAAACAGGACATAAGAATTTTACCTCAAAACTAGATATCAGTTTTTTTTCGTTGATTGATAGGTTTGTTTTATTTATTTACCTATTGTATAGTGGCGTGTAAAGACGGCTGCACATAGCTTGAAAGAATACAGCCTATTGCTATTATAGTAAGGGTCACTTCAAGCTTAACACATGTATCATCTGATGTAACCATATGTACGTGTGGCAACATAAAAAACAGTGAAATAAAAAAGAAAACGCTCTTTTTCTATGCTTACACTTTTACTGAATTTTATTAAGAAAAGTTGAATATTACAAATTAAAAAGCTCATGGACTCCTGTAACAACAGGAGCATTAAAGCGCACTGCCGACCCTATACAACCCTATACAAGAACACGACTATACCTACTTGAGAGTGTTAGTTTGAGTAATAGGTACCTCAATAATATGCGCGGTCCGGCTGACAAAATATTGGCGCTACTTTGAAAAACACAACATTTTCGCATCCCGGGGCTATCCTTGGAGAGACCGGGACATACAGCCGAAACAAAAAACTGAACTGTCAAGTTCAAAACGGGACATCTGGTCACGTTAAACATAACAGCTATTTTCGAGCCTATAATTTGTAATTACTCATGTTGTCTTTCAATCTTCGTATTTTATAAACTAGGTGTAAACTATAGAAAAGTAGGTCATCTATATAAATTTACAGAGAAGAGTTTTATAGACTATGTGGTCTATAAAACTTTAAATACAAAAATTCAATTCAATTCAATTCAAAAGTTTTCTATAGATGGTTTTAGTATATGTAACACATCTTACTTTTTTGGAAACTTATGACAATACCTATGGAATGTTGTACGTATGAATTTGCTTAATTAAATTTCGTTGAAATTAATGACCTAATAATTGTTACAATTAAGAATAATGTATAGTTTCATTACATATCAATATTAACATATATCAACATGTTGACAGTACCTACCTTCTATTATAAATCAATATATTTTTAGGAAATACAAGTATATGTCGAGATTAAATTTGGTTTTATATGTTTAATGTAAATAAAAGTTTAAATATTTAAACGACTACCTAATTATTCTGTAATGAATTAATAACCAATAAACAATATTTATCAAAGCAAGTATATTGCAGAGCTTATACCTACTAGCCTACTCTACGTGACTGCATCAAATATTTAACATTTTGTTTTATACTAGTACACTTTTTTAACAGCATAACATTTTATTTAAATTATGAACTTTGTTATGAAATTGTTAGAAAGAAATTATGTAAATTCATAGCCAAACCCTAGGTACCTGTCTTAATTACAAAAGACTCAATCACCGTACAGTAAAATTGAAACTCTCTTTTTGTGTAATTTGCTACAGTTATGCAAATCTAAGGTCTAATCGGTTTTTACTTTTACTCAAAAACTTCCGTGTTTTTTTAACTCATTATTATATAAAATTTTATTTTAATGTATATTAGTAATAGTTAATAGTAGATTTTAATAACTTACAATCAATACCTGGAACCACATCTTGATTTAAGTAATATAAAAAGTCGTCACAAATAAAAAATATTTTTCACTTTTAGTTATTATCCACAGCGCTCAATTAACCAGTCTTGTGGCTATTTATTTTCCGCTGCGTTCACAGCTTCTTTCATAGTTATAATGAAGGCGAACGGCAGTCCCGCTTAGATTTTATAGACAACCAATTCCGTTCAATTGTATAGGAAATCGACATCAGTTTTATTTTGTTAGATAAGTGCTGCAGTTTTGTAGTACCTACACAATTTTTGTTTGTTGTGGTTTTTAGATTCTTATACTTTAAAAATATATTTTTTTTGTAAGTTTTTGTAGATATATATACTCGTATCAATTAAATTGTGGATTCATAAAATAAATCCGAGATTTAGTGAATTTAAACGATGCTGTTTTAAGTACTATCACTTCAGCCTATCGCAGTCCGCTGCTGGACATAGGCCTCCTCGAGTTCGCGCCAGATATCCCGGTTTTCCGCAATCCTTATCCAGCCTACACCGGCAATCTTACGTAGATCATTAGTCTCGCAAGCCGGAGGACTTCCCACACTGCGTTTACCAAGACGCGGTCTACACTGAAGGACACGTTTGCTTCAACGGCCATCGGTCCTGCGACACAGGTAACCAGCGCACTGCCACTTAATTACTATTACACAATTAGTACTTAAGTACTACTAAGTACGTAATTATTTATTTTTTCTTTACAACGGTCTCAGAAAGGAAGTACCTAATGTTTTATAATAGTGATATAGATATTTTATTTAGCATACTCCTTGCCGTTTACGATGCCACGAAGCAAAAACTCAGCGATCTCTAAATTATTTTATAATGTTACGCTAAATGCAATATAGTGAAAAAAGCAATTAAAATAATTAGGTAATCTTAACATTGACCGGTTACGAATAATTTTATTTAGTGAATTTCAGGGCTGACGCATTTGACGCATTTAGCATCTGGCAGGCCTGCTAGCTAGTTAGGACTTGGATTAGGTTAATAAATTTCTCGCGCCCATTGGTACCTAGTCCTCGGTTCCTTAATTTATAGGAATATTAACAAGCGCGTAGTAGGTAAATACTCAACTGCTTATATGTATTTGGTCCATAGGTATATTGTATTCATATTTATAGCCAATCTAGTAGTTTTTAATACTAGTTTATGTGACATAATAATAGCAAGTAGTAAGATTATTTTTGATCATCATATAAAAACAAGACCTTGATGATATAATAATCATCATCATCATCATAAATACATATACTAACAATGTAACGGATCGCTGTCTGTAAATGGAAGAAAAAATATTATCGGGACCTTTATAAACGCAAATAGCACCCAAAACAATGATTGTTAGAATTTATCTGTTTGTCTGTGGGTTTGTGCACGCTAGTTTCTGAAGCGGCTTATCCGATTTAGATGTAGTTTTCAATAAAATATATTATGGTAAGCTTCACTTAACATTTATTGTTTTTTTCATGTCAATCGGTTCAAAAATAAAAAAGTTATGAAATTTAAAGAGTCACGTTGAATATGTAAATAGCAAACGACGGTGTTTATAATCCAAAATAAACCAAAAGATACGAGTATATCGAAAAAATGTTGTTTAAAGTCACTATTCCACGCGGACGAAGTCGTGGGCATAGCTAGTCAATAAATAAATTTTATTTTTATAGACACAGGCTTACACTTTAAGTATTATATTTAAATAATTTTGATAGTATTACTAAATGTTACGGAATAAAATTAGTTCTTTTATTTACCAAAATAGTGCCTATCTATGTTAGTATGTAATGGCACCCTTACTAAATAGAGGTAGGCCTAGTTTACGATAAGACTCGCGACCACGCATAGCTAGGTACTTTAGCCTATCGTAGAAATGTTAATATTACAAGTATTTCAATGTTAAGAACATGCTTCACACACTAGGCTTTTAAAAAAATTGGTATCGAATATGTGTAACATCTATACATATAATAAAATGGTAGGAAAGTCAAAACTGTACATTGACTATTTTTTTAAAGAATATACTTGGGGTGTGATCTACAATCGATACCGAAGCCAAAAATATGATTTTTAGAATTTTTGTCTGTTTGTCTGTATGTATATCCGGGATAAACTCAAAAAGTACTGCATGGATTTACTTCAAATTTGGCACGAATATTATTAAGAAGTCGGGTCAACATATAGGCTACATATTATCACGCTATCACCTACGGGGAACGAGCAGTGAACCTTTATTTCTTCAACGCATTCTGTAACAACGCGTAATCTAACGACGCATATTTGAATGTTGTTGTTATTATGTTAATAATAACCATGCTATAAGCTAGCTTCACACTATAAAAAAAAGACATTCTGCAGTATATTTAGTATCAGCATTGCACCCGTGCGAAGCCGGGGTGGGTCGCTAGTAATTAATAAATAAAAACAAATGGCTTACACTCGAAGGACCTCCACGAGGAAATTCTCCAGTGCCCCGACACTGTCCGGAAATACACACAGTAAACAACCATAAACGCCCAGACCACGGCAATACAAATGCATACAATATGCGGGGATCGAACTCGCAGCCGCCAGAACAACAGCAACAATCCAGCGCTGTGGCCGTTGGGCTAGAGCGTCGTCAGGTAATCCATAAAGAATTACCTACCTAAGTGACTCAGTCAACCAGTTCAGCCTATTGCAGTCCACTGCTGGACATAGGCCTCCCCAAGTTAGCGCCAGACATCCCGGTTTTCCGCAATCCTCATCCACTCTACACCGGCAATCTTACGTAGATCGTCCCACACTGCGTTTGCCAAGACGCGGTCCCCACTCAAAGACACGTCTGCTCCAACGGACATCGGTCCTGCGCCACCGACGACCAGCCCATTACCACTTCAACTTGCTAATTCTGTGGGCTATGTCGGTTACTTTCGTTCTCTCGCGGATAGTCTCATTTCTAATCCTATATTTGAGAGAACCTTGGGGTTTTTGTATAGACCGTTCCATTGCACGCTGAGCGACTTTAAATTTGTGGGCCAGTCCCTTCGTCAGTGTCCGCTTCTCGGCTACGTATGTTAACACAAGCAGGAAGTAAGTAATAAATAAATAATAATCTGTAATAATCCCATGAGTGCAAGTATAAATACCAAGTAAGCAACAACAATCTAAATTTTTAAAATGAATAACGTCTCTCTGTCATTGTCTCTTAATAACAGCAAATGAAATGAGTTTGCGGTCAGTGTCCTCAGACTCACAAAACAATCATCGAGCAAACATCCGCCATTTATCTTTTAATGCTTTTGACAATAGTGAATACTTCGACGATTTCTATAATGGAGCAGTTAAAACGTGAGTGTAGTCACCATCGACATTTGTCACCATAGCTTTTTATAAAACCTATTATGTTAGTCTTCTAACGGAACTGAACAGAAATAGCCTTTAGTCTGCTCATTGGAGGGTAAAGGCCTTGTTTCTATACAGGCGGCCTAGCTTTTAACCGACTTTAAAAAAGAAAGTTAATTTGACTGTATTTTTTATGTTTTAGGCCATAACTTTTTACTGGGCAGGTACTAGGTAGTAGATAATAAAGCCGGTGCTTGCCATTTAAATTAGATCGAAATGTGATGGGTAGTTTCTTAGCGATTCGATTTGATAGTGATTTTGTGTTTTATCGACTACCAAATAGGTTTAAGAAGTTACTCCCTAAGAATCGATTTTCATATAAAGCTCCCGATATAGTAAATATGAGGAGTAAAATTGACGAACGAATGACCTCGTTACGTTTCTCTTAACGCTATCTATCGGAACCCAATTTAATTCGTTTATTTACCATTTGATGTTATATTCATCTTTTTCTTAGACTAGTATAAAGCCTTTTTTGTGCCTATTTAGACAGTCGATCTGAAGGAGTAATCTCCAGTCGTGTGTCGATGCTGACACACACACTGTTTTTTTTTTTCGCTTGCAAGCAAAAACAATTATTGTTACAGGTACTGTAAAGGTGGCAAACAAGCGCACGGTCCGCCTGATTGTAAGCGTATATCGCCTAGAGGCCTGCCTCACAAGGAGCTTTGCAAGGTTATTGTCGACTCCATCCCCAATCTTCATCCGGAACGCTGGCACCCTCTCACATCAGGAACACGACACTACTTGAGAGCAGTATTTTTAGCTGAGAACTTCTATAAGGTTGAAGTAGGTACTTTCCCAGCCGGGCTGCTCAAAATTTTGAGCAAGATATGTCCTGCTGTTCCCTACCTCAATACATTATATTGGTGCCTTAATACACGACGCTGCTCCACAGCGAGTATAAAGATAATTTCCATACAAAACAACAAGCCATATCCGACAGACTTGTGTGCTCCCCAAGACACGGTGATGAGACCCATAAGCACAGATAGGTATCCAAACTGGGGCGTCACGAAAACAAATATCTACTTCGAGCAGAAATCAGTCTTGCGCATATCCTTATTACTTGTTACTACGCTACAGATGTTTTTAATACTGTTATTTACCGACACACGGAAACGAACGGATAGATTAATATTTAATGACACTGATTAGGTACTTATACATCATATAACCTACTATCAATATATTATTTTGCTGTTAATCATATTCTTCGGCACTACTATTATTATTATCAGTAGAATACAATAACAGGCTTGGATTATTATCGCCTCATGTATTTTAGCTGCTTATTTTAAGCATCGGATAGTTTCAAGGTAGTCTTGATTACTAGAAATATTCTTATCAATATTACCTATTCATCGTGGTCATGATATAAGTATCATAGTCATTTTAGTATGCGTGTATTATTATTATTATTTATATGAAAAATAATCAAAAACAATAATTTAAGAACAGTCTTATTTAGAAAATTATTAATAGTATTTACATGGCAACATTACTGTTATAACGAAATAAGGAATATATTACGGACTTGAGGTTAAGAAAGGGATAGGGAAAGGGGGAAGGCATTCTTGCTTCTAAATATTCACAGTAAAAGAAATTTTGTTCGTATTTTGTTATTTACTTTATTTGATTCTGTCGTACATTATCATCTATCTGATTTTAAAATGCAATGTTTATGACTTCGAACATTTGTACACAGGACGACATATATTAAATTAAATTTTGTAAAAGACTTTAGTCTTTTACAGTGACTTATTTTCTCTGGCGTGCTACAAGGTATTTCGGTAAACAATTCGTACAAAATCATAAATAAATATAAAGAAGATAAACGCTTATTTGATTTTTAATAATTTAAAGCTAGTTTTGGAAGTTTATTTTTTTTAATAAATGGATAATTACTTTAATGCATTTTACAAACTTTAACATCAGCATTTAAAATTGTGGCTCACGGTCTTGAACAGTTATAAGTTATAAATTCAATTTAAACCGTCATATTTCAAGACATTTAAGTTTTACCAACGGAAGCGACATTTTAAATGCCTATACAAAATTATAGAATGAAACTAGATCTAAAAACAATAAAATAATTATTAAAAACACACACACACCAAAGAAAATTAAGAAGTTTACTGAAATGGAATAATTTCTCAGATCACAAATCTGGTTAAAAATATATAGATAATATAAATAGTTTTCTATATATATAGACATAATACATACATATTCGTATTAAAACATCACTGGTTTGTTTAATGTTAAAATGAGAACCAAAATATCAAGACAATCTAAATTATATGCACCTATCTAAGCTAGATAAACGATAAATACTTCTTAAACGTTACACTTCTACGCTAAGGGCGAATAGCTCGAAGTGCAGTTAAACTGTACGGTTATGAAAGGTTATGGTTAAATTTGACAATTGAAAATGACGGAATGAGTTGCTCAAAATAGTTTTTTCATTTATAACTTCAACTGTAACCGATGAAATATGATCAGTCGAAATCACGTTAATCAATCAAAATAAAATTAAGAAATAATTGTGTTTACTCACAAACGAAAAAAATAACCAACTTCAATTACAACGACCAGTAATACAAAGTAGTTAGACGAAAAAAAATAGTCAAGTAAATACTCATTATTAGAGATAACTTAAAAAGTACTCCTCAGATTTCGATTAAATTTAAATGGGTACACATGAAAAGCCTTAACCTTTCGATTAAAAAAGAATCATCGAAATCGGTCACCCAGTAAAGTGAGTTCTGTGGTAACACACACACAAAAAATACAGTCAAATTGAGAACCGGAGGAGGTTTTTTTAAGTAGGTAGAACGATGATATTTTGTAAATTATTGCATCAATTTTATTAATAAATACTTACTCGTTCGTAGGCTGAGCTATGAGAAGATTAAAAAAAAATAATTTGCTGATAAATCTAAATGTTTTAGCAGAAAAACAACATGTAATTATTGTCTGGACAATTGATAGTTGATTGATTGATTGGTTTATTGCCTTTCGGTTGTGCCAATGAAGCACGATCCATTCCGCCAATTTCACGTGTGAGATAATGTGGAGAACACACGAAGGAGATTAGCCGGTCACTTGATAGTTATAACTAAATATTACGTAATGTCTTCAGAACTTTGGGACGTAAAATATTATTTAACCTCACCTACATTTACCACGTTCGCGAAATAAAATAATGTTACCTTCTAATTTAATTAAAATTTTGCGATGTAAAACTGTCAGTAAGCCCGGAAAGAATCTTTAACGAACGTTAGTATAGACTTTGAGCGACGTTTTACTTCGCGTTTCTTCTAGTCAAATTCTAGTTACGTTTAACTGTAACAGTTAATTTAAAATTGACCTAAGTTGCAACTTTAACCGACACGTACGACCGACTCGCCCTTAGCAACATATCACATTCACCGACCAATCAGTAGCCGTAGAAATGAAAATACTGCGCTCACATAAAACTTTTGCTTTAATGGAGTATACGTCATAGAAATATTGAGATTTTTAACATACCTTAAATCTAAGGTTTTAATTAATTATTCACATTTTAAAATTACTTGTTGTTCATACAATCCGCGCATATTATCTAGTAAGTACTGATACATCAGATGTTTTATACCATTTTTATTAATTTATAAATCTATAGCAAAGGATAATATACAAAATTCAATTCATTAAATTAGTGTGATCAGTCAATCTCAAAATAATTTACACTAAAAATAGAGAATCGAATCATTTGCAGGAGATTGCCACAAATTAAATGAGACGGCGACGTCCGAATTTGTTACAATATATTCCATTTTATTTTTATAAAACAAATATCACTATAAAAACTATAAAATGGCAAAATTACATAAATATGAATTAACCACGACCAAGCAGTTACACTAGTCGATACTTGACACTCTGACATTCACTCGAAATCCTAATTAACTCTTTCGCGCAGAAAGAATCAACGTTTATAATAATCGCGATTACGATAACTTTCAATTTCACATAACTGCGAAGTATTCTTTACCACTGTGGATTTGTGGGTAGGTAGGGTTCCGTGGGCGCCGGGGGAGTCCCCGTGTAGGGCGGTGGCGCCCCGCCGTGCGCCGCGTACGGCGGGTAGTACCCGCTGCCGTAGCCGCCGTAGTACGCCGCATTCGGATAAGCGCCATATCCCATTCCATAGCCTGATAAAAAAATATGGATAACATATATGGATTTTAGTATTTTTAATATGTTTCATATATTCTTCTTCTGGAATAAGCTTGCTTTATTGTTTGAACGTATAGTAATAAAATTTAGAACAATGTTATATTTGGGTCAAACTCATATATATAACTAGCTACCTTAACAGCGCATACATGCAACAAGAGATATACAAAATTGCTTTTGACATTTAAATATATTCATTTATATATTTAATTTTATATAGAGCTGTATGGCAACGTAATTTAAACCAATGGGAAATAGAATCAAAATTGTTCATACGACAAACTTCTAGCATCATTTTATAAAAAAATATTAATTAGTAGTTGTATGTATACCTGGATATTGCCCATATGGTCCATCTGGCGGAGGGTTGCCTGTTGGATACGGTTGGCTAGAAGGAGGCATGGAATTCGTAGGCATAGCAATTTGTGGATCTGATCCACTTCTCGATGAAGGGTCATTACAAAGAGATGGAGAGACTGTTGGTATTAAGCCAATGTTTGTAGGCAAGGCTTGATGTTTAGTTCCTAAATTGTAAGCCAATGAATGTGGATCTTGGGGCATTCCTGAAATATTACTTGTACTCGGTAATCGACTTTGTTGTGAAGCATGTGGCACCGAATTTGTTAATGAGTGATCGCCCACTCTTGACTTCGACACGTTACTACTAACAGTTCCAAGAAGACTAGAAACACTATGGGACATATTAGCGTGCCTATCATTCTGAGAATCGGAAATGTCTATTTTGTTAGGCGAACGCTTTTTTCTTGACGTGCTGCTTCTCTCTTCAGTTCCGGGTGAATATGATTGCGTTATATCATCTAAATTCTTGCGAAAATCTGGAAGTCCCTCTTTATTTAATGCAGTTGTCGTTCTTTCTAATTGACTTAAACTCGATTCGTTTTGAGGTCGATTCATAGGCCGTTGATGCCTATAGTTTTTTAATAAATTAATTTTGCTCGAACTACGACTAACGAGATTCATTGGAGTGTCATCGCTTTGTTTAGTTTGTAAATTAATTGGGGTATCTATGTTTTCACTTTCAGAAGATTTGTTTTCCAATGCTTCTTCTGTTGGTAATTTTTCGTCAGTAGTTAACACTATTGGTTCAATAGTTTCATTACTAGATGCTTCTTTTTGACCCTTACTCTTATCTTTTTCTGGCATAGTATTTATAATATCGGAACCTTTCATATCAGTACTCTCTTTAGGTGATTGTGAACATCGTTCTTTATTCTTCTCTTCTTCATCATCACTATCTAATACTTGAGGTTCGTCAGTTGTATTGGATACAACTGGTGCGTTAGTATCACTGTGAGGTCTTTTGACTTCTTTAGGTATTTTTGTTATGCTTAACGAGCCTGGCAAGTTAGGTTTAAGCATCCGTGCCGGTGACACAGGAAGTTTACCGCGCACAGGAGAATATGAACGTAATTCCCCTAAACGATTTCTTATATCAGAAATTTTTTGGCCTTGAATTGAAGGCCTCGAAACTTTATTAAGCGAAGGTCTGATAATTCGATGATATCCTGGTCTAGGTCCCGTTTTAGATGTAATCGTGATCGCAGAGTTATTTTTTAGAGAGCCAGGAATGTTGACTGGAGTTGGTCGGCTGCCTAAAACTAAAACAAATATAAATGTAAAGTAACTCATATCATTATAGTTACTTTAAATATTTTTGGTCAATATTTTTATCCTTACCTTTCTTTCCTATAGGATTATCTTTATTATCAGCCCCTTTTTGTCCTAAGCCTTTAAGCGACGTTTTAATCGCAATAATTTTTCCGGATTCCAGTTGCATATAAATTCCTTTGGGCGATTTCAACACCATCACTCGTTGACCCGCCTTAAGAACTATGTTAGTTTTTTCAGCTGAATTTGTTGGTATAACGACATCTACAAATAAATATAATTTTATATTAAGGTAATCATACTATATTTACAAATCAATAAAGAAAAAGAAATACAAAATAAAACACTTTTTTTGCTTCTATGATTATATCAACTTCGAGTGTGACAATTACAAACAGTCTTATACAAATTTGTTCGTCATTGATAAATGTATATGAGAAGTTTAAGTTTCTTTAAAAATATATTATACAACTAGGTCGACAAATAAGCGCTAAAGCTCACCTGACGTAGCGTAGCCTAGAAGCATCGCAAGCGTATACCCTATCCCAAATCCCCCCAGGAGCTCTTGTAAGCAGTATTATTTAGCTCTCTTTTCTTTATTATCTTCTGTAAAACCGAGGTACTTCCTCAGTAGGGCTACTCCAGATTTCAAGCAGGATATTTACTGCTGTGCCCTACCTCAGTTATACCTCAGCCATACTGCATGGGTTGTTGGGAGGCCACGGTAACAATAACGTAGACTCACCCAGCGGCAGCGTCATCTCCTGCGCGGTCATGCCCTGGCGGCGCCACACGTCGGCGGGGATCCAGCGCGCGCCGTGCTGCATGGGCCGCACGGAGGCCACGGGCCGCTGCACCAGGCTGCCGTCCGCCGCACGCACCGTGCGGTACGCCGGCGGAACTTTCGGACCCGACGCCGCCTTCTTCTCCAACTCGTATCTGTAATTATATTACATTAAAAAATATATTATTTTTGTGTTTTCTTGCAAATGGAAAATAACCAACTTTAACTACATCGACAAGTAAGACGAGGTAGTTAGACGAAAAATAGTCAAGTAAATACATATTAGAGATAAATCAAAAAGTTCTTGTCAGATCTTGATGATATTAAAATAGGGCCACATGACAATTAAAAAAAGAATCATCAAAACCCGTTTATTCGGTAAAAAGTTATGAATTCTGATACAAATAAAAAACTTTCTTGAGAACTCCTCCTTTTTGAAGTCAGTTAAAAATATACTACATCCACAGACTCTTAATTGTTCGTGTCTTTTGTTGAAACGTCATGCATGCATTATTATGCTTACTGTACAGATGGTTAATTACATAAAAGACTTCAGGTTGGAAGTACTGTGACTGTCTAGTAAATCTAAGTCTCCTCCTATACAGGTACGATTTACATATGCTATTACTTATGTTGTCCTATCACAAGAAAGTCAAAGAATAATCAATTACAAAATGTTGACGTGACAACGTCTAAGAAATCGATGAATGCCGGTGGCATTCACGAGAAAGGCTGACTCATTGCGTTACGCTCAGTGATAGCTTGCGCCGCATCTATTATTCCATTCTATATTCCATATTCCATGTACTATTCTCGATTGGATACGTCCGAGGAGATGTTTTGTTATGACGTTGTCACGTTAAGCTATCGTCCGTAAACCTACTTTACAGACAACCAATCTTTTGTTTTTGCAAGATTTTAAAATGACATCAGTAGTGTCACTGTAATGCATGTTCGATTGTTTGTGTAGGTTTCCTTGGACAAATTTTCTTGTTCGTCAAATGTTCTTCAAATTCCAAAATGAGTTACATATAACTAATACTGTGAATTAATTTAGGTATACAGAATCAATGCGTGAATCAATTTGTATTTCAAACTAGCTGCCCGGACTGACTTCGGTTCTGACAAAAGTTAATAGGTAGTAAAAAAAAATATATTTTTTTTAATTTTGTTTTTTAAGGCCTACGGAAGGTTAATACCTATAATATACCTTTAATACGGAATTACCTTTAATACGGTTATACCTTTAATACGGAAGGTATTAACCTTCCGTAGGCCTTAAGGAACATAAAAAAATAAATTAGCCGAATTGGTCGAGCCATTCTCGAGTTATGAACTTAGGCAACATTCATTTTTATTTATATGGATAGACTACCAATAATAATTAAATTTCCTAATTTTAAGTCTTTTAAAAATTAATAGTAATAAAATAACTAAATTTGAAATTGTAATGTTTCTAATTCACTCACCCTCTTTGTGCAAGTCTCTTTTCAGCACTGGACAGTTTCTTTTCCTTTCTATCCACCAGCAATGATTCATGTTGGAAGGGCTCTTTGCTCAACAAATTTCCGTGTAACATTATAATTCCTTGCATCAGTTTATCTATGTATTTATCCTTGTGCTCTGATAAATCCTTAATTTCTGATTCCTAAAAAATATTTAAAATATGATGGTTAGTGGTTAGGATGGTTAGTTAGTAATTTTATTTTCATTAATCAATTTACACAGAGTTAGTATTACACATAACTTCAGTTTTACCTTTTCGTCATTATCAAAACATAAATTCGTTATTTCCTTCATTGAAAGAACAGCATCTGGATTACATTCATCTACAACACGATCTGCCATTCCCTGCTTGTTTATTTGTCTGTCATATATCTTCTTTTCAAGACAACAATCCATTACAAATCTATATACGAAGCAAGGCTTCTTTTGCCCATATCTATAAAAAAAAAAGATATATATATATATATATAACAGCGAATGCGTAAAAATGTATATATTTTGAACAAAAATACCATCAAACATTCCATAATCTTTCTCTAGTATTATTAGGCTAAGCTGGCTAATAATTATTATGCACTAAAAAATTATTATTACTAACCTGTATACTCTGCAGACAGCTTGCGTATCATGACAAGGATTCCAACTTGCATCAAATACAATGACACGATTAGCGCCGACTAGATTGATACCTAATGAGCCCGCACGTGTTGATACTAAGAATAAATATACATGAGGATTTGCATTAAACTCATTGATTAGTTTTTCTCGTTCTAGTGCGTGTGTTGAACCGTCTAAGCCTAAAAATCAGAAACAGGATCATGAATATCTAAAATTTAGTTCATAACAATAACTGTAATGGTAAAATCATGACTAAACTCACGATAGTATGAAGTATTTCTCTCCCAATATCTTGTGGTACCAGGAATAAAATTTCTCTCCAGAAAATCTTCAATAAGATTAAGAGTAAACAAACTTTGACTAAACAACAATAACCTGTCTCCGAGTTTAATACTCTCATTTAATATGTAAAAGAAAAGCTCCATCTTAGCAGAGTTTTCTATTATGCCGGGTATGTAGTCCTTAAATAATTCAGATGCCCATTCATATGTAACTTCTTCTGCCTTTTTTGTCAAGGCCAGTTCTTCTTCTTTATTTAATTTTTCTTCTTTTTCACTCTCCTCCGATTCTGATTCATCATTCTTTTCTTTTGACGTTTTTCGATCTTTCCGCCCTTTGGCTTTACTCGCTTTGCCTTTGGGCTTCGGTTTATCGGTTTTTTTATCTTCTTTACCTTTGTTCTTTTGTCTGCCCTTCTTAGAAGTTTCTATATCTTTTTCTACCACAGTACTTTTAGCAGAATCAGTATTGGAAGTTTTTTCACTACTACTAAAAGTTTGCATAGCCATTGTTTTAGGTAGTGTCTGCTGCATGTTAAATTCCTTTTTAACTTCATCCTTAACAATTTTCTTAGTATCTAGATCTTCAATTTTAACTTCGCCATCAGACTCAGATTTCATTTCCATTTTTTCTTCAGCTTTTAATTTATCAACTTCAGTTTTCAATGTTTCCGTTAAAGGCCAAGAAGTAACAGGGCTACCGGAACTGGCGCTACACAATGGTGGTTTAGTTTCAAGTGGAGGATAATTAGGATACGGGCAATTGTAGTTGCTGTTTAGATTTTCGGCGTCTGGATACCTTTGAGAATGCTGGTTATGATAAACATACGGGTCACTATAAGGTGCAGATGCAGAAGTTTGTGATTCATTTTGTTCTGGTTTTACATCAGTGGAATGATAGTTAGGATCCATTGCACATTCAGTTTTCACAACGGATTGATTAGAAACGGTGCACCCTTGAGATTGATTAGTTATGACATTTCCTTGGTTTTGCTGTTGAGGCATATTATTTGCATAGTTGGGGTAATTTGGAGGCTGATTACCAAACTGATTATAGGAAGGTGGTGGATTTCCTTCGTATGCTGTATTTCCAGTGAACGTCTGAGGATATGTTTGATTTGGGAATTCTTGATTTGGTGGGTTATTGCGATATTCTGAAGAAGAATTTTGAGCATTATACTGTGGATAATCAGACGTATTTGAAAATGATCCTTGATATGGAGGTCTGCTTTGATTTCCATAACCTTCTTGATTATTAGAGTAAGATGGCATAGAATTTCCGGGATATGGTGTATTGCCTGAGGATGGATTATAATTTGATGGATATTGTTGAGTGTTATTATAGTTTGGTGGTGGATTGCCATTGAATTCTGTAGGTGTTTGATTAGATCCATATTGCTGATTACTATAGTATCCTTGATTACCATAATAGTTACTATTTCCCCAATAATTTTGATTATATCCTTGCTCTGGATTACCGGGGGGATATTGGTTAGGATAATTACCACTATAGGATGCTGGTGTTTGCTGGGAATAATAATTATTTCCATATTCTGGATTAAAACTGGGATTAGGCGGAAAGTAACCTGTATTAGAATTTTGATAAGGAGGATATGGAGAAAAAGAACTACCAGAAGCAGGACGATCGGATGTAGGATTTGGAAACGAGTTAGATCCATATGGCCCATTGGAAGGGTATGATCCATCTGAAAAGGAAGTAGAATCTTGTCGAGACGGCGTCGATGCAGTAGTATTGGTATTCGGTTGTATTGTCGCTGCAGGTTTTTTTGATCCCTGTTTAAAAAATATACGTATATATAGAAAAAAGTATCTTTATGAAAATAATCGTGAGATGAATAGTTGCAAAATGAAATACAAATATTAAAATCTAACCCGTGGCTTCGCCGCTCTTCTAGTTGATGCTTTGCTGTTTTTTGCGCGACCAGCTTTAGTAACACCTCCAATTTCTTCCAAATCCAAATCTTCTTCTATAGCTGCATTAACTTCATTTCGTTTTTTCAAAAAATTATACAGTACATCTGGGTGATTCCAAATCTACAAAATTATTGAAAATTAGCCTCTAAATTTTTTTTACATCATTTTTTATAATAAAAAATTGAAATAATCATACCTTGCAACATATAGCAAATGCCTTCAAAGGATTAGGTACAGATGCAGATCTCACTACTTCGTTCATAAACCTATCATACAATTTACGTTGCAATGGCGTCATTCGTACAAGAAGTACGTATTCCTCTTTTTGAGGTAATGTTGACTGCAACACAGCATGAGAACGCCTGCAAAAATAAACCACAGTACTTAAGTTATTTGGAATTAATTTTAAAAATATTTTGTACCACGACAGAGAAATAAAATACATCTTCTATTATATATATAAAAGATAATCAAATCTCTTATTGTAATAATACTGTGACAGCCTATAACTGTTTCTATTTTACTGGTAATGAAAAGAATAGATTTATAAAGTATTTTTACAAAGGTAAATATGTACCTTTGTACAAAGCCTACGAGCAAGGAGTGTAGAACATGTGCTCTGTATCTCATAAGCCTTATATCTTGAGGAGTAGAGTCTATACACTGTCCATTTTGAATTGGTCTTTCAAACATATTGCAAAACTCGGTTTTGCTACCCAAATAATTTGGGCGCACAAAGTCTACCATGCACCAATATTCAAGCAAATTATTTTGAAGGGGATAACCTGAAATGAAAACAAGTATATCCATATAATATAACTTTTTATTAAGGGTCATTCAAGTATTATGTCAACACCGAAGGGGGTAGGGAGGTCTTTGTTTTGCTCACTTTTGATGCCAGAGGGCAGCATAGGCTGGATCTAGCAATATTTATATTATATTATTTCTAAATACATTAAAAATATATATACCAATGTTTACGTAATCATTGGGGGGGGGGGGGGGGGTGTGCTGACTTTCGATGACAATGGAGGGGGTTAAAAATTACTGAAATTCTGCTTATGGACTAATTGAATGAATATATACATCCTTTCAGCCTAATACAGTCCACTGCTGGACATAGGCCTCCACAAGCTCGCGCCAAAAATGGCGTTGAACTCATGTGTTTTGCCCATAGTCATGCTGGGCAGGCGGATTAGTGACCGCAGGGCTGACTTTATCGAACAGAAGACGCTGCTGCCCATCTTCAGCTTGTGTATTTCAAAGCCAGCTGTTGGATGGTTATCCCGCCATCGGTCGGCTTTTTAAGTTCCAAGGGCTCTTAAGACACCCACGGGAAGAGAGGGGGGTGGTTATATTCTTACTGCTGTAACCACACAGCAAATATACACCAAACATATATTATAAAGAGAATGATTAAACTCAGTTCATAATTATTGAAGATGCCATACATTATGAACACAAAAATACACAATAATTGAAAAAAACGTAGCTACTTAGTTTAGTTTAAAGTGAAATATAAGGAAATAATTTTTTATTGTATTACCTGTTAATACCACTCGACGTTTAGTTCTCATTTGTTTTAAAGCATAAGATATATTTGAATGCGAGTTTTTGATGCGATGTCCTTCATCGCAAATTACGAGATCTGGTCCTGGTTTAACTAGAGCTTCGTACATTTCTGAAAAAGTAAGTTACAAAATATAATACTATGTCAATTAATTTATATATCAGACATTTTATAGGAATTTTATTTATGAAAATGATCAGGAGTGTATGTTCTTCCAAGACCTTTAAAGAATAAAGTAAAAGAAGATTATTAAAAGAATTCCAAAAATAGATTAATTTTAATGATCCACTACTATTTTAAGATTATCGCGTTCAAACAAACTAAACAGCTTTGTAATATTAGTTTGGACCAATATAAATAAGCAATAAATATCAGGGTACCATCTAAAAGCTTTTTGTCTTCATCAGGTGTGTCCTCCTTCTTTTCATCTTTTATTTCTGCCTCTAATTTGGATAAATCACCATCATCCTTATCTGCTCTAGGATCTTGTAATTTAGAGTTTGTTCCCTGCCATTATTAATATAAACACTTTATATCTCTTACAGTAGGTAGAAAAATGTAATTTATTAATAAAATTTATTGACTTGAAAAATTTTATTTTTTAACTTTGGAAATGTCTGTTTTACATCTTACATACCTGAATATCATCATCCAATTTCTCACATTTCTTTTCTTCTATTTCCTTGTCTGCTTCACTTTTATCAACTTTCTTCTTCTTACGAGGTTTCTTATCTTTTTTCATACTTAGCAATCTATAGAGCTCATAGCCTATCATTAAAACACCACCTACTGTTGACCATTCCTGTAAAATAATATATTTATAATGAATAACATATAATGGTCATATTTGTTTTATAAAACTTTAAATACAAATATTCAAAATTAAATAATAATTGAGAAACATAACTGCACACTATGTTAACTAAATTAATAAATAACACAATTAGGTGATTAGTTGCTGTACCACTCTATTGACTTCAAATTTATTAACAATATTTAAATAAATATTTACCTTAACAACTTTCGCTCGCATTTGCAATGTTTTGTGACTATCATTTAAAACATATATAGGAAAATTTCGGGGTCGAACTTCACCGTGCGCTGCTAAGGGACTATTTGTCGCATCTAAGGGTAGCCACATATTAAATTCAGCAACCTTGAAAAAATAACAAATAATATAATGATTATTATAAAAAATGTAATCTAAAACAAATTTACTTATTCTCTTAAAATCTTATAACTGCTGAAATGAACTAATTGTGATAAAATTTAGTTAATAAATCTTCTAAATTCTTATTAAATTATAAAATTCAATTTTAATCTTTTAACAATTGGTTTTTTCGGGAAAACATTAGTGGTAGATACATTCCTTAAACTCCTAAGATTATGAGTTGCCTGTGTGGTCTGGTGCTGTGGATCTCCTCACTATGCTTTGTAAAGCACATAAAACTTTTGGTGCTAGTTGTTATCAACCAATCATCAAGAACACTGCACAGCATTGCTTATTTAGCTCCCTCCCATTTTTAATATGGAAAAGAGCCCCTTGCCTGGTAAGTTGTTGTCAGGCTTTTTTTACTTTAGTTGAATTAATAATTAAACTTATTTACCCAATTTTGAAGAGTATTAATAGGCATAATACACAAAACTGTCTTAGAATTAGTGTGCCGAAGAAATATATCACAGAAGCAGACAATTTGGAGTGTTTTTCCTAAACCCATGGAATGCGCCAATATGCAGCCAAAACCAGTAGATGTTGAAAATCTCTGCACAGATTCTATAATATTGTCAAACAAGAATCTAACGCCACCGATCTGAAAAACAATAAAATTAAATTAGTATAATATGTAATAAGTATTAATGGAATTATTCAATATTTCAACTCAATATCTCTTTCTTCTGGGTTACTAGTTTTCAATAGTGCCAATGAGCACAGTTGATTTCGCCAACGTCACTTAGAATTCAATATTTTCTACTGACTGACTGACCACTCAGTGCTACGACAGATTCAAAATCAAAATCAAAAACTACTATTCAAATAGGCTCCATGAGCACTTTCAAATCGTCCTTTTACAAATTAAAACTTTAAAAATGATTATTATTTTAGTAAAAGTAAAGCTACCACTGATTCAGAATATAGATTCTGCAGAGAAAAATCGGCAAGAAACTCCGCAGTTACTCTTTTGAAAAATAATTAGATTAGTGTATAAGGTACCCGTACCCTTCTCAATTATATGTAAAGGTTGTTTCTCAATTATATTACAGTGTATAAGATATTTTTAATAACCATAATAGGTACATTGTTTTGTTGCAAAAATACAATATTTTTTAAGGAACTATACTTTGCCATTTTATATCATTTTATAATTTAAAAACCTCTGTAACTGACAAAATACACATACTTGGTGTGGTTTAATAACCCTTGCAATTTGCGGTGCCAGGAATATATCTTCTTCATTTTCTGCATGACCAATGTTTATTAAGACACGGCCTTGTTCATCTGGTACATTATATGTGTCATTGACATGAAGGCCTATAAGAAACAATTAAATTTTAATCCATCCTAAATCAAAACCGACTGACTATATGTAAAAATTGTAAATTCAAACAAGCATGTTGAACAACTTGAAATTAATAAAAATAAATAAAAATATTACTAATGAAAATATACCAGAATTTCCTGGATCTTCTTCTGCTTCTGGACTAGGAGGAACTTCAGAATCTGACAACATTATACAATCGTCTGAATCAGATGACGATGAAGATGACTCTTCTCCACTACTACTATCTACTATTTCAACCACCTGTAAAGTGAATGAGCATAAACTTTTTTTAAATATTTTTATTAAAAATATAGGAGTAAATAAATAAATTCCTAACTAGATAATTTAATACTCTATTGATTCATAACTATCCTAAATAAGCAAATTTTTTCAGTTATAATTGTATGTCTAAAACCAGATTGAGATACTGAGATTAGCATTATCTTCTTACAATATTTAGTGCAAATTTAATGGGAATAATAAATAATGCAGCTTACCTCTTTTTTCTCAGACTTTTGATCAGGTTTGACTTGTTTTTGTAAAATGCTAGTTCCAGAGGTTGTAGGTTTTGAAACTTTCGTAACTTCAAGTTGACCTTGCTTAACCGATGTCTTCTTAACTTCACCAGAGGGTAATTTTACCAATACTGTGTTTGGTAAGCTAAAAATAGAATAATACAGAACATTAAAATGTAATCTTTAAAATTAAGTTCATTCATTTATAAAAAATTACATACTTTAATTTTTGTCCAGTGCTACCCTTTTTCAGTAAGGATGAACCACCCTGAAGTAACGATAGTGTCTTTTGATGTATTTTGTTTTGCCTATTTAGAGCTATCTGCCTTTGAACCTGTCACACAAAAAAAAATGTGATAGAGGAAAACTTTGCTAAATCCAGATAAGTTGAATTTGAAACACAGTTTCAAATAAAAGGATTAGGGGGATTTTATTACAATTTTTTTTAATAATATATTTTATGATGGTGAGGTTGAGTTGTGGTTGTGGTGGTTACAGTTCTTCCAGTTTGTGATCTTTTAACTAACATAATTATAAGATGATAGTAGTTTAAAATAGTAATACTGCTAATTTCAGTTTTATATGTCAAAATTAAATAAAAATTTCTGCTTACAATATTAGTATTAACATGTTTTTTTAATGTAACTAGATCAGCAAACAAGCGTAGGCTCACCTGATGGTAAGCGATTACCGTAGCTTATAGACGCCTGCAACACCAGAAGCATCGCAAGCGCTTTGCCGACCCAATCCCCAATCCCCCCAGGAGCTCTGGTCACCTTACTCACCAACAGGAACACAACACTGCTTGAAAACAGTGTTATTTAGCTGTGATCTTCTGTAAAGTCGAGTTACGACCCCAGATGGGCTGCTCCATATTTTGAGCAGGAAATTTCCTGCTGTGCCCTACCTCAGTTAAACCATACCATAACTAAAGACTTTAGTCCCTAAAAATTGTATATAATGAAAACTCACCTCTCTAATAATTCTCTGCTGTTCCTGAACACGAGCCAATCTCTCAGATTCTTGTCTCTGGGCTGCCAATGTAGATGCATCTAGATTTTTCTCATCCATAACTTCCCTAATGTTTCGACGGACGTTCAGTGCATTAGTATTTAATGCTTTTTTCTGATCAAAACAAAAAGAAAAAACTTTTACACATTAAAACATTGTTTTTACTTATGTTTAATTATATTTACACAGTATTTTTGCACTTATGGAGTAAAGACAGAATGGGCTGAGAATTTTCTTATATAATTAATTTAATAATACAAAACAATAGAAACCTCAATTGTATGTGGTGTTTTAAAATGTTCAGTATGGCATAAACATTTTGCACAATTTAACTAAACCAAGATTTACCTCCTCGTCTGTTTCTGCTTGCTTTTCTTCACTAGGATCTTTCTTATCTTCTTGCTCAACATTATTTACAGGTTTTACACTGATCTGTTCCATTTCCTTTAACTTTTCTGCAACATCAAAGTTTGTACTGGCCTCTTCTTGGTTTGTCATATTTAAGAACTCCTCAGCTGATTTATCAGAACACAACTCTTCTTGCTCCACTTCAGCTATCTCAACATTTTTTGTCAAATCTAATTCACCTTCATTTATAATATCACTAATTGTAAGCGTCTTTGGTTCCTCATCACTTTTATGAACCATCAACTCACACCCTACCGATTCAGGTATTTCTGACTCCATTTGTTTCGTTTTTTTAGATTCAACAATATCACCAGTTTCTGGGTCAATGTAACTATTATTTTCTTCATTCAATTCCTGAGCAGCACTAGGATCAACTGTAAACTCTTCTTCTGATAATCCATCACTGTCAGTATTTTTGTCATCACTAGAAAAATCACTTAAGTCTAATACATTTTGACCAATTAAACTGCGTATTGTAATCCCAGTGTCCTTTTTTAATTTTTTCGTAAAATTATGAAACGTTTTAACAGCTTCCATTTTTCTTTTATGGCTCATTGGCCGTGGACGTGAGTTGACTCTCCTCCGAGGGTTCATAGCTGCAGCCTGTGCGAAATGTGCGCGTTGTATTCTTGTAATTGTTTCATCTTCGTCCTCGCTATTCCATACTTCCTCTTCCGAATCCTCATCTTCACCAACTTTTCCTTTAAATTTACCTCTAACTGACATAGTCCCGCCAGCATCACCCATATCAAAACTAAGCTGTCTTTCCAATATCTGGCAATTAACTGGGATACATGTTCATTACTCATCAACTCATCACATTACATCTCTCTTTTTTACGTAAAACACATAACACTTTAGGTTTCATTGATAACTTGCTCGAAACCGGCAATTTTGTCTTGTTTATATTTAAAAAATGATCATTTTGGGAATACTTCTTTGTAGATTTATAGACGCGGCATATAAGACTAAATAAATGAAACCGGATAGCAAAATTCTTAACAGAGAGCACTTTTACTATCATAAACACTCTGTACTTCGTTCCTTTTCGTAAAAATTAAGATTTGTAACATTAAAAAATGAAAATCAGCAATTAAAATTTAGGAAGCCATTACTTCCGCAATAAATAGCATTCGCCTATTATACATATAATTTGTGTATTCGACAAGCGTGTTTACTAAAATTGTTAGACATTTTATGAGAAAAGCCTCTTGACAACTTTAGCGACATCCAATTTTAAAGCTTACAATTGCATAGCAACAAACACAACAATTATAGCAATCACTCATAGAAACAAGAAAATATAGCAAACAATACAGATCCTTCGAGTAACCAACCAATAGGATAAAAGTTACTTAAGCAATATGTTTTAAGCAATGGCAACACTGTTACTCTTTATTCTAAGGGTTGTCGTTATTGTTACTCTGACTTCCTATACCTACCTACTTGATTTGATCCTCATACTCATAGAATTAATTTTCTGTTATGTCAATACTTCCTTTGTCATAATTATGAAACGCGAAGCTATTGAACATTATTTCTACTCTTTTTAAGATAAAAATACTTTATCCGCTTTTTACCATCTACGACGACTCATTATTTGATTAAATATTAATGAAATAGCAAGTAAGTTTTTTTCCTAAAATAAAGTACAATGTAGTTTGAGCAATAAAAGGTACGAGTTCAGTAAAAATATGTTATAGAAAACAATGTATTCAAATTGGTGACATGAATTAGAAAATATTCGATATCTAAAGTAGTAATAAATAAAATTTTACATAATATAGACATTTAGGAAGAATCTAATAGCACATTTTTTTATGAGTTACGCGCCATTGAAATCTCGACCTTACTTTTTAAACAAACCTCGAATGGATGAATAAAAATATACATTTATCAAATTCGTCAATGTGGTAAAATTTATCAGCTTACCTTTTAACAGTTTAAATAAAATTTATCCACAATTTAACGACACAATATTAGAATAAATCGTCTATATAAAAAGCGTTTTTTTATATAGATTGCTTAAAACCGATTATTTTTCACAACCCTACTCAGTACTAACCAAACTAACCAAAGAGGTATTAATTATAGATGTGCCAACTCGAAAAGAACACAACTCGATTTAACTCGAGTTGAAAAATAAATTCGCCTTAAATATATATCGGGACAGTTATAAATTATAATTAATGGGAAAAAGTAGATAGAACGTAAATCATAAAGAAATTAATTCTGTTTATCATTCATTAATAACAAAACTAGTGTGGTTAGTCTTCAGGAAATAATTTTGTCGCTCCTGTTTTAAGTGAACCCTTTTTTGTGATTTGAACATGGGCATTATCAAAAAAAATATATATATAAATATAAATATATAACGAATTTCATTGGTCCAATGCATGTTCTTTTATTTGCTATGATTACAGAAATATTTTTGAAGTAAAACTTATTTACGCACGCTTGACTTGGGGAATAACCTGAAGAATGCGTGACAAGAGCGTTACGAAAAGTGTGGTTGGGCGAAGTGAACATCTTTACCAACTCGGTAGTTTTACCACTAAATTTAGTAGTTTTTATTTTTGAACAATCGAAAAAATTTATTTTTAGTAGTTAGTAGCATAGTTAGTCATCAGTATATACAAATTTTCAATTCTAAACTTTCACATTTCAGCATAAAAAGTTAAATACTTTACTTACTTTTCTCATGAATGTTAAAATTTAATAATTATAACATACATACAGAGACGTAGTTATGGTATATTAGCATTTACAGCGACATTTAGTATAAATTGTGATATGGGATTGCATTTTTTTTTATGTGCAAATACATCGTAGTACATCTGCATCATAAATGGGTTAAATGGTTTCTTGGTGGAATGATTTGTTCGTCTTAGTCGGAGAGAATTCAGAATGCTGGCCGCACTAAATCGAGTTGACAAAACGTTAGTGTTCTGTTCAAAGAGTTTAATAATAAAATACGGGTTGGTTCTGCTAATTAATCTGTGCTTATACTCTTTGGTAATTTGTAAAGCGTTGCCCATAGATTATACACTTGCGTTGCCTGTCTTTGGTTGCCTGTAAAATGTATATAAACGTTTTAATACCGTTTCATTGGTTTCAATATTAAGCTATTTTAATATAAAGTTTTAACACTTGAAATCAATTTAAAAGTCTTCATCATGGTAAAGCTTACCACAGAACTTATACAAAACTCTATGCAGTATATAAATCCGTGTAGAGATCGAGAACTAGATCTAAGAGGTTAGTTTTATACATATTAAACAGTATTCTTATATTTGTTATAAATTTGACCCTTGTTTCACCAGTTTTTTATAAAGTTTACTTTGAACATAAAGCACGAATGTTTTTAACAGCAGGAGATAAAATGGGCCATTAGATGGCCATCTCAATAAGCATTTTACTGGTAGTGAATAGAAATACTCCATAAGTAAAAAAGTTGAATTCGATACTGAATAAGAATAATGTATTAAACTTTTATCTCATGGATACTGTCCTACGTCAGTTAATTTTAACGACAACTGGCCCTTAAAGTTAAAAAATAATTATAATGTACTTTTATGATGCTTTTAACTATGTAAACTTAAATCGTATTTACCCTCTTATGATCATTTTTAATATTACAGCGTTTTTTTTTTATTGTAGGCTATAAAATTCCTCAAATTGAAAATTTAGGTGCAACATTAGATCAGTTTGATACAATAGACTTTTCAGATAATGATATCAGAAAGCTAGATGGATTTCCGTTATTGAAAAGACTGAAATGTTTACTTCTTAACAACAACAGAATTGTGTAAGTAAAATTTTGTTTAAACATAACATGGGTCCAATATATGGTAATGTCAATAAGTTTTATTATTTTTCATTTATCTAAAAAACTTTTTTTATTTGCAGACGATTAACTGAAAATTTGGAACAATATTTACCAAATCTAGAGTCACTTATATTAACAAATAACAACATTTCTGAACTAGGTGATTTAGATCCATTGGCTACCTTACCAAAACTACGCACCCTTTCCCTTATGCATAATCCAGTCGCTAATAAACAACACTACAGGTAAATATTTGGTCTAAGCTCATTTTTCAGATTACATGTAAACTAAAGAGGTGACAATATAAGGGTATGGGCCATTGTATCACTATACAGTGGTAGAAACTCTCACTATGGATTCACATTATCTCTAGATTTTCATTGTCAAGTTGGTACAGGAATTATTCCGTAATATCTATATGTATATATGCCAACGATTTTGTCTTTAGTCCTCTGTGAGTATTTTATATCAATAAGCTATAAACCTTTTCCATTGCTATGTGGATGTGTATTTTGGAATAATCATATAGTTACAACCCTCATTTAAACCTCATTAATTATATATTACCTCATTTAAAAGTAATTGTTGAGCTACGGTCAAAGATTTTGTAATAAATATACATAGGATTGCCTTAGTGCTTGCCAGAGGCAATATTTAAAAATTGTTACAAAAAAAAAAAATTTACTATTGCACGTAGCATGTATTATTATTAGTGTGTTAGTAGTAACAAAATTTATATAAATCTTATTCAAAGTGGTCTCCATTGGCTTCAATACAGTCCTTTAAACATTGAGGCCAGTTATCAATAGAAACATGCACTCTTTCCATGGGAAAATTCTTCTCTGCCAATATAAATATGGATCTTTTAGGAACTCCAAATTATCATGGTATTTAGCGCAAGCCATATTCTCTAAAGCTGACCATAAATCATAATAACTCCGGAATGTTGGTTTCTAACCAAGATTCAGTGGATCAAGCTTTATGACCCGGTGCCAAGTCTTGCTGAAAGGACCATTCTTGGTTATTGAACATGTTGTTCTTAAGGGGTTTAACAACCTTTTCAAGAATGGTATCTTGATACACTTGTGCCTATGTTTTGATACTTTTTTCACAAAAATATGGCTCAGTCACTCTTTTATTTCCAATATCCCACAAAACAATCACTCAAGTCGGATAATGTCCATGTTGAAATCTGTTGACTAATTGAGGAGGTTCCCTTAGAGCTTTGAGCGTACAATCACTTTGTTTGTTAAAATATTGCTCAATTGTCAAAATTTTCTCATCCGTAAACAAAATTTTTCTGTGACCTCCCTTTGCATATTGCTTAAGTAGTTGTTTTGATTTTACCACCGTATTCTTTTTGAAATTATCAGTAAAAAAATGACCAGTGCATCTCTTATAGGCAAATCCTAAGTCATCTTTTAAAATACGTGACATGCTTCTAGATGTTATCTTCATCTTCTGAGATAAAATCTTTTGTTTTCGGAAAGGATTTCTTTGAATTCTTTCCTTTACTGCTTTGATGGCCTTTTTTGTACGAACACTATGTGGACGGCCAGATCTTTTTCGGTTAAAAACAGGGGGTTTCATTGTACCTATCAATAGCCCAGTATGCAAAAATTTGACTAATACCAAGCATATGGAGAGTTTTAAAAATTGTATTATGTATTTTATCTCCATATCTACTTTGTGTAATGCAATCACAGCAATTTGGTTCTCTTTATCACCCCACTCTATTTTAACAAAATATTTTACAATGTATTGGCACAAAAATGAGAAAACAAACAACAAAATATTTATGTCCCGACTGTGAAATAGGTGTTAGGCAACTACTGGCGCTGAGGAATATGGTTTCTCAACTAAAAATTGAAATTGAGAAACTTCAATCTAAACAAAGCCCAACTACAAACATGGAAAGCATTCTCACTGAATTAGTGGAGAGGAAAAAGCGCAGTGTCATCATCATGTTTGGTGTAAGTGAATGTCAAGTAAAAACGGGAGATGAATCTCGAAATAAAGAGGTACAAAACCAATATGATAAAACTCAGGCCCAGCAAGCATTGTCCAACATTTCGGAATCTGAACTACCCGTCACTGTCATACGCCTCGGTAAGTCTCAGCAAGGCTCATCTCCTCGCCCGCTTAAAGTTGTCTTCTCATACAAAAAGGCAGCCCTAACTATACTAAAGAACAACAAAAAATTGCCCGCCAATATAAAGGCTAAAAATGACCTTATGCCATACCAATGTAACTACTTAAATAGCTTACGTGAGGAACTATCATTACAGATTATCATTACAGAAACACATTTAAAAATGCAATTACTGATAGTTTAGTAAATATTACTGGCTACGTGCTATTTAGACATGACAGAATTAAAGGAACGGGGTGAGGGGAGTTGCCATATATGTATCACACCAACTGTGGAATGCCTACACAGGCAACTCTTCATCCAACTTACAACTGCAATGTACAGGTCGAACTCTGGTTGAACTTGAAGTATAAATAAATAAATAAATAAATAAATATAATAGTGCAGGTGTATATCAACCAATGCTTAACACATTCGAGGATACCGGCAGATCACTATTTGAAACAATCAAAAAAGCATCTGTCACTAGTACAACTAGTCACATGTATAACAAGAAAGAGGAAAGATGAGGAATCCCTTTTAGACTTGATTCTGTGTAAAGTGGGAAAGAGTGATCACCTTGTACTTATGGCCACAATGCAAATAGACTTTCAGTCCTCCAAAAAATTCCACATTCCTTCACAAAGACGGAATTTCTTCAAGGCTGATTATGATGAAATAAACAAAACACTTAAAAAATAATGTTATGAAATTGGAATGTCTCGATGTTAATCTTGCCTGGAGGAACTTTTCGAAAATAATCCGTAACGCTATTAAAATTTATGTCCCCCTAACAATCAGATACTCTAAACGTAACAAATAAACCATGGATTATTCAGTATATGTTAGACGTGATGAAAATAAAAAGAGTCTATGGAGAAAATATTTGCTGGAAAATTCAATTGATTCTTACATGAATGAATCGCAGGATTAATAATAAAATTGTGACTGTAGTTAGGAACTTACACAAGGAATTCAAAAGAGGAGTTGTTAACAGAGGACCTAAATCATTTTACTCCTTTATACTCCAACAGTTCTCCTCAACAATATCAGTACCTCCATCACTGAAGGACGATGGTAACAGCGTAACTAACGACCAAGAGAAAGTAGCAAACATATTTGCTAAACAATTTGAAACAGTTGTAGAGCCACTAAACACTTACCTACTACACAAATGCCACGAGTTATCAAAGCCATAGAAAGTGTCACAATCTCACCAGACATTGTTTGTAAAACATTGAAAACATTCAGCGAGACCACCTCAATGGGGCCATATTCACTGCCTTCCATACTACTTAAACAATGCAGCCTTATACTTATTCATCAGCTAGCACATATAATGAACATATCTCTTAAAACAGGAACCCTACTGCAGGAATGGAAGGAAGTACATGTTACTCCAATATATAAAAAAGGTGATAAATTTCTTGCATCCAACTACCGTCCAATTAGCCTTACAAGTATTGTTTGCAAAACAATGGAAAAAATAATAGCAGGAGAGTTAAGAAAATTTATTACAATCAAAAATATAATTATTGATGGACAACATGGGTTTGTTCCTAGGCGATCAGTTGTCACCAATCTTCTTGCTTGCCTTGATAAATGGACATCAAACTGAAACAAAAACCGTCCAACAGATACCATGTTGTTATGGGCTCGGTTTTCCGCATTTAGACAACAAAGGTGGTCCATTATGCGTGAAAAGAGGACTGACTAGTTCAGCCAGCCCAGCTCCTTCTAGAAGCTCAGAAGCTTCCTGGGGCGTTCACAAGCTTCTCGTAGCGTCCTTATTTTCTTAAGGATGGTTGCCTGGTGTGCGGCCACCCCCTCGCATTCCAGGATCACGTGGGCTGTTTTTTCAGCAGCCAGACATTCCCTGCAAAGAGGACTGTCCGTTGCATTCATAATGAATAATTGGTGATTAAGTGTCACGTGGCCGGTAATCGTGCCAACAACTATTCTGATGTCCAGACGGTTTAGACTGAGCAGTCGGCACGATAGATACGATGATACTTCCGTGAGTATCATTTTGGACTGTCTACAGCTGGTTTGGTTTACCCAAAGGGCATTGTGAGTTGCACGTGTGCGTTGCCTTACCCACGAGCGCAGTTGTCCAAATGGTAGCGGCAATAGGATGGTTGGGCCAGCAACCTTTGTATTCGACCCCTGTCTTGCAAGCTTATCGGCGGCATCGTTTCCGTGTGATCCGCTATGTCCTTTTCCACTGGAGGATTATCTCATTATTTGAGGCCAATTCTTCCAGGGTTTGATGACATTCGTATATAAGACTAGAGTTTTTTGATTTGCTCCCTAGTGCTTTAAGTACAGCCATGCTGACAGAATTTGGATATTGCAATCCTTAATGCCTTTTGACAGGACGGCGGTGGCTGCGTGGGTTATCGCAACACACTCACATTAGAAGATGGAGCTGTGTTGGCCCAGCTTTAGTATATTAAGGTCTTGTGAGTACACTCCGGCACCCGTGCCAGACCCCGTTTTGGAGCCATCCGTGTGAATGCGGACTTCGCGTATGCCGGACTGGTCTCTTTCAGCCTCAAATGGTTGTATATGGTATTTCCTTTCGAAAATATGTTGTTTGGGAATCCTATCACATGGAGCAGCAAGTAGTGGCTCATAGCTGACAAGGCTGCTCCAAAGTTTATCGTGTGGACCCTCCCGGTTGCACCACAAGCCCAAGTGTTTCAGCCTGACAGCAGACATAGCCGCTTTCTGTTGTATAAACAGATCAAGCGGCGCCAGGTCAAGCATAACCTCAAGAGCTGCCGTGGTACGCATGCAGCCAGTGATTGCAGAGCATGCTATTCTCTGAAACCGCTGGAGCTTATTTTTAACGGTTGTAAAATCTGTTCTCTGCCACCAGATTACCTGGCATTATAGGCCTGACAATGGTTTCGTAAAGCCATAGAGTAATTTTAGGTGATATGCCCCAGCTCCTGCCGAGGAGCCGTTTGCATTAGCAGAACAGATACCATATACTATGAGAAAGCTTTTGATCGGATTCCTATTAAAATGTTGATAGAAAAACTGGAGCACTTTGGAAATCGAGGACAAATTCTCCAGTGGATATCACACTTCTTGACTGATAGAAAATTCAGGGTGAGAGTTGGAGATACTCTGTCAGAAACTCATAATGTTCACAGTGGTGTACCACAGGGATCTGTGTTTGAACCAATCCTATTTGGAATTTTTATTACTGACGTAAAAAGTGATGTCAAATCATATCTGTCCATTTTTGCTGATGATACTAAAATAATGGGACACCCTCTCACCAGTCACAATGTTATACAGCAAGACCTAGACCGCATTGTACAATGGACACAAGACTGGCTCATGTCATTAAATGCAGCAAAGTGTACAGTTTTACACATAGGTAGCAACAACCCTAAAATGTCTTACAAAATAGGAGCTGTACAACTAAAACCCATGAACTACCAAAAAGATCTTTGAGTGAACATTACACATAACCTAAAGTGGGACGTTCATATCACAAATATAACAAAAAGGACTAACTCCATGCTGTATATAATAAGAAAAGCTTTTAACATTGTTACAAAAGACCTGTTTATCAAAATTTTTAAAACTTACATCTGTCCACTACTAGAACGCTACGCTTTCCAAATCTGGAATCCATACTTTAAGAAAGATATAGAAATGCTGGAAAAAGTACAAGGTAGAGCTACAGAAATGGTGACCTCACTAAGGCATAAGATATATGAAGAACGACTTTCTGAACTTAAATTTAGTACATTTGAACAACGTAGACAGAGGGGAGATCTCATTGATACATACAAAATTCTAACGATATTATCATGTCAAGCATATTGAAGACATGTATATTATGAATCCAAATCCAAAATTGAGAGGACACTCTCAAAAACTTACAAGATCTTGCCATAGCAACCCCAGATGTCACTTTTTGCCAAATCGCGTAGTTACCCAATGGAATAAGCGCCAGAATCAGTAATTGGTGCACCATCAGTAAACACTTTTAAAAACATACTGGATGAACATTTAAAAACTAAAGTAATGAGAACATAAGTGCAGTGATATGCACGCATCAGCTCCAAGAGCTGCTAGTGCATTATAAAACAATAAAAAAATATATATATTAAATTTGAATTTGAAATCTGTAATTTTTAATGAATACTGCAGCCTGTAACATCCGACTGCTGGGCATAGGGCTCTTTCCCCATGTAGGAGAAGGATCAGAGCTTAATCCACCACGCTGTTCCAATGCGGGTTGGCGGACATATTTCCTACTAGGAGTAACTATCGTTATCAGGTGTACATGATAATAATCGGGACTGACAGCTTAACGTACTCTCCGAGGCACCGTGGGGAGACCCACAAAGTGATTTTTAATGAACAATCATAAAAATAACAGATTCCAAATTCAAATGTAATAAATATTTTGTTTATTTTAATTGTAACAGTATTTATGGCCAGACTACTAAGTACATCACTACATAGTATAAAACAAAGTCACTTCCCACTGTCTGTCTGCATAGATCTTTAAAACTACGCAACGGATTTTGATGCAGTTTTCTTTAGTAAATAGAGTGATATCAGAGGAAGGTTTATATCTATAATACATTGCATAATATAGTAGAGGAACACTGATAGTTTTAGGAGATTTGTAACGTGATGTCGTAAATAAACAAATTTTTATGCACTTACATTGCAAATATTTATTTTATATTTAGTATCAGCATTGCACCCGTGAAGCCGGGGCGGGTCGCTAGTATATAATAAAGAAATAAATTTGTGCAAAAGGCAGATTAAAATTTGTTACTAAACTAACTACTTTCTCCTAGTTCAATTACAGAAAAAAGAGAGAGAAACACTAAATTTGATGTAATCTATCTTTTTATTTTTATATTCCAGTAACTTAAAAATATTGAATGGCATGTTGTTATATATATATTTTTATTATTTTAATGATATTTTTGTGTTCAGGGCTTATGTTGCATTTAAACTACCAGAGTTAAGATTATTAGATTTTAGAAAAATTAAACAAAAAGAAAGAGATGATGCCAATGCATTATTTAAGAGTAAGAAAGGGAAGGAAATTCAAAAAGAAATTACTAGGAAAGCAAAAACTTTTGTTCCTGGTGGAAATATGCCAGATCCTAAAGTTACAAGTTAGTAATGTGGTTTTTAATATTTATTTTCTTTTTGTGGTACAGTCTCTACTGAAATAATCAAATTTACATAATTTAAAAGTGTATATGTATGTCCTCTTAAACATTTTAAATTGTCTTTTTTAGACCTAACACCTCAAGAAATCCATAAGATAAGGGAAGCTATTAAAAATGCTACATCTCTACAAGAAGTTGAGCGTTTGACAAGAATGTTACAGTCTGGACAGATTCCTGGCCAGAAACCTCTACAACCACAGTCTCAAACAAATGGACACCGTAAGATACTTTATTATTATTGTTTCTTTATTTCCTTAATTAATTTTAATGAAAAAAATATATATTTAATGATTCTTATTATTTTCTTAAACTTAGTTCAAATGGTTTTCTTTGTCAATTATTATTTTATTGGCTAATGGGAGCTACTAAAGGTCATAAAGTTGGTGAGATTTTGTTAATAATATCTTGTGCTTATAAATTAAATGATTCTATATTTCAGAAAATGAAGATGAGGAAATGGAGACAGATCAAACAAATGGTCAATAGTGATTTAGGTTTGTTTTCAAAACTAGGTGTTATAGCTGTAAGAACGGAGTATTACACATTATATTCTTTATTAAGTTGATAAGAACAGCGATTAACTACAATGTTGTATATTTGGCTTCAAAGACAGATACTACATGATATATTAATTTTAATTCAAAAACTTTCCTCCGTTTTTTAATGCCCTATAAATGTTATATGATTGCATAATTTTCACCAGGGGGCGAGGAGCCAACAAAATTGAAAATATTTTTATTAAATAAAGAAAATAAAATGATCCAATCATATAGTTTTATTTTGATGTCAAATTATAGGTACATAATATATCAATAAAATTATAATTTATTCAATTTAAAATTCAACAGTTCATCATTACCAGCATCTAAATAAACAATATGAATCATTTTTAGAATAACCTTTTTACCCATCAAGCATTTTATTTTAGGTCTTTTTTCTGGTAAAATAGACAGCATAGAGTCAATGAGATCCTGGATACCTCTATCATAAACAGTCAAGTCGATTGGATGCACACTTCCACTTGTTATAGCCTTAACCAAACCAACTAGAGTCTGAAAAGTAAAGCTTTAGTTAAATTACTATTAATCATCAAGAAAAAATACTTTTAAATATTTAATCACACAAACCTCTGATTCAAATGCTCTTTTATGAGTACACATTTCGTAAAGTAAACAACCTAAAGCCCACACATCACTTTTTGTGTCGTAAGGCTTACCTTCACATAGTTCGGGAGCTAAATAATAAGGTGTTCCAATAACAGTTGAGGTTTTTTTTGCACTAAAATACAGAAACTTAATTAGGTAATAAATATTTAATTTCTTATTTATATAGCGCGTTCGACTCCTTATTACGTTCCTTCCAGTGGGGGTTTGGTAGGTGTATCAGATCATGATCCATAGGAAAAAAACTAGCCCTTTTTTAAATTTTACTTTCGGATTGGATTTACAATCGTTTGGCACAAAGGAGAATGATACGATTCCATACATTCTTGGGCCAAAATGTAATGAAATGAAAATGGTATCAATTAATGCATTTAGGCTTATTGATCCCTTGCTGAAAATTATCTATATTTTGGCTATCTGAGAGTGGAGTTATTAGACTTTTTGTAAAAGTGAGGTTATGTTACAATGTCTATAAAAAAACCCGATCACTAAGTTCTTGTAGAACTAATGTTTGTTATATTTAGTGAAGAATGTTTGAAAACTCATTACAAATACTGATATACACTTGAAACCATAAATAAATATCAGGAATGGACTCGGAATGCATCGGAAAACAGTAAACACGAAACGAGTGACGGACACAGTATTATTGTTAATTTGTTAGCCAGCTGTCAAGGCTGTCATTAAAAATATGATTTATTTTAAATCGATATGAAATCGATAATCATTTTAGTTTATCAGATATTAATTGATATTATTGATATTAATGTAACTTTATTTGAAATGCACATTATTGTTTACAGCTTTAATTGTGCATCTAAATATCTTGAGTTAATTAACTAGTGCAAACATTTTCTTTTTGAATTCTGTAATCGATTATAATTGAATCGATACCCAAATAATTTGATGAAAACTATCTTTCTCAATTTTCTCCGCTTCCAGATTCAGAATCGAGCTGATATTTTATATTTTAAAATAAAAAAATATGACCAATTTGTTAAACCATGTCTCTACTCATTACATTTTGGCCCAAAAGTCGCCATCTCCTTTAAGAGTGAAAAGGGGGAATGGGGGAGTCCACCTTAACCCCTCCCCCATATTGCAATCCCCCCCCTCGCAATACATGGTAATGCACTATTCTTGAAAAAAAAAATCCGATAGAGCTAACCTCAAAATTAGGCCGTTTATCGACATAATTTCGTTCCATGACTTCTGCGGCGCTACAAATTTAAAAAAGAGCTAGGAATTTTTTTTAGGCTGTAAGTGGTCAAGTAAAGTATTAAACGTATAAAATTAAAATTGTTGACAATCAGTACGATTGCGCTTGTCTTCGAAAGCTTATAAGCTAAATAGTAAACGCCAAATATGGCCATGTTTAGTTTGTCGGTCAATATTCTAAAGGTTCAACAATATACTATCCCGTAGGCATAGTCGACAATGACCCTAATTTTTGGTCCAGGGTTATCAATTTCATTCTCATACAGTCTCACTCAGTGTGATTCTATGTTTGGTTAGGTTTTTTTCCGCTACTGAAAGAGCGTGGGGGAATAAGTTGAAATAATTTGTTATATAATCTATACCTATTAGTATACAGTAGAGTAAGTACTTTAACTCTACTCGGTCCCGGTTATTATAATAGACACCTAATAGCGATCGTTACTCATAGTAGGGAATATGTATCCGCTAAACCGCATTGGAGCAGCGTGGTGGATTACGCTCCGACCCTTCTCCTACATGGAGAAACATGCCTATGCCAAGCTATGGCATGTTACAGGATGAATCGCCCCTACGTTCGTTCTGTACTCTACGCCACTACGCCCTCTTAGAGCATCCCGCATGCTAAACATTTTTAGCTAAACATTTAGCATTCTATAGAATGCTTAGGTATTCTATTCTATAAAAAATAGGTATAGGTATTCTAGGTATGACTGGTAACACATATTGACCTTAAAACTTAAATGACGAATTACCTTTCTAACATTTTAGAGACACCAAAGTCACCAATTTTTACAATAACACCATTTTTTCCACTCAAAAGTATATTCTCTGCTTTTAAATCTCTGTGAATAATATCTAGTTTATGAATGTAGTTAACTCCTAGTAATATTTGGCAGAAAAAGAATAATATTTCCTGTCGAAGTAAAAAAAGTAGTTATTAAATAAAATTCAGATACTTAGTATCTACTATTAAATAAAAATTAATACAAAAGTAATATTTGGTCAAAATGTGAGTAAGTGTTGCATAAAGTACCAGCGCTTTAATAACATTATTTCAGCGTACAAGGAAAACCAAGCAGATTCATCTTTGTATAATATTGATAAAATATAAATTTCATAGGTCTTTTATTATAATTTTTGACAGAACTTATAAAAAATGATCCAACTTAAACAAACCGGGCTTTGTGTAATCAAAAGCGCAGTCAAAGTCAAAGCAAGAATTAGTTACACTTATTTTTTTTTTAATATGAATTTTTGTGTAACATTTTAGGTACACACGATTTTGAAGTAAAGCTTCTTTACGCGCTGACTTGGGGAGTAGGCTGGTGAATGCGTGACGAGAGCCTTACGAAAAGTGTGATCGGACGAGGCGAACGGAGCGAGAGAGGTGCGAGAACACATTTTCTTTCTCTCTTTCTCTCATAGCCAGTTACATAGAACACTATTATGCAGGCCTATTGCTAAAGAAGATTTACTTCAGTCGTGTGGTCTAAAGCACACTCGTTTTTGAAGTAAAACTTCTTTTCTTTTTAGAAAAAAAAAAAATATGTAGCTATATACCAGTCGATTGTTACCTATCTCTGAACTGACGACTGTGTGTGTATTCTGTAGATATTTATTTATTTTACGCACGCTTGACTTAGAGAGTAAGCTTCGACTATGCGTGACGAGAGCGTTACGAAAAGTGTGATCGGACGAGACAAACGGACGTTGCGAGGGAGATATAAGTTAGTGAAGATATAAAAGAAGTAGAGTTAGGTTTCGTAAGTTTTACTTCAGTCGTGTGGTCTAAAGCATACTCGTTTTTTTAATTTACGTGTGTATACCAGACAAACGTATTTACTTTCATTAGATACATATCATTTATATGAAATAACAAATGAGTAGTCATATTCATAATTTATAAAGCACTTTGAACTCTACAAACCTGTTGTCTGATCAATTTTGGACATTGTTGATACATATACTCGGCTAGGTTTCCGTTAGTAGCATATTCCATACATATCATTACGTATTTATCAAAATAATAACAATCATAAAACTTTATTATATTGGGGTGTTTCATTTTCGACAAAATCTTAACTTCATTTGCTATTTCCTAAAATAATACATATTTAAACTTGCATTTTATTAAATGTTGTAACTATTTATTAGTTCCTTTATATTAATGTGTTTAAAAATAACTTTTTACTTTGCTTAAGTAATAATTTAACTTTTAAACGTTGCATCAAGATGAAATCTACACCAGATTTCAAGTTAGACCTCCATGATCACAATGGTGACCGAAATCCGCATATAATTTTGTAAATGCCTTAACAAATATACAGACAGACAAGAATACTAAAAATATTTGTTAGGCTTCTATTGCTTGACGATGCGTTAGCGCAACGGTCACAGCACTGCTTTGTAGCTGTTGCGCTGGCGATTGCGGGTTCGATCCCCGCGCATGACAAACATGGCATTGGCAACGCAGATGTTTGTCGTGGTCTGCGTGTTTTTGCAGTCCTTGTGGGTCTCCCCACCGTGACTCGGTGAGCAGGTTAAGCCGTCGTTCCCGGTTGTTATTATGTACCTACACCTGATAGCGATCATTACTTATAGTGGGGAACATATTCGCCAACCCGCATTGGAGCAGCGTGGTGGATTAAGTTCTGATCTCCTATGGGGAAAAAGGCCTGTGCCCAGCAGTGGGATATTACAGGCTGAAGCGACCCTATTGCAAAATTCCAATAGGATCCCATCAAAAGCGACATAAGAAACCATTAAATATTTATTGGTATCTAAGTGGCTTTTGTTCGAATTTAATAGGATCCTATTGGAATTTTACAATAGGAGAAGCAATTGCTTTTAAAGACCCTAACTTATTTTTAATAAGAAAATGTTTTCGCTACTTGTATGGCTCAAAACACGTAGGGTATAGATATTTTGCGATGCTAGTTCAAAAAGAACATTTAAAAAAAATGCATGAAATGTAAGGATTATTTACCTGTTTATGATCTTGAATTTTTACGTTTAATTCTACGTCTTTGACTATATTTAACATGCTACTTTTCAACTTATCACACAAATAAACATTTCTGTTGGAGAAAAAAATAATAAGATCTTTACGTTAAATATTTACATAAGTTAAATCAAAGTAATAGTTGATAAGTTTTATATTATAAAAGTACGGAACAATACAACTGAATAGATATTTTTAAAATTCATATAACATACCCATACGTGCCTTTTCCGATAGTTTTCAAAATTTTCAAATTATGCCTTTTAAACCTTTTCTTTAATTCCATATTTTTAATACATACGTTTCATCTTTTAAGATACTTCAATTCAATTATATTGTATGTAATTTAATTCATTTCTGTTACAAAAATCAACTTTATAATATTTGAAAATACCCTCTTTATCGATGTCATTAAATATAACAACGATATGGCTGCGTTCCGAAATGCGATGAAATCGATTACAGCGATCTCGTCGATATTGCCTAGTCGTGGGTCGTAACGTCTTTTATGTGTAATCGGTTATACGTACTGCCGTGCTTATTATAACCGCCGTATCCAACATTTTTCACGATATTGAGTTAGTTACATATTCGGAATCGCCGTATCGAGATCTATAACTTTGTCTTTGACAGTTTATAGAAAATATACTTCTATCAATAGATTTTAGATTTTTAGAGGGCAGTAACTTCAAAAAAATATATATTTTCCTTAATATCTTAGCCGTAAGTGCTGGATACTGCTGTAAACTTCTCAAGCCTCCGATTATTAATCATGTAGTGCTTAACATAACCGCGGTATCTGTTAACGTTGCTCTGATACTAATGAATTCTCTAGTATGGGGGAAACTTTTTCCTTAACATATGTGCTTTAATCACCACTTGCGGCGATTATAATAAGGAAACTGTATTCATTTGTTTCCATCCAGTTACAATGGTAACAGCCGTATGTGCATGTACGGCGCTTAATACAAGATATTGATGTAAATTAGACAGGCTGTTTTATTTTGCATGAGTGGTAACTGGGTGTTACTACGGTAATAATAAGGAAGCTTCGTTTGTAAATAAATCGTAACAGTCATGTACGGCTCTTATGGCAAGGTACTCGAAAATAAATATAACTACACCGTTTGTGGTATAGCGCGGTATTTTGCATGCGTGGGGAGGGCGTGTCACCGGACGACCGTTTGGTTCTTTCAGTAGTGAGCAGCTGACAAGCCGCGGATACATAGAATCACGCAGAGAATACGATGAAGATAGAGAGAAAGCAAAGACTGACAAGGAGGTTATTTATTATTCCATTGACCTCCAAAAAATTATTATGTTACCAAGGATGGATCAATTTAAGACTGCCATTTTTTGCCCACGGTTAATTGCCTTCAATGAAAGCTTTGTTCCACTTGGCAAGTAACGATAACATACCATATGCTGTGAACGAAATACTAGCGGTCGTAGCCAAGAGGATATGATTTCTACGTTCAAGGCATTTTTGAACTTTAAAAGGGACCTAAAAAATATTGTACTCTGGCTCGATAACTGTTCTGCTCAAAACAAAAACTGGTCACTCCTTTGTTTTATGGTACAAATGGTAAACAGTACGGAAATTTCCGCTGACAGTATTACACTTAAATATTTTGAACCGGGACATACATTTATGTCCGCAGACAGTTTCCATCACCAAGTGGAGAAATCCCTGACGAAAAAGAGAAAAGTTTACGACTTCAACGATTTCGTTGAATGTGTCGGTAATGCCAACAAAAGGAAGAACACAGTAAAGGCTATGAATGTCGATGACTTTATTACCTATGAAGATTTGTCTTCTCAGCACAAATTACTGAAAAATAACCCACGCGTTTATTTAACTAATATAATGGCTGTGAGGGTTGAACGTGTGGTGGAGTGGTGGGTGTACTGTGTGGCTACGGTACTAAAGAATATAGCCACCCCCTCTCTTCCCGTGGGTGCCGTAAGAGGCGACTAAGGGATAACACAGTTCCACTACCACCTTGGAACTTAAAAAGCCGACCGGTGGCGGGATAACCATCCAACTGCTGGCTTTGAAATACACAGGCCGAAGACGGGCAGTAGCGTCTGCGGTGCGACAAAGCCAGCCCTGCGGTCACCAACCCGCCTGCCCAGCGTGGTAACTATGGGCAAAACACATGAGTTCACGTTATTTTTGGCGTAAACTTGTGAAGGCTTATGTCCAGCAGTGGACTGTATAGGTTGTAATGATGAGGGTGGAACGAGGCTTTTCAAATTAAAATACAAATTTAATCATGCTGAAGACTACAAATCGGAACCTTTAGATTTTCTCCAAATGAAAATCATGAAAAATTAAGAATTCCCTGAAATTAAGAGAAAGAATTTGCCAAGAGGAATAACTAAAGAACGAAAAGCAGTCATTATTGAAAAGTTAGTTCCGTTAATGCCGGAAAACATAAAACATTTTTGGATTAACGTACCAACAAACGATTCAGCTCAAAATCTTTTGGAAGAGGACTAGCTTCATGTGAAGTACTAGATTTGAATAGGAAGACTGGTTTTGATTGTTTTATTTTTATAAAAACTTTTATAATATTATTAGATTTTTATCGTCGTACAGAAGTTCACGTTTAATAAGTGTTGATTTAGGCATATAAGAAAATTATTAACGGAATATAATTCTGTCCGATTTTATAACTGTATGTATAATCTTTGTAAAATTATGAAAGCCATATCCTTAATTTGCATTTAATAAGTGTATAATAAGAGGAAGAATTTGACTGAATAGGACAGAAGAAGTTTATAATAAGACTGCCATGTTACAGTGATCTCAGAAAGTGCCAACAATAGATTAAGTCGTTGATTTTGTAATCGTAAAATTTATACGAACTAATTATGTTAAAGTTTAAATATTGTTTTATTTATGCGTACATTATTTGCAAATTTAATATTATAATATACAATTAGTTTAATATCCATATATTAACAGCTGTGAGTTAACCTTGCACTCGGTGCCGTATACGCACAAATATTTTTTACTATGAGTTCCTTACCATAAGAGCCCTAAGTGACAGTTACGACGGTTATGCTTGTTATTACTTTCACTATACTTATCTTTGATTCGCTGTCAAAAGCGCAGTAAAAGAAGTTCCATAGAATAAGCGCTCTATCTGTGCTACTTGCGGCGCTTATTTTAAGTGTTTGTTTTAAATGATACGTCGGTTTTCCTTACCATATCAATTATTTACATCTTTTTTTATAAAAATCTATTACTTGGAGTTCTTTTATTACTATTAATACAAAGTATAACCTTTTAACCATTATATAAATTCATCAAATTTTAAAAAACATTGTTTATATGTGAGTAATCAGAACAATAATTTTTAAAACTTTAGGCGCCATTTTCTCGAAACTCGCTGTCATGCACTTACCGCTCTTATCTTTAACACGGCAGCGTAGTTTCGTGGATACGCGTAACTAGTTTCGAAACTGCTTATTTTTCGAAACTAGTTATTTTTGTATACAGTATCAGTACGGGACGGCTACGTTATATTACTTTTGTTTGTATTATGGTTATGAAGTAGTTATATGTTATAACTTGTAACATATACGAATGCCGTTACGTACGTTAATATTGATGGATAGTATAATTAAATTAACTTCCCTTCATATTTTATCCAGGCTTACGACTGGCTGCAAAACATGTTATTTAAATTACTTTTTGATTTTTGTATAGTCATAATAATCGATGGAGGCGTATTTAGAAGTTCATTTAACTTTATGTACAGTTTTTAATTATTTTTCGAAATACATACAAACATACATATAATTAAAAATACAACAAATAATTGTGTTTGCTCGCAAACGAAAAAAAAACCGACTTCAATTACATCGACAAGTAATACAACGTAGATCGACGAAAAAATAGTCAAGCAACTACGCGTTATCAAAGATTACTCAAAAAGTAGTTATCAGATCTCGATAAAATTTATATATGACCACATGATAAACATCAGCTTTCGATTAAATTAAAAATTATCAAAATCGGTACAACCAGTAAAAAGTTATTACGGATTTTCGAGAGTTTCCCTCGATTTCTCTGGGATCCCATCATCAGATCCTGGTTTCCTTATCACGGCACCAAACAAGGGATATCCCCTTTCCAACAAAAAAAAGAATTATCAAAATCGGTACATCCAGTAGAAAGTTATGCGGTATAATACAACGTAGGTCGACGAAAAAAGCGTCAAGTAAAAACGCATTATTAGATATAACTCGAAAAGTAGTTGTTAGATCTCAAATAAATTAAAATGGGACCAATTGGCACACACCACCTTTCGATTAAAACAAAATTTGTCGAAATCGGTCTACCCGGTCAAAAGTTCTGATGTAACATACATAAAAAAAAAAAAAAAAAAAAAAATACAGTCGAATTGAGAACCTCCTCCTTTTTTGGAAGTCGGTTAAAAACCCATACTATTTTAGTATATACTTCAACACGAGACAATAATATTAATCGTTAATAATTAATCACTCGTCAACTGTCTTAACTTAATGCTAAATAGTAAATTCGAAAATATTTAAAAAGAAACACGACCGAAATTAAAATTTCTTTAATAAAACTGTGCGTATTAAAATAAACTTAAGCTCATAGTCAATTGTGTACAAAATCCCATGAGCATATTCGAAAACAAAGATGCATCTCTTTTTATCCTACGCGTAAGCGTATCTGCGTATTGTAATGATTAATATTAGTAACCTGTTACGTTATTAGGCAAAACGCTTATGCGCCGGTCGTTGTGTCAAGTTTTTGATAAAACTGCGTACGTAAAATAATCGTTACATTCGTATCGGCGAAACTACGTATATGGTTATTAGCTTCGTAACTAGTTACTGAAACCGATTACGTTAAATAACGCCCACCGCTAATATTGCCCATTCCGAATTGAAATTAGTATCAAATCACTGTTCAAATCGGAATGCACTTTTAGCGCTTTAAGCATTGTTTGTTTTGTTTGTCAGTTTGAGGTTTGTTGAGGATGTTGTTGAGGTTAGTTTTTCGAAATTAAATTAATCCACATATTCCACAACATACTACTAAACGTAGTGATTACTCTTTGCAATACACTGAGAGATGAATGAATGTTAATAATTATTATCAATTATTAATAATGTTAAGACTCATGAAGTGTGCACAAATTTTAGGAATATAATCCGGCCATAAAATTTATTATTAACGTTCTACTAATACACTTTTACATTGTTATGTTAAAGTGTATTGATTGTATTTTGTTTTGTGTACCAGTAAATAAATAAATAAATAAATAAATATTCAGACGTCCAATATAGTCAAATATCCCGATATCAGTTAATTTCTACCTCTTTGCGCTTGTTCAACATCTTGTTCATTTAAACATAGTTGAATTATTCTCCCTGTACCCTCATCGTGAACTGAAATAATGTGTGTTGTTCTTGTTTCCATTTTTTGTTGTTGTTCAATTAGTTACTAGACAGTAGACAACCGACAAGAAATGTCAAAAGTGACAGAAGACTCACAACGATTACGCTCGAGGCAAAATCATTGTAAGCGCAATATGGCGGATGTAATGACGTCATCTGTAACGGATTCTCACGCGTCGAGTTGAGCAATTTTTACAAAGAGTGGCAACGTCTAAGAGGTTTCAGTAAAAAAATATTTAGTCAGAGGTAACATTTTCGGTATCGTTACCTAACCGTGTTCTTAAGTACGTGAGATTGACTTTCCCAAACCAAAAAAAGAAATAGTTAACTGCAAACGTCTCATTCCTTTCGACCTTCGCTCCTTCCATTGTCCTGTCATTGTTGGTATTTGACAGGAAGATCCTTAACGACAAAAAAATACATAATCATACCTGTAATTTTTTATTAATAGATAAGAGATTGTTTCGATAAAATAAATTATATTAAAGTTAAATGATAATAAACAACAAACTTTACGAACTTATTTCATATTCCATGATTGTTTTCCAGAATAGAACACAAATATGCACAATAAGGAAGCAAGGCGCATTCAGTAATATAATTAAAAACCATAAAATGGTCTTAATTTCGTTTTCTGTATAGGTAACGACAAAGAGCAACACGGAGGGGAGTAGCCATTTACAGGCGTTCCCCTCTGTCAAGGTATAAGGCCAAATGGCCATATGCGTACAATAAAACTAGTTGCAGCCGCACTGATCACTAGACTAAATCTAGTTGCGCGATTGAATCAACGTCCTTCAAAATATGCCAAATTGTTCTGTTTTTTGCTGCAAAAAGAGTTCTGCCACGTCAAATTTACTAAAACAGGCGTTACCTTTCATACGTATTTTTTAATCACATTATTACTTGTATACTTCTTTTAAACCTTTTTTAAACTTAAAAATTGCAAATATTATCGGTCGTGTTGACTCGATTTGTTTAACAACACAGGCCGCTCGCCCTCATACAATATGCGGATCGGTCGAGCGACTGATCGGAGTCTATTTCCGAGAAGTCACTGTCGCCGAGCGATAGTGTTGTTACCGGTTTTTTTGTAGATGGTTATCGATAAAAACGGCAAAGGCAAAAGAGGAGACAGACATTTTTGAGATTTTGATTTATTTAAAATATTATATTGCTAGCTTTTTTTAATAAACATAGTTATATAATAAAATTGCATTAAATTAAATGTAATACACGTATTATGAGTATTGACACATTTTACTAGAATTATTTAATGTGAACTTCGACCATAATGTTTTATATAAAAAATTGGCAGGTTTTCTAAAAATCCTAATTTAAGGGCTACATGGAAAAATTTTGTAATAACAGACTAACCTGGACGCCCACAAAAATAGTGTAATTTGTTCAGATCATATCAATACCACTAACTTTCAAGTGTTGGCGAATAATAGAAGCTCCCTATTCCTGATTCGTTGACATCACCGTGTACATGATCAACTCCTCAAAATGTGGGTTAACTTTAAATCGCATATTGTAGACTGGCATTGTTTGGCACAACAACGTTGCACCAAACGTATTGTGCCATAATTATAATAGTTAGACATAATATGCTGTCGCGACACTTTTTAACCGACTTCCAAAAAGGGAGGAGGTTCTCAATTCGACTGTATTTTTTGTTATGTATGTTACTTCAGAACTTTTGACTGGGTGGACCGATTTTGATGATTTTTAATTTAATAAAAAGCTGATATTTATCATGTGGTTGCGTTAAATTTCATCGAGATCTGATTACAACTTTTTGAGTAACCTTTGATAACGCATATATATTGCGTTTATTGTATTACTTATCGATGTAATTGAAGTCGGTTTTTTTCGTTTGCGAGTAAATACAATTATTGTAGTTAATGATGTGTTCTATAAAGTCTTACTACATTATATATTTCTGTTATCATTAGTTTTTGTAGCGCACGCAATGTAAGGAATTTTTTAGGTTATTTTTTTATCCCTTAGGTTACATTATTGGAGTTTTAGTAAGGATCCCTAATATTTTTGAAAATATCGTATAACCTTTGTCGCTCAGGGATAGTGTAGCTGCTCAACGGTGAAATAATTTTTTGAATCGGTCCAGTAGTTTCGGAGCCTATTCAATGCTAACCAACAAACAAACAAATCTTTACTCTTTATAATCGTTTATTTTACATGAAGATGCTTGATTCGTAGTATATAATAAATTAAGTCTATTTTTATAATAACATCTTACCTTTGTATCACTTTAAAAACCTTATTTCCCTAACCGAGTACTTGAATTTATCGATAATGCATATCGACAGTTGTTACAACCACGGCTGTAAGCAACTTGTCAGTGTAGTTGCGGCGTGTCATTATACTGTAATGACACAGAATGTATCAATGTGTGTGTGACAAATGTAAGTGTGATTTTAATTTAGTATGTGTGAGTTTTGTAGTGATAGACGATTATTTTTGTGTGGGAATTAGATAAAGTAAGCATGTGTGTAATTTCCCCCCGCAAAAAATGCCAGACAGTTTTGTATCGGTAAAAAACACCAGGGCTACTCCCCTGCGTGTTGCTCTATGGTAACGATAGCAAATAACGGTAGCGGTATAAATAAGTAACGATAAATATAACGTTAAATCAATTAATACCACTCCGACGACGCTTTAAGCCGAGGTGCGATCTCGCTAGGAGACACCCTTAGGGCGGGCGTTTTTCCCCCCGAGCTCTCCCAGAGGGCTCCCATTCTTCCTTCGCGGCCGGCTTGCCTAAGTGCCCGGCCCCTCTCACCGGTGACTCTGTAAAGGCCGCTAGGGCCAACAGCACTCTTCAATTCGAAAAAAAAAAAAAAAAAATTAATACCGGTAAAAATTTTCCCGGTGTAACAGCTCCGATATATACATATATATATTGGCGCTATTTAAGATATCGTTACTCCATAAATAAGGTTATGTTTACCGAGACAAATTAACGTTGGCGAATTTTTAACGTTATCAAGCCCTTATACACTTTTATATTTATTACTATATACTTTTACTTATATTATCTTTGGTCCACAGGTTAGAGTATGCACAGAGAATTTCCCTGAAATTAAAATATTTGACATTTAAATGTCATTGTCAATAATTTATTTCTTAATTAATCCTAAATTTTCTAGTCTATTTATTATTTTTTAACATAAAGGTGGTCTTTGTTTAATAATAAAGACTTATCTTAAAACAAGCAAAAATGGGGCAATTCTTGGGCTCGTTCAACGCCCGAGAAGTAGGTCTGAATATGGATGATAAACCCACATTTAATCCTCAGGATGGATTTTCTTATACTAGAAAGGAACGAGGTAAAGCAAAACAGCATATAGTTTTCTTTTTAGTTATATAATTTTCATAACCTTGAGTGTTTTGTTATTATTAGGCGTCGGATGTATTTTTCATAGATTTACATGTTACATAATAGTCTCTATAAATCATTCCAGAAATGTTAGCAAAGGAAGAGGACCTGATCTCGGCTAGAATTCCACCCAAATACCGCGATTACTGTTCACATCACTTGCTTGAATATCAAGTATGCCGTTACAAGAATATGCCACTCCTATATAAGTGTGCTCATGAGAAACATAATTATTTGAACTGTGAACATCAAGAGTAAGTTTAAATTTATATTCTTGACGACACGTCACAAGCACTAGCTGTTGCGCTGGCAGTCGTGTGTTTGATCCCAGCTCACGAAAGACATTTGTATTGGCCATATAGATGCTGTCGTGGTCTGGGTGTTTGTGTGTATTTCCGGACCCCCGACACAGCAGAAAATATTACTGGGGGCCATTGAGTGTAAAGCATTTATTTATATTAATATAAGTTGAACTTATTTATTGGATTTAAAATACTGCTACTACACTGAAGTTTTTCATGTTTGTTTGTTTGTTGTTTTATAAAAAGGAAGAATTTAAAATTCACTGTAGAAAATAATATTTTGAGTCACAGAGGTTTAGCGGTAAACATTATTGGGAACTAATCTGATAATAACAGAGACAAAAGCCAAATGAAAATGATTGATGATTGATGTACTAAAAGTTTTTAATAACATTTTTGTTTACAGAACTACATTGAGTTGTTATAATTATGTACAAATAATAAATAATGATAATATATATATATAAACATATTAATAGTAAAAAAATAATATTATATAAATACATAGAAACATATCTAACTTTATGTACTTGATTTTTTAAAATTTGGTACACAATTTACTAGCTCGAAAAATATCTCCTTTTTATAATTAAATTTTGATTTTGTTATAATTGTTTGTTATAATTAAGTATAACAAATATTTTTAAAAATTAATGAAATTATTTATTGTGTTATATAATCTATATTTTGATTATATATATATATATAATATATTACACCCAGACTCAGGTGGGAATCGAACCCCTAACCCGCGGCTCTGAAAGCAGGGCCATTACAACCTGCACCAACGGGCTAGTCATAGTCATTAATGCATTATTATTGTGGGCTATATATAATGCATTTAGTGCAATAGTGTTTTTGTTGGAAGTAACAGAATTTATTGTTAATTGAAGTTAACGCTTTAATCGATATCCATCATCATGGCTAAAATATATTCAAACATTTATTAATTTATAATATTTATGAAGTATACTAATTCATTATTATCACAATATAGTGACTTCTCTGAGAGCCATTCTTATATGTGCACTATTTTATTCAGGTACTTTATTATGTATCTAATAATCAATTTTGCGCTTGCAATAAACAATTAAGAAAAAAATGAACACTGAACAAAGATTTTTTTATATTTTTGACAGTTGCTACAATGTGTTTTTTATTTCAGTTACTTGATACGAATGAAGGAATTCGAAAGAGAACGCCGTCTCAGGCTGAGAGAGAATAGACTCGTCGGAGTTGCTTAGTTTCATTCTCTTAGTAAAAAAATGAACATTTCTTTGTAATTACGAAAATAAATAGATCATGTAAAATTATAACTCAATCATTTATCAACAAATTTAGTAAATATTTTGGATCGCATAACGAAGATGGTAAAAAGAATCCCTTAGAAGTATCACCTTTAAGAGCCATTTCACAAAAATCGGTAACAATCCGCGAAATTGTAATATTTTGACGTCGTTAATCTCAGTGTTGGATGCAATAATGTAATTTATATTCTTGAAATATAATAGAGCAACCTTTGTTGTAGTCCATAGTCAGATCAGAATTTTGATTTATATTATGTGTATAAAATTATTAACCTTTTCATCAGCCTCCTCCCTGGGTAAACGGTCGCAATGTATACTTTGAAGTCCTACTTTTCAATAACCTCTACGTTGAAACCATTTTCAAAAAATATCATAATATGTGGAATATAATTTTGTTGTCCACTATCATAGATTTTTATTCCATTTGTATCTCTATTAAACGATAAAAAAAATTTTAAGTTACGAATATTTTCCAAATAAGTACAATTTTAAAAGCGATATTTCTCTTAGAAAACTAAGAAATTTTAACGAACTATCTTCATCAAAGTAAACTTACATCATTAAGGAATACAAAAAAAATAATTAAAAGATGTAATTATTTTTAATACATTTTATATTAAATAATAAAAAGATAGTATATATTGCCACGCATCAAGCCCGGTAAATCAGTCGAGCGCTAGCGCTCTTAGAGGTAAGGTCCACGCCAAATTCTGCGCAGCCGTCTCTTTCGCTCACACGCGCCAAGCGCCTGTTGTTATAGCGGATAAAACGCATTTGATACTTTCATAATAAAATATAAATAAAATAAACATATTACGAAAATGACTGTAAAATAATATAATGATAATTTCTGTAAACAAATGTATAATTTAATTTTCTTTTCTCACACTATCAATACAAATAGGCATTTCAATCTGTTTGTCTTGTTATTTGTTAATTAATATGTTTGTCGGTGTCGATGTCATTAAATGCTTTTTTATTCATATCGTAAATATTAGATTCATTCGTAAACTGAAAAAACTAAATCAATTTAAAAAAAATTGTTTCATAAAATTGATTATTTTAATTTTATTTTAAATTTATTGACTGTTGTTATATAACATACTTGAAATTTTTAACAAATTAATTATGTAAAAAACATTTTATACCATAGTTATAATTTTTATTATACATCAGAAAATGATCACGATGGTCTTTTGGTTGTCACACTATACGTACTAGCACAAAGATCGCGCGGCTCGTACGACTCGCGCGATGCGACCAAATTTACCTAAACTTGCAGAGCGTAAAATTGTGAAATGGCTCTTAAACACAAGTCTGTCTTTTACAGCTTTGTATACTCACATGATTGTAATAAATACACTTTATAAATACTTTTTTAGAGTTGTTAATTTTTGTAGAACTTTAAAACAATTATAATTTATTTATTTTATGCTAGTACAACAAACCCTTCTTCTGCCCTTAATATCTTTTAAAATACATATTGAGCCAGAAATGAAAAAAAAAAATAGTTGTGTAATTTTTCCTTATACATAAAAAAGTTATAATTAGGAAGCTTATTATTTTAAAGTTAAATTTTTGATCAATGGCTAAGAATTCAAAGAAAAATATTTTTCTATTAAGTAAATAACTAAGTTTGCTTTTAGTTTACGAACGATGTAGTGTAGTGGTGCTATTAGTCGACTAAAACATCAACGGTATGCGGGTTAGATTCCCGCTCGGGATAGCTATTTGTATTGTTGGAAGTCTGTCCATGTGGGTCTCCCAACCGTGCCTCAGAGAGCACGTTAAGCTGTTAAGCAACCGGGAGATTGTAATAAATACAAAGCACTATTACTGCTATTAGGTTACATTTCTATCAATAAGTTTGCTGTTATGTACATTAGTATCGTTTGTATGTAGGAACCAGGGATGTAACGGAGGTACTTTTATCGGAACCGAAGGCGGAGTCGGAGTTTTTACATTTGCTTTATCGGAGTCGGAGTTTTTAAATTTGCTTTATCGGAGTCGGAATCGGAGTCGGAGGCAAGGTCAGAAGTGGTGGCATGAGAGAGAATTTTTATTGAAGGACAAATAAAACATTATTTAGTCAAATTTTTTTCATTTCAATTTTCAATTATAACCTAAAACACAAACAATGAAAAACAAATTGGCGTATTGCCAAATAAACAAGAAATTAAAATAAATGAATTTAAACCCAAAGTAGCAAATCACATTATATTAAATGAACAAAGGCTTTAAAATAATCAAATGAATTGACTCCAAAAGTAGTGTACTTTACGAACAAAAGCTTTGAAGCTTTGTCTCCGTCCAATCTATTTCATAACGAGTCGTAGATTAGGCCAGCGCCACTAAAAAGTTGTTCGCTCGCTACCGAGCCTGGTGGACACGACAAATATTTGCGGGTAATTGATTAAAGGGGCTGGAATTTTGTATTTCCATTATATATATATATATATATATATATATATATATATATATATATATATATATATATATATATAACTCATTTAGTATACTTTTCATTACAACAAATTTGTCAACAACTTCACATTTTTCAGATGTGGTATTATCATCGTCTTCATCACTACTTAACAATATATTCGACAGAACTGTTTGGACATTACTATGGCTAGCTTTTGCTGGTAATTCCATTCTTGCTCGTTTTTCTAAAGGAACAGGAATATTATCAGCCCCGTTTTTAGGTGTATCTGCATCAAATAGTGACATTATTTCTGTTTCAATCTTCTCTTTAGCCACTTCATTAAAAATTTTTTTTTTATAGCTAGGATCTATATTTGTTGCTATTGCAAAGAAATTGTTTGATTGAAGGTCACCATTTATATGTGACCACATGACAAACACCCAGTAAAAAGTTATTGCGGATTTTCAAGAGTTTCCCTCGATTTCTCTGGGATCCCATCATCAGATCCTGGTTTCCTTATCATGGTAAACTAGGGATATCTCCTTTCTGACAAAAAAAGAATTATCAAAATCGGTACATCCAGTAGAAAGTTATGCGGTATAATACAACGTAGGTCGACGAAAAAAGCGTCAAGTAAAAACGCATTATTAGATATAACTCGAAAAGTAGTTGTTAGATCTCAAATAAATTTAAATGGGACCAATTAGCACACACCACCTTTCGATTAAAAAAAATTGTCGAAATCAGTCCACACGGTAAAAAGTTCTGATGTAACATACATAAAAAAAATACAGTCGAATTGAGAACCTCCTCCTTTTTTTGGAAGTCGGTTAAAAATAACATTTTTTTACAGTTTTTGTCATCTGTCTGTCTGTCTGATTGTTCCGGCTAATCTCTGAAATGACTCTACCGACATTGATAGGACATTCATTATTAGAGAGCTGATGTAATGAGGAGTAACTTAAGTTACTTTTATATTAGAAATTTATTAATTTTTATAACTGCGCTATTCCATTCTATTCCATTCTGATATTTAATCTATACAAATGAATAAAATTGGAGTGTTTGTTTGTAATATTAAAATAACTGCTTTTACTCAATTCATATGGGTGTATACACGGTAGGTACCAAAATAACATTTTTTTTTTTACAATTTTTGTCTTTGTTCATTTTTGTTTAATCCGGCTAATCTTTGAAACGGCTGGACTGATTTTGATGGGACTTTCACTGGTAGACAGCTGATGCTATAAGGAGTTTTTGAAGCTACTTTTATTTTAGAAATTTATTTATTTTATAACCCCGCGAACTGAACAATAACTTTTTGTTACAATCAACGCGGATGAAGTCGCCGGAACAGCTATAGTTCTTTAATAAATTTATTATCAATTAGCCGATAACTTTAATTTCAGACATAAAAGAAACAGAAAAAATAATAGGTATTTACCTATGAAAATGCCGTTTTCTATGAAATAAGTTAACGCACTTTTTTCTATATTTATTATTTTTATTATTCAAAGTAATTACCCATGGAATCAATGCATTTTTGCCAACGTAGTGGTAACTTATTGATGCCTTTCTTGAAAAACTCTGCTGGACGGGAGGCAACAAACTCTTCAAAGGCATTTTGTACCGCCTCTCAGGTATTGAATTTTTGCCCGCCAAAAAGCTATCCAAATTCTGGAAAAAGTGGAAGTCTGTAGGGGCAAGATCTGGTGAGTACGGTGGATTACGGAGAACTTCCAACCTCAGCTCTTGTAAGTTGGAGACCGTCTGCTGCGCAGTATGAGGTCGCGCGTTGTCGTGCAAGAGCAGCGGAGCCGAGCGATTGACCAAAAGGTGTTGGAGACGTGCGAGCGTCCCCATTATTGTGTTTAGTTTTTAAAATTACACATCTGCAGTAATGCTCATGCCGTAAGAAGTTGTGATAATTTACACCGGCGCTAGACCACCAAACAGTGACCTTCACTTTCTTAGGGGTCATTTTTCGTTTAGGGCATTGTTTAGGTACTGAACCAGGATCTAACCAACTAGCTGAGCGCTTGCAATTGTCGAATAGAATCAATTTTTCGTCACAAGTAACAATGCGATTCAACACGCCTTCGTTTGTGTGTCTGTTGTGCAGTGCAAGGCACGTCTCGACGCGTATTTCACGCTGGCGTTCATTCAATTCGTGAGGCACCCATTTGTCGAGCTTTTTTACCTTGCCAATTTGACACAGCTGGACCAATATCGTTTTAGTGCTAATTTCGAAAGTTGCTGCTAATTCAGCTGTAGTTTGAGAATCATCAGCCTCCACAATCGCCTTTAATACGTCATTGTCGACCAACATTTTCGGCCGACCACGTGGTTCATTTCTTAGGTCAAAATTTCCGGAACGAAAGCGACCAAACCAATAACAGGTGGTACGATCTGTTAGGATGCCGACCCTGTTTGTCTTTTAAAAAAAAACTACTCTACACCGCTAACTGCTTTATTCAAAAAAGTTGGACACAATGTTGGATAATTGACTTCCGAACTTTAATTGATGTCCGATCTACTCGGGGCTCTGAGTCTAACTGAATGTTTTAAAATAAAAATAATATTAACAAAGAAACAATATAATTCAATTGCTGAGTAATGATAAAATTAAAGGAAAAATACTGTGTATAATATAAATGCTTATGAAGCTTTTACTACGTTGTAAAATGGGATATAACAGATCGTTAGTCGTGTTCGCACCGTAAACGTCGTTGATGTTGCGTGCCACTTCTGCCGCTTTGCTACCACGACGGAACTCTTACTCCATAATCATTTGAATTTTTATCATATCCATGATGACGAAAAACGTATAAATGCGATGTAAACAGAACGCTAACCATTAAACAAATGGTTAATTATAAAAAAGAATTCTATATTTTTAAAACAAAAATAATTTGAAATTCGAGTTCTTAGCGAATTATTTTTTTCAGAGTTGTAATAGCCAAGTACGACGAAACGGTAACTTCATAGGTAAAGATCTAATATATAATCAGGTCAATACTTCTTTAGGCGCATGAGGGTAAAATTTTTACGGATGAAACGTGCATGGTTTTGATGAAACGGCAACGTTTTTGTCGAACAACAGTTAATGTTGTTTTTGATAGGTAGAGCCATCTAGCGTGTAGTATATGTAGAAACTACAAAGATTGTTACATGAATATCGATAGTATTACACTGAAAACTAACTAGATGGCGCTGGAACGGAAATATAAGCTTTAGATTTGTTTAAATATAATAGACCGAGAGCCCAGGAGGGCTGGCCCTCTGGATTTTTTTTCAGTAGCCGGTCAATTTCGAGAGCTCCAATCCCGACCTTGACAAAAATTTAGGTTGGCCGTGGGTGTGAGTGCGAAGTAATTTTATACGCCTTTGATACCTGGTATCTGCCAAAGTAACCATGAGTTGAACTTCATATTTGGCCATTACTTCAACCTGTGTTGGGAGCATGCGCTGAGAAACTTTCAGCTTTTATAAAATGACGAAGGTCTGGCACTCACGGGCTCTTGGGTTAAATTAGTTTGCCAAAGAAGTTTCACTTCTGACATGTGTACTTTGTACGCTCGCACGCTTTTAATGTACACCAAAGACAAATAGGTACATTAAACTTAGATTCACAGCATAGTCTTGGCTTTGTACTGGGCTCATCATAGGAGAGCAGGATCGAAGGAAAAAATTTTTAGTGTTAAGTTTGACTAGTTTATTCGCCTTCTTATTACGTCAGATTTACTAACATTTCAGACAAATGTTTGCATATTAAGAATTATAAAATATGAGGGTGAAAATAAAACATGTAATATTTCTTCAATTTTTTTTTATTCTAAATACATTAATATTTTTAATCAACTCAAATATTCAGTTAAACTATTACAAGCTATTTTATTTTAAACATAAATAATAAGTAATGCAAATGACCAGCATTGCACACTTTTAACTCGGTATTTATAATTTAACTAGATTTTTATTCAATCTTAGTGTTAATACTCCATACCGACAAACATATAACACTGAAACCGCACTGCGAAATACTTAACAGTTAATTCTAAACAAGTAATTCGAAAAAGTGACATGCCAGATGCACATAGACACGATATAATGAAATTAGGAAATCATTGTTCTTTGGTAGTTAGCTAACTGTGACAGATGACTTACATAGTAGGTAAAACGTGAGTAAAAAAGGAGCGAAGATTCGCATTCTGTTTGTAGGTACATGTCGGGTATATATTAATGCTACCCATTGTATTTTATATAGGTACACCAATTTATATTGAAATTAAGATTAACAACGAGAACATTATCAACTAGTTACACATTTTATTAGGTTTAAAGTTTGAGTTATTATTGTAATTTTCGCCAAGATCGGCTAGACTTTGTTCACGTAAGAACTAGAAAAGGTTGCGTGCGCACGTACATCGCGCGCACGTCACACAGATCTAATAGTACAAACATTATTCAAGATAATTTACATACATACTATGTATATTATAACACAAATGTTTCTAAGCGTAATGTTTCTATTACACACAATAATTGTCGTTAAGCGTTTTTTTTTATATTTTTTGTCCTTGCACGACATACTCTAATGCTATGCTTTTAAAATCAGACATTTCATAAAAACGGCGACAGCATTCGTACGTATTATCGCCAAATAGTCTTAATTTACCTACGAACATAATGTACATTGGACCTTCATTCTTGACACAGATGAATGATGGAGCTAATGACATTAAGAATACTTGTAAATAATACTTTTACCATAGGTACTATGTATCAAGTATAAAAGCAAAAAAACCTTAAAAGCAGGTAAACAAATATCTTTTGAGTACTTGGAAGTAAAGAGACCAGCTCATAAATATTTATAGTTATAAAATAACATTGATGGATTTATATAATGCACACACAATACAAGTAATTATTAAGTATTGCCTTTTTATCATAGACATTTATAAACTAGATACAACAGTTGCCAGTTAACAATTATATGTATGAGAAATATATTTCAGTAATAGATCAGATTAGCGATTATGTTTTTGAATAGTTGAAAATGACTGCAAATAGAAATTAGCTTTCATTGACTGCAAATATAGGAGAGCGTTGTGCGCAATTTTTGAAATTAACTTATTTTATTTCGCTATTGCAAGGCCCGGCCCGTGTGCTATATTATGTTTTGCCCTTATTATTTATTTCAGCATACATTTTAACTCTCAAGAGAAAATTTTATTAGCAAAACACGCCTTTGTTAATACTTATTATAATAAACAAACACTTCAAGACTTCAAGCCGTTAGTTAGAATATACAAACATTTAATTCTAAGGGATTCGTGACTTAAATTTGGGATAACAAACTAGAACAAGGGTTGTAATTTACAAAAATAATACATTATTCTAAGAGAAAATAGGAAGATCGCCTGCGATCCTTTTTATGAAATGAGGTGCTACCAGGTTAAGAAAATCAATAAAGCTATTTAATTGGATGAATTTGGTATATGTCTTGCAGTAGAGACAGACCCAATATTCAAGCCATATTCGTAAAAAGACAACCAACAAGTCCGAAAGGCATTTTTAAAAATTTACCTTAAAATAGTTTACATTTAGGAATACCTATTATGTTAATATATTTTGGTGATTAACATCATTATCGCAAACCCGTATTAAATATGAGAAACGTGGATGATATGACAATATAAATTACCCTTTCATACCAATTAATAAGCGTTTTCAATGTCCTTACGTAGCCGAATCGATATACGAAGACGGCATCTAAAATCTACTTAAACGACTTTACGAACCGACGACATACTACTCATGGGAATCGAATGAACGTAATGACCCTTTCTTTGGTTAAAAAAACAAAAATAATAGCCACAAATTTAAAAGTTGAATGTACATCATTGGAGGGACAATTTAGTCGCAAGGTAACTCTAAACAACATTGCATAATGATCACATAATATAAATAACTTTGAAATGTAACGATGTACGGTAATCGTTTCATTTCGAGAGTAAGCGTCAACAAGTATTCAGTGGCGTAGCTAGACGATTCAAATATACATGTTACTAATAAACAGGCTCTTATTGTTTATTAAATATTCAGCCAAGTAGAAAAAAGCCTCTAGATTAATCGAGGGTTAATTTTTCATTCCGACAGCTACGCCACTGGTAACTATTACTACTATCCAACAAGAAACCACATCGGGGCGTTCTTCTTCTGCGTCTACCCTCTACTGCCAGAGCTTCCACCAAACCTGCATTCTTTCAGAGAGTTTCTTACAGATTCCCAGTAGTTTCCGTCACATTCCACCATCACCTTCTCCTTCGCAATCTTCAGAGCCTTCACCCTCTTCAAGTGTTACCTATAACAAAGTTAATATAATTAATAAACATATACTTAAGAAATTGCTATCCTTTTTTTAATAATAGTGACTAGAACTAGTTTCCGAAATCATAATGTTTATCAGATTTAATTACCTTCTAGACTATCGACTGTACAGATTTATGTGTACATGCATTGCATACATAAGTGTTAATATTAATGATTACATACATACATTTATAGCATCTTCAGATTAATAATTTCAAATATGTAATTATTTTTTAAAATAAGAATGTAATACTACAAGATACTTACTTGAAAACGTATCTGTTCGGGGCGGTCATCTTCAGCTCCTGAATGCGTCTGAACTGGAGCAGGTGGTGGTGAGGGCGGTATCATACTTTGGTAATAATCACGATTCTCTTCTAGAGTATCTAAAATATCTTGAGCGTCAGGGTGCACAAGATCTGCCCAAGTCTCCCATAGTGGATGTACGATATAGTCGATAAAGCCAACCTGAGATTTTTCAATCGTTGCATTATGTCTGTCACACATAGGACTAATATCCATGCCATGCTCTCGTTCACGATCACCTTGTTGAAAGAATTCTTCCATAAGTAACGCTACCCACCGCTTATACAGTGGCAAAGGTTTTGTTGGATTGCTCAGATCGGCACAGTGTACGAGATTCTCCAAAACTTGTATTCGGTCTGTGTAGTTATCAAGTAATAGTACACCGCTTCCAGCAACTTTTTTTGTCTCCACCATTGTTTTAAGATCAGCTAGTAAACTCATATGTTTTGACATGTCCGTTGAAAGCACCATATCAATGACCATTTTTCGCAATGTTTGTCTTTGCTTTTTATGAAGATTCGCAAATATATCGCATCCGTCATTTTGTAATAGTTTAAAGGCTACGGCAAGATGATGATTTTCAAGAACAGACTCATCATTGTACATAAGAGCCAATTCAGAACTAGAGTTTACGAGGAACTGATTTGTAAGTCCAGGATGATCAACATCATGAACGCAAGCTGCAAACAAAGCAGCGCACACTTCTAATGGTGTAAAAACAGCATCTAGTGCTGGTGTGTTCAGAAGAACATTTGTTGATTGCGTAACGTCTGCAGCGTGAAGCGAGTTGTGAAACGGATTGTCGCGTACGTAATGTTCTTCTAGAGTAACAGCGAAGGCAAGGAAGGTGCGTGCTGGAATCTGAAGCGTAGATAGTAGCTCTCGCGATGTAAAGGCAGCGTACGCGACAGCCGTTAGAGGGCGACCACAAGATAGATCTCCAATGCGGAAAATATCAACACCCCAGCGATCAATTTCGCTTAAACAACGGCCTAATTCTTCTTCGTGGGGTGTCTCAACTCCATATCGTGGAACGCGTTCTCCAGTGAAGCTGTTTGTGTGTGTAAGTGCTCGTTTCACGCCAGAAATCTGAAAAATAAATATTTTATATTTGTAAAAAAAAATTAAAACGTACATCTACTTGTCTCGTATTTTTGTTTACGTAAAGCCAAATTTTACTAATATGTCAAATAGGCTAGGTAGGTTATAAAGCTTACGATAAATCATGCGTTGCAAGAAGGTGGAAAAGGCTTAAAATTTTCAACTGTTAAATTCTAATTATTATTTTTTGAGGGATTTTTATGTAATGTAAATAGTGTATATTTTAATACATTCAATATCAATACTAACTTGTGACATAGTTCCTCCAGGTCCTCCATGACGTGGCTTTTCTTTTTTCTTTGTTCTTTCAGTGCTTTCATCGACTTGCAGCGACGGTAAATCAAGTTCTTGTTGCTTGTCTGCGAAAAAATTAAAATTTAATCTTTGTTATAAAGTTTATACATTATTTGATTTATGATAATATATCTTCTAAAACAATAAACATTATGTACATAAATAATATTGAAAAAAAGAAGCGTAAATTAAAAATAAAAATATTGATAACATAAGTCAACATGCGGTCTAGTAAGTGATATGATAGCCTAGAAACAGTTGAATAAAACTGCGCAAATAGATAGGTGGGTAAATGAGCATATATTTATTACAATATCTATACTAAAATTGTGTCACTGAGTATCAATGTCGAAAAAAGTAGGCGAACATGTCAAGTGCCTAATGTAATAATTTTATATCAAAATATATTTTTGGGTCACTATTGGTATCTTGGTATCGTTAATTATTTGACTAATCTTCAGTTAAGCAACAATAACGACTAATATTGAGTACAATAATAGTTATATCTATTCTATACTTTTGATATACTATATATTTATTATTTATATTACAAATACTGCCCTGACAGACTTTGTTCTGTCAAAAGCTAATAGTAAAAAAAAAAAATATTAAAATCTTCCGTGGGTCTTAAGGAACATACATATAAAATAAATTAGATGAATCGATTGAGTCATTCTCGAGTTATGCGCTTAGCAACATTCATTTTTATTTATATAGATGATTTATAAGTATTAAAGAGATACAGTGAAATTTTAAAACTTTAAATAAGTACAAATAAAAAATATGATAAGCCATTGATTACGCCGATTGAGAGCGAGATTAAAAATGTAATATACCTATATGAATAATCTGAAAAGAGTGTTAAGATTACGAAGGATTACATTTTGAGATTATAATCGTTTCTAGGTAGCGATCATTTTGTCACGAGCAAGAAGAAAATGTTACGACGTAATTTTAGATACCTTAATCTTTTTAACATACATAATATATAAGTAGTACCTACACAGAGATATATCTATACTCAATTGACAGATACTACGTTCTTTGATAAAAAACAAAATTAGTAAATAATTAAAAATTATAACATTTAATTATTAAGGTTTTGTAGGTAGGTACTGGGTCACTAATATAAATTGTGTTCTATTATTATAAATAGTTAAAATTACATTCCATATCGTGGTCAGCGCGTGTTTTGAAGCTCAAAACAAATTAATTCGAGTACCATCACGCCATCTCTGGTATTTAATTTTATGGCCTCCTGGTATGTATAAATAATTTGGAGCGTTATGAATATATGCTGTCTCTTCCCGTGGGTGTCGTAAGAGGCGACTAAGGGATAACACAGTTCCACTAACACCTTGGAACCTAAAAAGCCGATCGATGGCGGGATAGCCATCCAACTGCTGGCTTTGAAATACACAGGCCGAAGACGGGCAAAACACAAGAGTTCATTCCATTTTTGGCGCGAACTTGTGGAGGCCTATGTCCAGCAGTCGACTGTATTAGGCCTTTTTTTTTGGTATCACCGGGAAACCAATTTACGACAATACATATCCAGGATGCCCGGGTAGGTATTCCCAGACCGTATGTCGGCTTCAGCCCTTGGGGGTGCAATACCGACCAAAACCCCTGCGGGAGCCTTCAGCCGTTTTAATTGGAGGGTGCCGGATCTTCAGGCAACAGGATCCCTCCAGTGACAGGCTGGCCTCGGCGAAAAGGTCAGACTTCTCCTCTATGGGGACTGTCTGGCTCACCTCTGAACAATCCCGACGACGCCGTGTCTAGCAGGATCGGATTCCCATCCCGGCCCGACATGGGCACAGGGGCGTTACTGGAGACGCATTAAGTAGCGCCTCCTATGCACCCCCGTTCGTCGTCTGCGGACGGAGGCCTCGTCCGCGGCCTCCTCTCTTATCCGCTCATCATTCTCCTTCTGGGACATTACTATCTCGCAGAAGGAGACCATCACTTCCAGGACTCGTCGTCGCCGAGCATCGCGGTGATGACGTTCGGCAGTGACAAGTCCCCCCCGAGGACTGTCGTCAGATCGCGACGCAGCGCCGCCCATGGATTGTATTAGGCTTTAGGATGATGAGTGATGGTTAAGAATATTTCTATCGTGTACATTATATTTACGTATGTACAACTATATATACATAAATATATAACAATATAAAACAACTATTTTTTTTATATATACATAAAAAAAAATTCGTGTCACGATGTATATTAGCGGTAAATTCCGAAACTACTGAACCAATTTTTATCAAATTTTGTTAGCATCTGTAATTTGGCCCAACTTGGGAGATTTTTTTTGGGGTATTTTTATCTCCATTATTGATCTCTATATGTGTTATTGCACATTATATGATTATTATACGACTTTTGTGTGTATTTATCGTTTAGTTCTATAAAATCCTAATAGATGGCGGTTTTGGCATCTAAGTTGTACAGATATCCGGTAGATGGCGCCGTATTTCTATTTCTAAATTATAGATAGCGCGTTTGAATATAGAATTTACACATATTTTAATAAATTATAATTAGTGAGCCACAACAACGTGTGACTGGGTGACTCATTACAACCTATACAGTCCACTGCTGGACATAGGCCTCCACAAGTTCGCGCCAAAAATAACGTGAACTCATGTGTTTTGCCCATAGTCACCACGCTGGGCAGGCGGGTTGGTGACCGCAGTACTGGCTTTGTCGCACCGAAGACGTTGGTAGAGAGAGGGTGACTAGTAGCTTGTAATATATTTTCGCTCGAAATTTGTTTATGTGAGAGCTTTGGAGCTTTGAGAACTTTGGATAGCAACCGAATATTTTAATTTCATTATCTAATGTGCCTAGTTTTAAGAGTATTATTAGTTGTTATTCCCATCTCAATTTAATAGTTAATATAAATTTCCTACTACACGTCATGTATTTCAATAAATATTACCTAGTTATTTTGCCTGGTAATTATTAATGAATATATTTATACAAAGTCATTACATATATTATACGAAGACATTTATTATGTACCAGGTAGTTATTTAATTATATAATTACCTATAACAAAATTTAAAAAAAACTCAATAAATAACTCATTAATAACTTAGATAGCATAACATTACGCATATTTTCCAACCAATTTCTCTAATAGTGTTTACTGTTTATAATAATAATAATTACAATTATTGTTTATTGATTATACTTTTGATTGTTAACAAATGATCTTCACAAATTACCAGATAAGGAAAATTTACATTTATTTGGTTGTTAACATACTTTGTCATACAGGTTACTAAGAAATTTATTGTACTTTTAATGGATTCCTATGAAGAATTAAACAAAAGTATCTTTACGTTTAATTATTATTAATATTAAAATAAATTATAATTATTAATATTAGATATTTATAATAATTTAAGTAAAAAAATATAAACGAACTTTTGTACGATAAAGTATGTTTACAACCAAATAAATGTATTAAGTGTATTAATTTATATAAAGGTAAACATTTAAATACATACCTAAGAAGGTCGAGCATATGTACTCCGAGATCTGGTTGCCGGATTTGCTTGACTCTGAGAAGTGACTCAGCTCCTTGTTCAGCATCCTTTTGAACTGAAAATGCAAGATCTCGATTGAACGGGCCATCTTAGCGGCACGGCGTTTCACCCAACGGGCTGGCGCACATCGAACGCACTGTCTCTCAGCACACACGCGCATTTCACAACACATTAAGATAAATAAAAAAAAAGTTTATTCAAATATTTCAAAACTTTATTTGAACGTTAAAATATTTTATAATACGCTTGATCGTGTATAAGCAGCTACTATATGATACGAACGTCCGTTTAGCACGAGTGCTATCGGTGAACTGAAGCGTCATTATATGGGACCTCGTACATAGTGGAGCAATATCCGTCAGCGGCGCCTACATACAAAAATATATCTTCTCAGTATTATGAGTTACTAGTAATCGGGATTCTTAGTGATTTAATTTCCTCTTAAATATAATGGAAAAGTAACATCTGCCAAAAAGGATGAAAAGGAAAACGACACTTGTACTCAAAGAATTAAGTTTACTAACTTACTGAATTTTTGTTACTTGGGAACTAGGTATGAGTTAATGTTACAAATTTAAGGCACCCGCTTTGATACCGAATTAACAATGTAAAAATTGAGAAGTACTAAAACTTTTTTCTATACTCAAACTTTTAATTTTATTATGTTGCAGACCAATGAACATATAATTTGAGAAAACTTAGTTCGAGTCACAATCGTTGTCGTACATTTAATTAGAAATTGGTTTCGTGTGATATTGTGTATAATTGCATTCAGTAAAATAGCATTAAAAAATTATTTAGTTTTACAATATAATTTATCACCATGAATTGCACATATTTCACGTGTAATTTTACAAAATACAGTTTAAATAGGTATGTACCTAGGTATATCGAGGAAGAAGACAAAAGTAGTATTAAAAACAACAGTGGTTTTCTCTTTAGAGTATACAAAATATTATTAAAATACACTTAATATTTTTGATGTTTTACACACTAGTTAAGCACTAATGATCCATTAAATATTGTTGTCCATAGCATTTTACCTCAGTCAGAATTATCCCAGAATGACACTCGAATTTTGTAAATTTAGACATGATCTTGACACAGTTACTTATCACCTTGCCTGTTATCCCTGATGACATACTCGGGATAGGAAGTAAAGCGACCGAGGTCTGACGTGCACAACACATGATATCAATCTTATGTGTGTCGTTTCGAATATGCTAATTCGAAAAGCATTTAACAAATATGCGGGTATATACGGGAACTCAAAAGTAAATCGAAATGTAACGTTAATAAATTTTGTTTGGTATTATTTTTATAAATAAAGTATGTATTCTAGACATTTAGTCTTATCTTTTTATATAAAAAAATTGTCGTAGTTTAAATGCATTGATTAATAGATTATAAATAAATATCTATTAAATACACACATGATCGTCTGTTACTACGATAAGCAACTTACGCCGAGTTGCACGAAACAAAATTAAAATTTAAGTAGAGATTAAACTAATTTAATCACAAGAATTTCATACAATTCTTGCGATTAAATTAGTTTAATCACTACTTAAATTTTAATTTCTTTTCGTGCAACTCGACGTTAATGCTTTTGTTATAGATAACAGCCGGCTGATATGTACATTTAAATAATACCTATATATGTATACATATATACATAAATAAGTACAAAACAAAGTTGATTAGTTTAAAATAATTGTTCTTTTACACAAAACATAATAGTTTAGTACAATCTATTAATAGCCAATAAGCAACTAGATTGACTGAATAGAGCTAACTTATCAGTGCCGTTCACCATTTCTTGTTCAGATCCGCATTGAGTACAAAGGCATTTTATTTTTGTAAACAAATCCAAAAAAAAAAAACAAACGAAACAAGAGTTCACGTTGTTTTTACTTTTTTACACTATAATAAGCGAACATTAACATGCTATAAGTATATATAATGTAATAAAATAATACCTACACTTAATTTTTGTATAGGTAACGATTGCTATATAACTTATACCTAATTTATTTCGAACAGAAATTGTATTAAGAATTCTTTTGTTTAGAAATGTATGTATTAACCTATATAACAAATGAATCATTTTTCATAGAATGTTTCATGAATAAAAGTCATATTATTAAGGAAAATAGGAGCCAAGTTGAGTAAGAAGATATAACTAATGTTTCTGTCTAAAGTTATTATCATAAATTTAAACGTTTATTATTTTAATTAAAATTAAAATTAAATTTAAACGTTTATTATTTAAACCTTGTATCTCTAAATCGTATATGTGTATAAAAATGGTTCGCCTAAATGTATGTACGCACATTTTATTATTCTTTTTTTTTTGTTTATTTTTGTCAGGACAAGGTTTGTATAAAAGAAAATTAAAAAAATCACATATTCACGAAAATCTAAATTAGCCCATACGAAGTTCACCGGGTCAGCTTTTTGACTATAAAGTTTATGTTCTATATAAACAACAAGTACATATAACTATGTATACAGTTACAACCCATTGTATCTAAAACTCAGAAAACTAAAACAGCATTTAAGTAACCATTAGAGTATTCAAGTGCCGGGCGGTATTAATTCAGTTTCTGCTGGTAAGTAGCGGATACTCAATTTACTACATTTCACGACGACGACAGTACCTAACCATCAACGCGAGTGATATCTCTTACACTGTGTAGTCCTCGTACTAATGATAAAAGCTCTTTTGAGGTTCAACTATTTAAACAAATGTACCGACTACTAAATAAAAAACTTATTGATTAAGTTGATAAATACAAAAATTATTACTTAACTCATTATAATCTATACATCAATCTCTAACAAAATAATCTATACAAATAAATAAAATTGGAGTGTCTGTTTGTAATATTAAAATAACCGTTTTTTACTAAACTCATATGTTTGTATACACGCTACACGGTACGTATACCAAAATAACATATTTATAATTTTTGTCGGTCTGTCTGTTTGTTTGTTTGTTCCGGCTAATCTCTGAAACGGCTGGACTGATTTTTGACGGGACTTAAACTGGCAGATGGCTGATGTAATAAGAAGTAACTTAGGCTACTTTTGTTTAACAACTGCGAATTGAAAAATAGCTATTTTTTTAAATTTAAACGGACGAAGTCACGGGCACAGCTAGTAAATAATTAAAAATGACTCAGACTCCTATATTACATTAAAAAATAATTCAATGCTTATATAAGTACCTACCTAAAAATAGCAATACATAATTTTAAAGTATAAGTATTTCACATTAATACTATCTGTGCTCCGTGATTTCACTCGCGGTCATTAATCGAAATAAAATATAGCCTATATTTTAAGATGGACAAAGCTAATATATCTGTGCAAAATTTCTTTAAAATCGGTCCAGTAGTTTTGAAGATTAGCTCGGAAAAACTACGTGACTCGTGATTATTATACATATATATATACGAGTATAATAAATAGATAGATTATGTGATTGCACTTTTATTTAGTTTTCAGCAGCTTATAATTGCAATAACTATACTTTTAAAGTTTTAAATACGTAACAGCAACCACTGAAGATTAAAATTTATTTCTAAAATATATTATTTAAAAACAAGATAAAAGAAGGCAATGACTTTAATACAGAAACAATAATACATTATTTTAAATCACAAAAACGTACATAAAAAGAAGGGTCACGTTGATAGAACGACCAAATAAAACAATCATAATTGTGCGAGTACTAAACAAAGCCCTACGACCAAAGATTAAGAGTAAGGACACTCAGCTTTATTACAAACTGAGTCATAGAGCTTATGACGCTCAATCATGTCATCTAAGAAATCTAATGTTGATGTTGACCACGACGTATATGAAATTCTTTATTTATAAAATACGCATAAGGCGTGTGGTACGTGTCTGGTCGCACGTTTAGTATCTACGTTTGCTTTTTTTTCATATTCTTGTTATCAGGCTATTATTTTGATACATCTGATGTAATTAATTATACTATTGATCGCCCAATGGTCAAAATTCGACCACAATTAATTTAAATTATATTTTGAACATTAAACAAAAGAGTACCTATATGCGTGTGTATGTCAAATATATGGTAGTGCGTGTAATGTTTTTTTATTTTTTATTATTGATTTAATGCATTTTTTATGCATAATTTTAAAAATTATTTGCATTCTCCACTCTTCTCCTTCTCTATATAAAATATAAGTCTGCGAAATTTCATACTCCTTCGTCCACGCGATTTTGTCAAATGGGGTACAAGGTTTTTACTTCGCGTATTAATATATATATTTTAGTAATTAAAATTAAAAAGAAAGAGAAACTCGCCTTTATAAACCTAAACGCAACAAAGACATACAAAAATAAACAACTTTCGCAATTTCATGCGTTTTATTCGCGCGGTGAATGCTTTTTAGATTCGTTAGATACCTATTGTTATTGCCTTGCTTGTATAAATTACATTCCTACACTTATGTATTTAATTGAGATGTCTTACTCAACAAGATCCTCCACTTTATTGGTAAGTCCAGGCGAACGTGCGAACGATTTGATGTTTTCATATATGTACGTCCGAAAGGTTTTGGTTCACTTGTTTTATAACCAGCATATGAGATTTAGATTTTTGTATTAGGTATATATAATTTATCCAAACTTGAATGGGACACTTCTATAGGGAATATAATATATCTGTGTCAAACGTTAAGATTCCAATTAATTTTAATTAATGCATTAAAACATTTAAATTTTGTTTACATTTTTGTAATTCTGCGTCCTTGCCTATGATATAAAGGCCTACTAAGAATATTAAGATCATGTCAAGGATATATTATAGGTAAAGTACACTTGTGTTTTGTAATTCTATGTCAAAAAATTAACGCTTGATTAAGTATTACGAATAAAAATTAAATACAGATGTACTTCAGTAGCAAAAAAATTGTTTTGCTTATAAGACGCCTTAAAGCTATTTTATTGAAAAATAATAGTTGTATAACCTTAGTTAATATCGAAAGAATACTCGTGTAGAGATACGAAATTGAGGAAAAGCTGTTATCAATATGTAACATAAATCTGGTGAATACTAATATATACAAATGACTGACGAGTCTTATTTGTAAACGAGACAAAAATAGTTAAAATGACCATTACACTTTGAAAAATGTTTAACTTTTTTTTACATGAATAAGAGTTTAAGACACACCAAAGTAGTTCGATGAATTTATGAAACCGGATTTATTGCGGTTCTTAAAATGAAAAATTAGACGGTAGATAAGTTAATTTACTTTGAAATCTGAATTTATTACATTCCTAAAATATTTTCTACAATTTCAACGTTTTATCTTATCTATATTTCAATATTTATTTGTCATATCATGCACGTCGTGGTGGACTATTGTTGAATTAACATACAACTTGTTTTGACTTACATCGTTTATTTTTATTAATATGTTGAAGGGTAAAAATAATTAAATTGTTTTCAATACAAATTATTAATGCCACGTATTTAAGTAAAAGCTTACTTAAAATTCAATGGAATTACTTCATAAATAAAACAAAAAATTTCAATAGTTTTAAGAGCAATAAACAATCAATATCTCTTTTCGTTTGAATATTTTCTCGGAACGATTGTTTTACACAAAATTTGGCAAACGTTTGTGTTTCTTTTACGCATTACCTTTCACATCTATAAAGTATTTATAGGAAAACTGCCGTGTTTACTCTGTTCCGAGTAGCGAATTCGCTTATACAACCGTATTACCGTATAAAAATATATTTGATAAAGATTTATCATTGGTAACAAATAATATTATAAACACACGGAAATAATTCATTTGAATTATTTGTATAAGTAATACAAAATTAAAATATATTTTTTTCTTTTACTACCGAAGTCCTATGTAAGTAATGAAGGTGTAAGTTTTTGATTCAAAATATTGGTTTGTTTGCTTCGGTAATGTTGTATTTTTTAAATCCCATTATAGCATATAATTTTGTTCTACTTTACTTTTAATTTATAGATATACTTAGTATGTTTTATGTATGTATCGTAATTTTAATTATGATTTTTACGTTTACTAATAATTGTGTAGAGAAACACCTTTGTATAAGCTTTTCTTGTTTGAGTAACGCTTAATCATGTGTTTCAATATATATAAAAAGCGACTTCTTGAATATTAATTATTGTTTGTGTCGTAAAAGATACACTGAATGAATAATTGTAAGAACATAATCGTATACATCTTGATTAAGACTATCGAAACCATCGTGCCAGATGGGTGGAAAACCAGTATTAACACAGTGATCGATAGTATTAGTCTTCTAATCGAACAGATAGGAACGGGATAATTTTTATTCATCTTTAAATATTGTTATTTTATAGTTGCAATAAGAAACACATAATTATGAGTCATGGTTAATTACTCAGTGTCGAATATTTTCCGATTACATTGCACGTTTTTTATCTATAATTATTGATTATGCGTTAGCGCAGTCGTCACAGCAACTGGTTGATGCACTAACGGTCGCGATTTAGATCTCCGCGGAGTTGGCGTTTGCGGCTGGTGTAGTGTATTTCCGAAACTCTGACAGAGGATACATATTTATTTACGGGTCTTTGAGTGTATTTTCATATAACTTAGAAATATATTAAAAAAAAATATAGATAACATATACATATAATTGAGTATTAACAATTAATCATGTAATCGGTTGCTAAATGAATAATCTTATATTTTAACGAATATAGATAAGATATTATTCGTATATCGTTTTAAAGTGTTGTTTATGGCCATAATCAAAATAGTAGCGGCCGTGACCTACTTCTTGTAGCATTTAACTACATGTATTCGTTTTTAATATAAGTGTACATATCTTCAATAACTATTGATAGCTGTTTTAAAATAGCCACAGTTATGTAGGAGTAGGCGGTATTATGTTTTGTCACGATGTACGTGATCGTGGGAGTGTCCTAGTTTTAAACCACCCGATGACAAGTGTGTTAAAATAGTAATAAAATGTTTCTTGAATTATATTTATATAACCGTTACATAATTAAGAGCAATAAATTTTGATATATAAATGTCACGACTAATAAATGTTTAATGTTCTGTAATACAGTAAACTGTTTAACAAGTGTTAGGTATTAGCAATGGCATTCCTTTACGAATTTTTAGCTTCTAACGGGTATTTATAAATCCAAAAAAATGCCTTCGTGCTACGCATATATATAAATGAAATCTGATATAAATAATGATGGTCTTGAGCTGATGAAAGCTATATAAGATAGATTACATTTCATGATGATTTATTAAAAACCTATGTTTAACGAAACAAATACGATTATAAGATGTAGGATATTTTTTTTTATTTTTTTTTTATTAACACTGATTGCTACAATTAGAGGATTCTAATTGGATTTTTTATTACTCCAATATTACGACAAAATGGCAAAAACTTCAATTTTTTTTTCTGTTGATTACATAATAAAGTTACGTGTTCAATAAGTAGAAGTCGATAAATAATGAAAAAAAAAAAAAATTATATAGTATACAACAACCGTTGTACGTTGACGCCGCGTTGGCGCAACGGTCACAGCCATGGATTGTGCCGGTTGCGCTGGCGGTTGCGGGTTCGATCCCCGCACATGACAAACATTTGTATTGGCCATACAGGTGTTTACCGTGATTTGGGTGTTTGTGCAGTCCTTGTGGGTTTCCCCACCGTGCCTCGGAGAGCACGTTAAGCCGTCGGTCCCGGTTGTTATCGTGTACACCTGATAGTGATCGTTACTCATAATAGGGAATATATCCGCCAACCCGCATTGGAGCAGCGTGGTGGATTAAGCTCTGATCCTTCTCCTACACGACGAAAAAGGCCTATGCCCAGTAGTGGGATATTACAGGCTGAAGCGTATACAACAACCAGTTAAATGTAAAATCAAAAACGCAAAAAATCGGTTATAAATAATAAATTTATTGTAACGCCACACACGGTAAAATACAGTAAAAGAAATTCGATATAATTATACTTGCATTTTAGCCTAGAGTAATAATTTATTGATCCTATTACATCGGTATCTACGTAGACGGCACTGGCAAGCTTGACGTGGAACTACGTCACACGGTTCAATATTTGATTGTTTCCTGAACAGAAACCTTGATAGCGTAACATTTAAGATGATAATATATTGGCAAAAATTTTAATATTAATTGCACTTTTATATTATGCACGCTATTGAGGTTTATGTCTGTAAATTTTACGTACATTTAAGGAACAGTTGTCAATTCCATTTAGAGCCAAATGTACATGTTTTTTTTATAAAATATTCGTTGTTTTCCACTCTAAATTTAATTAGAGTATCCGTGACAATGATCTCCTATAACATAAATGTATAAGTCGCCGCAAAAACAAATACCATGTACATTTGTTATCCACCTGTTGGTAGTTTTTATAATTTAGTTGGTAGTTTTTATAAAAGTATTGGTGTAGCGGTTAAAGCTATTCGAAACGTTATTTAGTATAATTAGGATGTGTAGAGATTAATTTTCGATCTAACTGTAAAAGTTACAATACCAATAATCTATACTAATATTATAAATCTGAAGAGTTTGTTTGTTTGTTTGAACGCTTTAATCTCAAGAACTACAGGTTCGATTTGAAATATTCTTTCAGTGTTAGATAGCCCCTTTATCGAGAAAGGCTATAAGCTATATATCATTCATTACGTTAAGATCAAAATAAGAGCGGAGCATTAATGAAGAATGTTTAAAAATCATGATTCTTTTTTCAAGTAACTATACAACGCGGACGAAGTCGCGTGCAGTAGCTAGTATATAATGTAAAGCTTTTAATACATAAATTCTGTAGCGTCTTTTATGATGTAGTTTAATACAATTTTAAACTTAAAACGACTTCGAATGAATTTATTGTACCATTCAGTGAAATATATAACAGAAACGAAATAGAATCCACGCTTTGCACGCAAAACGAAATTGCACTTCTGTAATTAAAATATAGAGGAAATTATACAATAGACTATTGTAGCTAGCTTGTTGCGACAACCTTCACGTGTGTCGGTGTAGTTAGTGGCAGCGCTCAGAGGTCGACAAATACGTCATACGGTAATCAGGTCATTCAAGTTACCAGACGTAGCTTTTCTGTTTCACTATCGATTGTTTTGTCAGCTGTCACAACTCACAATCCATTGATCGGTTACTATAATTTATTCGTACAAGGTTATTTTTATGATAAAATATTTGTGCACTGACTATAAAAATTTAAAGATTGATTGGTATTGAGAGATTCATTAGAAAGTAATAAAGACAAATAAATAAATCAATGACCGTCGATAAGAGCTAAGATGTCTAAAGTTATAAGTTCTTCTCTTAATAGTAAATTAATGTTTTATTTTTTAATACAAACATTTATAAACACGTTTCAGCTAAATAGCCTAATTAATTTGAATTAGGTGTTTGTAGATTATTTAAAATTGTATTGAGTTATATTTTGGTTTATTCACACTATTTGATACCATTGTTTATAAATACTTTATCAAAATATTCATATTTACAGTTGCGTAATTAGTCATTAACGGATAATAATGGAAACATTACCGTGAGATAACGAAACCAATATTGAGAAGCTCTACGAAAATGTGGTTTTCAGCGTTACATGTAGCTTACGCATTTATTCTTCTTGTTGTATGATTAGTAATTATATTTTATAATATAGTTAATGAAACACCTGGTGAGTCAAAATACATTTTGTAATGATTTTAATTTAATGGAAAACGTATTGAGATTATTCAAAAAAACATTTTTTTATTTTATTTTACAATCCAGATCAGTAAAGCCTTCTGTAGTTCTTCGAATTAGATATTATCGCAAGAATTTAAAGTTTACTTTATAAGAACGTAGTTAAAACTTCTTTAGTCTCTATGATTCACTTTCGGAGTAGACTGTAGTACAAGTCTCGGAAACAACGTCTTTGTCTCAACAAAATCTACATAAAATATCTTTTTACTTTATTTGACTCATGCACGTATAAAGTATCTCGATATTAAATGTATCTATTCAGATATATTGAACAATTTTTGTTAGTTTTATAAGGCGGGCGCCGCCTTTAGTTAGACGGGCTGAGGGCGTACGTGACCGAAGCGACGAAGCGCGAGCAGTGACCGTGGACCTTATCCGTGTAATATTACAACGAGTAGTACATTCCATTATTTATATATATATTTACATCGCTACATTGGATTTTACTATGTAAGCAATCTCGCACGATCGTTTTCTTAAATGTTGTTTAAAAATTTTAAGAATAGATCAGACATAAATGTTACAAGGTTACATAGTGGCATTGGAGAGTCACTTCGGATATCTTAAAGTTACATTTACGTACTTGTAACATGTATTTTAATGCATAGTTATTAAATGAAGTAGACAAGGCCTAGCTATCATAAATACAGTCATTTTAAGTGTATAAATTTGCATGAAATAGAGTCGGTCTTATAAATATAAGAATTAATAGTCATCAATATTAAAAAAAAAAAAAAAAAAAAATAACTAGAAGGTACATGATTGTTGTTATTAGAGATCACTGTGTTGCTGTTGTAATTGTTGACAAAAACTTTTGCTCCCATTAAAGAGATGGATTTGAGGTTATTTCGCCACGATGTTAATTTTTTAGATGTAAATACATGTTGTAAAATTTTTCTACAAGTGTACAATATATCTAGTGGGTTCATTACTCCTTAATTTCTTTCATTGATGTGATCATATTTTTGTATTCTATTAGTTTGTTTAAAATTACGAAGTTTATGATGATAATTTTATAAGCGATTATAATATGATATAATCGAATATCAACAAAATCAGACGCTTTAGATCAAATACCACTAAGCACTAAAATCAAATAAGGTCATCGAGTTTTTATCAGAAATTCTTTAACTGCTCATTTAACTACGGATTTTAATTGCAATTTGAAAGCGGTAGTCGCCTAATTTTTGCAAGTTACATTACAGCTTGAAAGATTTAAGCGTGTGCTGTGAAATCGGTTCAACCTATTATCATTCATTAGAAAGTTTAGTATGAAAAAAAAAGAACAATAACAGATATCAAAGACTGAGGTATAGAAACAAAGTTAACACACAAATGGATATTCATATGACGACTGACGATATAGAGAAGATATCTTCATGTCCTTCGTAATTTATAGCGATACGTCACGCAACTACATATGCCGCTGGAGAACCAATACCGTAATACCTTCCTATCTTGGTTAAGGTCACTGACTTTATTTACATTTTGTGTATATCATTATATTTAATGTAAACTCGTATATCTTCTATACGTATAAAATATATAATATAAGTATTTATGTAAATAAATAATATATTTTTATTGTTCTAAAAAACAACCCAATAAATTATATAATACGTGATGTTTTTTGAGGAATAATCTTTAAAATGTGTGAAGTAATTTTGTTAAACTTGCGAACGATTAATTTTATCGTTTAACACAATACAACAACTTCTAACATTCGTTATAAGTATCGATAATTGATCATAACTCAATTAGCGATGTTAAGTCGTCGTGTTAATTATAACGTGTTAACTATATATATATTTATTCGGTATAGTATTTCATATAAATAGATTAATTTATAAAACAAAAGTTGATCATTCATTACCATGAATTCTCGCCGCATTTAGTGCATGAAATAAGAGTTTATATGGATTAAAATGCACAGTGTATAAACATTTTTATTTTGAAATATGATCCAACCAGAACATCTGATATTTTAAATCGATATATCTAAAGTAAAATGGTTGTAACGGTGATGTACGTAACAATACACGTACTGCAAACATTCAGGTTAGACTCAGAGTGAAGATGTCATTTACCTGCACTTGGGCGAATCTTAATATTTTAGACCACATTAAGTGAATCATAATACGAATTATATATGTTAAGAATTAACTAGAACTTGGTTGTTATTCTTAATGTTATATTTGTCCAACTTCATATTATCAATGTCAAAAACATTATTTTAATCAATATTATAAAACATCAATAACAATTTTTTCCTAAAAACATTGAAAACAAAACAAATTAATCACAGTAAAGGGTCATTATACACGGAAATCTTTTTAATATTATTAACCTTTATTAACATTACGTATGAAATGATAAGCGCTATAGTTTCATATAATTTTGAAAATCTTAAAAGAGTCAAAATAAATTAGTTGCAGTAATCAAGTAAATTGTAAAATATACGTACATCATCACTACATAGTATAAAACAAAGACGCTTCTCGTTGTCTGTATGCTTAGATCTTTAAAACTACACTGACAGTTTTAGAGTTTTCTAATGCAATATTGTAAATAAACACATTTTTTTGTGCATATATTATATTTATTTTTTATTTTATATTTAATACCAGCATTGCACCCGTGCGAAGCCGGGGCAGGCCCAATAAAAAGTGGTCATAAAATGTACTCCAATCTATAAAACACAAATCAAAACAGAATGTTAAGAGATTCATTAAGCAAAATGTAAACCATGAAGAAACTTTTGACTGAACTATGCAAAGTAAATATTTTGTAACCCAAACCTAAATGTACTTAAATATAATTATATTCTGTGCTATACGCACAGATGAATGACAAATGAATAATACTATAATGGTTGCACTTACATAAGTAATCGATATTTTATTACAAAATATGCATATATATTTCAATAAATGAAAGTTTTCATACTTTAAAGGAATTTTCCACTATAATTATATCAAAAGAACTCGAGAAATATTACGTTGAAATTAAATTTCTTAAGAGTATACCTTTGACCTTTGGGAAAGTAATTTACTTCGTTTCAAGGATCACGTTTGATGTGAAAACAAATTAGTAGAGATTTAGCTAAGATATTAATTTTTATTAATTATAAAATTAAAACTAAACAAGTCTATTAAAATAACCAAAATGATAAAAAAATAATTAGGTTTCTTTTGAAGTAAAAGAATATTTTAAAAGTTTTACTGATATTTTTTATTTTTTGTACGTTAGTCACGCTTTCATAAATCTTGAATCATGAATATTATACGTCACTAGCAAAATGAGGTCATTTTTAAATTTTTCGAAACATTACGTATTGTTACCTCTATATAAACATCAATCATGTTACTATTCTGAAAAATGTCTTTATCTATGTACGGATCCCATCGATCATTGATTTCACGTACTCCTGTTATCTGTTAGAAGTATTGCAACTTCGAGTGGTATCTGCATCTGCCATGTTATGATAAATGACGTAATGTACCTACACGTCATTGAGACACGAAAAGTTGTAAACATATCTCATATAATTGATATGAATTACTTGTAAAAGATTTTTAGCATAACAGTTACTCTGAACGAGTGACGTTAATTTATAGGTAGGCATTGTATATATATTGTACTTTTTGTATTAAATTTGTTTGAGTGTTCGTGTTTCTCCAACGTATGATCACCCTCAACAAAGCATGCATGTGATATTCGCATAGCATGTAATTATTTTTCTGGTACACAAAAATGATGTTTCGGTAATGCGAGGCAAGCATTGTGTGTGCACCAAATTAAGCTAGCCTAGGGTCGGAGACAATTTGTTGACAATTTCGAACAAATATTTAGCGCACACAACAAAACAAAATAGCATTTAATTTAATAAAATTTATATTTCCATTTCAAGGATCATATTTTAATGCAATAACCTCAACTATTTTTGAACAAGAATCACTTACAATAACCATAAATTATTACATATCACACATATTACGTAGACTTTGAAACAGTTGAAGTTGAAAAAATATGGAAAGTAACTTATAATGTTATACGAGTGTATGTATCTACTAGTTGGGTTATTTACCTTGAGTGAAGCCATATCTGAGACAGAGCGATGTGTTTGAATGGTCTCGAGTTGGTCTAGACACCAGTCTAGCTCTTCAACTGTTTCTAGGGCCAACTTCATGTAGGCTTCGTCTGTAACAAAAAAAAGATTTTAATTTAAATTTTTCGACATTGTAAATGCTAAGCCGGAGTAACAACAATTAAAACTAAAGTTTTTTTTTTTAATATAAAACGAAGCAACTATATTATGTAATATTTTTATAACTAACATTAACATATGAAAATCGAAATCCATTATCAGCGATGAATTTAGTTTTATTAGTTTTTCGCTAAATTAAACAAAAAAGAATAAAAAACAAATAATAAGTGGACGTAATTCATCTTCACAAGGGTTGAAAACCACGAGGAGGTGAAACAGGAAACGAACATTTGTAGTTAGTCTGAAGTTTCCTTGCGAACGAAGTCGAGAGCCACAACTTGTAGATTACAAAGCAATTAAGGAATTGTGAACATATGCTAAAGTAAAACGTAATGAGACTAAAACTCTACTATTTTCCTCCCTGTTTAGTTAATACTATTTGGATTTTGTACTTTTATTGAAGTAAAATTTCTTTACGCAAGCTTGACTTGGGGAGGAAGCTGGTGAACGCGTGACAAGAGCTTTAAGAAAAGTGTGATCGGGCGAGGCGAACGGTAGTTGAGAGGGAGATGTAATTTAGTGAAGATAGAAAGACAAAGAGTTACGTTCGTAAGTTTTAAACTTCTGTCATATGGTCTAAAGCAGACTCGGTTTTTTTTTAATAATTTTGTTACTATTGTTATAATCATACATCATTATGTAATTATATCATTGAGGGTAGGGTCGACAACGCTCTTACGATGCTTTTGGTGTTATAGACGTCAATAAGCTACGGTAATAGCTTATCATCAGGTGAGCCGTACGCTTGTTTACCGACTTAGTTATATATATAAAAAAAAAGACAGGAAAATCTTAATTATATTGAAATAGCGTAGCCTAAACCGTAAAATAATGGACGTGAAAAACCTTACTTATATATTATGAACTGCTGTGCCCGCGAATTCGTCCACGTGGAATTTGACAAAAAAAAATTCAGTTCGCAGAGTTATAAAATAAATAAATTCCTGGAATAAAAGTAGCCTATGTTACTCCTTATTACATAAGATTGTTATCTGCCAGTGAAAATTCCGTCAAAATTCAAATCGTTTCAGAGCTTAGACGGAACAAACAGACAGACAGACCAAAATTGTAAAAAATGTTATACAATAATATAAAATGGTATATGTACCGTGTTTATTATGCATTTAGTAAAAAGCGGTTATTTTAATTTTATAAAAACAGACACTCCAATTTTATTTATTTGTATAGATAAAGTAGGTATCACTTAGAGACGATTTTTTGAAGAATAATAATCGACAGGAAATCTGTAAAGCACACGCCTAATTATTACAATGGTAGGTACATAAAATAACAAACAAAATCATAGCCTTGTTAAGCTTGTGATGCTAGCTCGATTATCTTTAAAATAAAATTTATAATAGTATTCTTATTTATTCAAAATTAAAGTACGTAATCCTTTAGCTACTATTAGCAGTGGGATGTTAGGTAAAGGCTGAATCGTTATTGTGGTCGTGATAGTACCTAAAATGATACTCGTAGTAATGTTATTGACAATGAACGCGATATCAGTTATCTAATACTACCAATTATTAATAACAAGTCTACAAGCGATAAAAAAACGGTAGTAAATATGATAATTATGACACCAGTTTTAATCATAACTAATCATAAGTAGTGAATTTATCTTTGTATACAACTCAGTATTTTACAGAACGTTTATTTTAATTGTTTGTGGGATCTAAATTTATAAAATTACGGATACAGATTATAAGATATACCGATATAGATTTAATAGGACTGAATTCTCTATCAATATATTGTGTGTCGTTATGGCGGACGTGATTTATGTCACTTAGTGGCAACGCAAGAAAAAATCTTTCTGATTTTAAAAACTACTATTGAAAACTACTATTCCATTAGATTTATGTATTACGATAAATTCGATAATTATATAAAAAAAATATTGGTAACATAAATATTATATTATTGAGCTCTCATCTGTCACATACACACACACACACACACACACACACACACACACACACACACACATATATATATATATAAATATTAAGTATAGTGTAACCATTTGTGTATTTAAATTGTTACTTGTTTCGAGAATATTTTGGTACATTTTCAACCTTAAAGATTAATAGCTAAATAATACTGCTCTCAAGTATTTTTGTGTTCCTGTGGTAAGTAAAGTAGCCGGAGCTTGTGGGGAGGGTTGGAGATAGAGTTAGCAAGCAGTCCATTGTCTACGGTAACCGCTTCCCATCAGGTGGGCCGTAAGCTTTTTTACCGATATAGTCGTATACAAAAAAATTCAAGATACCAATATTTTAATAATGCTTTACAACCTAAACGAAATATATTATTAGAAACGGCCTCAGCGTTTGGTTCCGGTATCAAATAAGCGATAATTTTCTTTAAATGTCGATAATCTGTCAAAGATGCACGCAGAGGTTTAGATAAGGTTCGACCTTCCACGATTACACTGTTGTTGCTAACAAGCACGCTTATGGATCGTGATTGACTACGTCACAATACAGATAACTCGTGAGTTTTGACCTCCTCTTATGTAAATATGGATACATAGCCTGTTACGCCCCATTTAGTGCATGAATCGTAGACGCAGCAAGCTTGCACAATCTTAATAAATGATATAACCAGACAGCAATGTAAAATTACTTGGTTCATTTCTAATAATGTTAAAGCATAGGAAAGCTAAATGTTAACTATTAATTCAACAGTAAAGCTAAGGTTCAGATAGTAAATCGTTTAAGAGTTCCCTTATTAGCTATTTTATTTTTTCCGATTGAAAATCAGAAACTAAAATTAGCATATTATGTATGTGGGTTTTGTTATTATTTTTTCACTTTTATTAAAGTTCAATATTCTGGTTTTTAATGTACTCAATATTTATTTATTAAAGTATTGTTTTGATTTAATCTAATATTAAACAAATGTCAGTATTCTATAAAATATTTTTAATAGCTGAGCGATAAATTTTGTAAGTAAAAATAAATAGTATATTATAGAATATTTAAAGATATTTTGAATTATATTATATGAGACAATAGGATTCGATTCCAGATAGTTATGGGTATCATACTAACATTGCTAAAAATCAAGTACTAATATTATTTAAAAAATCATCTTTAGAAATAGGTGTGTCCATCAATCTACAACTCGACAGTAGAGTAGAGTGGCGGATTATATCTAATACCTTTTCTTATAATGAGAGCGGAAGGAGGCTATTACAGTAAAGTGTAAAACTTTAAATGTTGTCAAAATATTACTATTTAAAATCTAAGAATAGTTTTAAGTGTAAAAAGTACCTTTAGAATCAAGTCAACTTGTGCAATCCATTCTAACTAAACAAAACTTTTGTTTAAAAGGTTTGGTTCTGTTGTTGAAAATTTAACGATTGTTCGGTTTTGATAGTGACATATTTCAAAAGCGCTAGAATTGTTGGCACCTACATTGATTATGAAACCTCGTTTGGCACAAAATTCTGTTTTTACCAAGCATATTGATAACAATCTTTATGTCATTCGAATGATGAAGGAAATATTTTGTTTACATATATATTTGTTATGTTATTTTTGTAATTAAATTCAGAGAAATAGGTGCCTTATTTAAGGTACATATTTAAGCTGTTAACTGTAAGATGCTAAACCCTAAGCTGTTGTGCTAATTTATTAATTACGCATGTAGTATATTAGTTGCGTAAAGTTTCACAACCAAAACGGCGAAATAATGTTGTCAAGATTTTTCCTAAATGTAAGGTTTATGCTTATTGGCAAATAACCACTTATATTAAAAATTGACGTACCTACTCGCAGAAAAAAGTTTTACGGCTGATAGCAATAACCAAACTTCTGTTTTTATTTTTATTTTAGACAGAATTTTATTATAATAAGAATTACGTCAATAATAAGCTATCGTCAGAAAGCTTAATCAGAAATACGTAGATTAATGGGTAGCCTGTAATAATTTCATTTATTAATGAGTTACAGGATACTTACAGATTAACGAAGATATAATTTAAACATTCATGATAGCACAGTCATTTTATGACATACTACTTTAACCGGCGAAAAAATAAATATATGAGAAGAAAACCTTGACAATTTCCTTATGTCGATATTACGTAAAAGAGCTCTCAGATTTGTTATATATCGTGATAAATCACTCGTAAGCATATCTTAATTGAAAGTATACGTAAGAATTGACGTAATTATAATTAGTTGTTTAAATGTCGTTTACATTACAACTAGTTTCATCTGGATTTAATCATTAATCAATCATTAATGATTATATGACGTGAAAATGATTTTTTAAATTAAATACTTTACGCTTCAGCCTGTAATATCCTACTGCTGGGCATAGGCCACTTACCCCATGTAGGAGAAGGATCAGAGCTTAATCCACCACGCTGCTCCAATGCGGGTTAGCGGTTATATTCCCTACTATGAGTAACGATCGCTGTCAGGTGTAGATGATAACAGCCGGGTCCAACGACTTAACGTGCTCTCCGAGGCACGGTGGGAGACCCACAAGGACTGCACAAGCACTCAGACCACAGCAAACATCTGTATGGCCAATACAAATGTTTGTCATGTGCGGGGATTGAACCCGCAATCGCCAACACAACAGCCACAAACCAGTGCTGTGACAATTGCACCAACGCGTCGTCATATATACATATTGTAATAGCAAATATTTTTTGAAAAAAAAATACGATAAATATTATTTATTTAATTTAGATATTTTAAAAAGGTTAAATACTTAATAAAGTTATGATAATGGATGGCTATTAGTTTAGGCTGATTTAACATAAAACTTTTATGTTTAAGCTGAAAGCACTTTTAAGTTGTATAAGGGACCATTAGCGACACGTGTTTATGACGTCATTACAAAGCTATAGCTTTGATGTGCTGTAAAACTAGAATATAATTAACATAAAAGAATATAATATAAATATTATTAGCGCTGTATCGTAACAGATTTTACAATGTTCACATAACATAATCAAATCGTGCATGTGCGCTAGTTTGTAAAATAAGATTTTTTTTTATAACGAAAAATACAGTTGAGTAAAAATACTTATACTTACGAGGCTATACGTTCGAAAATTTTATAATACCATATAAAATGTATTACCACAATGTATTCGTTAAATAGAAACTTTCTTGAACTGAACGTAATCAATCTATATCCACTGCTGGACATTTATACACACTCCTTTTCTCTTTATAGGAGAAGGAAATATAATATATTCATCAATAATTACCAGACAAAATAACTAGGTATTATTTATTGAAATACATGTGTATTAGGAAATTTAGATTAGCTATTAATTTTGAGACAGAAATAACAACTAATAATACTCTAAAAAAAAGGGCACATTAGATAATGAATTTAAATATTTGGTTGCTTTCCAAAGTTCTTAGAAGTCTCTCACACAAACAAATTTCGAGCGAAAATATATTACAAGCTACTATAGCAGGGGTTCCCAAACTTATTTTGTCTACTGCCCACTTTGAGAATAAATTATTTTTTAGTGGATCCATTTTTTCATCAACTAAGAAACCACTATAACTTCAAATTAAATTAATTATTGCGAGCTATATTAGCGGAGATTAAACATTCATTTTAAATAAGACTTATTATAACCCACGTTAACGAGTTAACTTGTTGTTAAAGAGTTAACTTGAGACCTCAGCGCAGTAGAGTGAGCAAGTTTAACATTTTTTAAATATTATATCAAAAATCGACAGTTCCGGCGAGGATCGAACCTGCATCTCCGACTGACCGTGTCGGTGCTCTAGCCAATTAAGCTATGGAATGATGTACCCGATAGATCGAAATTTTTGATATAATGATTTTATAAAGGTTCTAAGCGAACACAAAAATGAAATCGTACGAATGAGCAAGTTAACTCTTACGGGCTACACCTGCCAATGAGGATGATTATTGAAACACAACTTTATAGTATTTAGACAGAGTATATTTTATTCAAAATAAAACAAACATACGCTTCAGCCTGTAATATCCCACTACTGGACATAGGCCTCTTTCTCCATGTAGGAGAAGGATCAAAGTCTAAACTACCACATAATTGATTCTAATATTTAAAAAAAAGTAATGTGAAGGATGAACCTGATACTGTTTAATAAGTTTGTTGATATCAGGTTCCAATTTACTCAAGAACAGACACAAGTCGTTACGTTCGGTAACATTCAAACAATTTTTCTTTTTAGTAAGCAGCGTTGCCACAGCACTAAATCCACTTTCACACAAATATGATGATGGGAATGCTATCAAGAATCGTTGAACGATTGACCATAATCTAGGGGATAATTGCGGGATCGGTTTTTTATACCCAAAATTCTTGGTAGGTATTTTTGAACTTAATTTTTATTTTATTGTTCGTTGTCAATTCTATAAGTTCTTCTTCCAGCTGAGGTGATATTGCTGAGTTGACATTTGAAAACTGATTCAACACCCAGTCTGGTATTTCCAAATTCAAAATGTCCTGGTATCGTTCGGTGAAGTCAAGGTGGTTCGCAAATGTTGACAGTAGGCAAACACAACAAGGGGTTATTTAACAATAACTTATTAAAACATGATTGCCAGCGGTCTTTTATCTAAAAAAAAAATGATCTATCTAAGAATACTAATAACTATTAAAATGCGACAGTATTTTTGTGGCCTTTTTATTATTATTATTTTTTGTTTGTGTCTACTTTCATTTCGAAACGGAGTGACCGATTGACATGATTTTTTATTTTTTTATTAATTAATTGAATAAAATTAAACAGGGCAGATATATGGACAACGCAGAGAGAAATATCGAACCGTGTTCGTTTGAGCAGTCTCTTAATTAATATTAGTTGATGTTCACAAGTTGTAGTCGAGAGTCGAGAGCTCAGTCGGTGTCTAAAAGTCCTTATAGATTAAATTACAAATCGCCCCCCCAAGCCTCTACACAATGCCCCCATTTTTTTCTGCGTCTCTTACCGACCCCTTTAGGCCTGCAGCGCCCACGAGGGGGAGTTATTGTCCACTTTGGGAAAGGCTGTACTAGAATATATATATATATATATATATACTAGCTGACCCAGCTATGCGTTGTTGTGGCTCAGTAATTATAGTTTATTAAAATATATGTAAATTCTATATTCAAACGCGCCATCTTTAATCTAGAAATAGATATACGGCGCCATCTACCGGATATCTGTGCAACTTAGATGTCAAGGCGCCATATATTAGAATTTTATAGAACTAAACGATAAATAGATACTAATGTCGTATAATAAAAATTAAATTTGCAATAACAAATATTGAGATAAAAACTACCTTATCTCCCAAGTTGGACCAAATTAAAGATGCTTACTAATTTGACTTAATAAAAATTGGTTTAGTAGTTTCGGAGTTTATCGCTAACATACATAGTGACACGAAATTTTTATATATATAGATATGTCCAAACAAGAAATAGAAAAAAACTTAAAAAAAACCTGCTTCCAGCACTGACATTTGAGAGATAATGACCTAGAATACTAAATATATTTTCTAAGTCTTGTTCAAGTAACTTATATTTAGATAATGCTATTATAAATGATTTTTTTTTCTTAACGTCTTCTGACACACATTCTCATGAAACACCAAATACGACAGATGATTAATTTAACGTCATTGTGTATAGCGTACGAGTATAAAGCATTCAGTGACTTATGTAGGCCAACGAAATTCGCTATCAACAATCAGTTTAAAGTCACGCTAATGCTGACTAATTGCGTGCAAGTTCGAAAAGTTTTGCAATGGCCTACATTTCTCATTTTACTGGAAATAACAAGTGACACCGAGTGTCCTGAATTGAGATCGCGGCAGGAAAGGCTCATTAGTACCTGTCACGCTCTAGATTAATCCGTTTTTTGTTTGAGTTCTTGAGAAATTTGTATTTGCGTATCTGTTTGTGATACATACCATACATTTTACGCGCCTTACGTTTTACACTAACAAATTTTATTTTTATTTATTTATATAAATGGTTGTATTTTTTTTTTAATAATTTATAATTTGTTATTGTTCTGTACTGGTGCAATAAAACAGATGAATTTCATTGAATTCCTCTTAAATAGTTATTAGGTCAATAAAAAAAATCGTATGAGCAAAACAAAAGTGAAAAAACAATAAGCTAAGTAGGTACGTTCTCTAAGAGAAGTAAAATCTAGTTTTATATTAAATTAAACGATAGCTTATTTCTTAAAATAATATTTATTTCTTTTAAATTGGGATTCAAATTCAAAGGAAAATATCTGTACTAAAGATCAAAACTTAAAGAGGGCGGTAAATCCCTCAGACAACGACACTACAAAAAGAAGCTTCAAAAGCACCTTCGAATCGTCATCTTATCAGTTATGATATGAAGCTAATTGCAAAATTGGTTACCATGCGAGAAAAGATTGCTCAAACTATTAATAAATGAAATGTCGTCAATTAGTTAACATTACTGCTAGCGCCATCTAGTGTTATATGAATGAATTATTTACAACTAATTATAAGTTGTATTATATCGAGAGCTCGTTATGAAGTAGAGGGAAGAGACGATTAAAAAAAAAAGAGTCATTGGTTCAAAACCAGGCACCACTAAGTGGTTAAATGCTTCGTGCAAATTAATTTTGTCTGGGGATGTGAGGAAAATCCATAGTACCATATTGATCGAACAACAAAAATAATTACAGACACATTAAATGAATAAGAGATTTTATGATTACAAATTTTGTACGTTTACATTTTATAACTTGACCATAGACTATCTTAACATAATGCAAGAAAAAACACTTAACAAGGAAAAGAACGCATGTAATAAGTAGGTGTTGTGTAAATTATTTTCATTACGATAAATTAATTTTTGATTATCTACTAAAACTAAAACAAAACTTAAAAAGCATGATAAAAAAACGTGTGGTGTCGTGGAAAACCAGATAAGAACGAAGTTCCTTATTATAAAATATAAATTTTCACTTCTATTCGAGGTATAAAGAAAATAAAATATACGATATTTTGATTTCATTAAAATAAAATAAAAAACTACTTCACAAAATTATTTTAACGCCTTTATTTTATTTACAATGATTTATGAAAAAATTATAATAATTATCGAATAATATAAAGGCGTTAAAATAATTTATATAATTAATATTATAATATAATATAATTAATATTATATAATAATAATAAGCATCACTAAACTATACATTAGACACTGTATAGCCATTATAAATCACTATACATAAGAATCTTACGCTTTTATTTAACTTTACGGACGTTTTTTGCCGGCTAAGGTACCCCTCCGCAACGCCCCATACGGAACCTCGTTCTAAAAATAGCTTGTATATTAAGACGAACTAAAATTTTAAAACGGGCTAGGAATTTTCTTGTCACGCGGAACGTGTTCTATAACATCTACAGAACTCTTCATTTGAAGGAATGTAGTAAGGAGTCGAACATTCTGTATATTAGGCATTATTCGTCCAGTACTTTGGATGTTTTTTTATTTGTTGTCAATAAATGCTATAAACTACTTTATAATAAAATACTCTGCATAAATAGAGAAATGAGTCGCTGTGGATCAAATTTAGTAGAGTTTAGGCTTGGGATCCAATACTTGAAAGAAATCTAAGTCTAGACCAGATTGCTCTTCTACCATATTTCTGGTCCGTGATGGGTACATAACTACAATAATATATTTATATAAATAACGTTTCTGTTATCACCACAATTTAATACCAGGAACTAATTTATAATTAATATTTATCAAAACTAGTGGTCACCCAGTGGTCGAAATTCGACCATGATTAACTTAAATTATAAGGTTGAACATCTATACAAACCAGTGGTCGCCCGATGGTCGAAATTCGACCATAATTAAAAAATTTAAGTTAAAAAAAATAATGATACTAAAGAACCTTTTTTAAAAATGTTTTTTTTATTGCTTTAATATATTTTTATGCATCATTAAAACATAAATAAAATTGCATTCTGCATTCCTTCTCTATATAAACTATAAGCGTACGGAATTTCATACGTCTCCGTCCGCGCAATTTTCGTAAAAAGGGGTACAAAGTTTTTGCTTCACGTTTTAATATATAGATTTATATTAATACTAGCTGGCTCGTTGTCTTGCCGCTAAACGCTATAAAAAAATAGGGGTTGGTGGTAGAAGGGTGAAAATTTAGGGTTGTATGTGTTTTTTAACGCCAAATCATAATAAAATAAAAAATAAATAATTAATCTAAAAATTAAAAAAAATGGGGTGGACTACCCTTAACATTTAGGGGGATGAAAAATAGATGTTGTTCGATTCTCAGACCTACCCAATATGCAAACGAAATTTCATGAGAATCGGTCAAGCAGTTTCGGAGGAGTTCAACTACAAACACCGCGACACGACAATTTTATATATTCAACCATAATTTATTAATTTAAATTATAAGTTTGAACATCTATACAAATAAATAAAATTGAGTGTCTGTTTGTAATATTAAAATAACCGCTTTTAACTAAATTCATATGTACGTATACATATATATTAAATATAATTTTTGACTATCCGACGACTGTTTGTTCCGGCTAATCTCTGAAACGGCTGGGCCGATTTTGACGGGACTTTCTCTCTCTAGCTGGATTTAAGGCTACCTTTATACATAATTATTCGGTAAATCATAGTCATAATTTTATTTTTATTTGATATTTACTTGTGGAAAAAATGAATTTTTAGTCACTGTTGATAACTCATATAGACATACATATATATCACATCATACGAGCTGACTGAGATCTCAGTTGTCGTTAATCATTGAACTGTGTGAACTGTGAAACTGTGAAGTGTCAGTACAATACGTACAGTTTTATTAACAGGACTATGTTAAAACATCGAACTATTAATGCATTTGAATATATAATGTAATATTATATTTAATACGATGGACTGGTATGAACTGATCATAATATAAGTGACAAATATCAGTTCACCTTTTAATCAATAAATTGTTGTAATATAATATCCTTCTAATAGAACAAAAAGTTGGAAATTCTAATTAAGTTCTTGATCAAAATAAATAAATAAACGCTTCACACTCAACGGCCCCAAGTAGGATTTTCTCCTGTGTTTGGGGTCCAGAAACATATACAATACACAAGCACAACGCCCAGACCACGACAAACATTTATATGACCGATACAAATGTCTGTCGTGAGCGGGAATCGAACCCGCGACCGCCAGCACAACAACCAGTGCTATGACCGTTGCGCCAACACGTCGTCACGTATGTGTGTGTAATGTCTTTCTACAACTGGTAATACAAAAACGAAATTCCTAATAAAAGTAATCTCAATAATCTGGGACAGGTTGTCAAGTTACACAGTTTAGTAGAAGCCGTAGAAATATTTAATTTTGAGAATGAAGCCAAGCTGAAAGATTCAGGTGAAATGAGAAATACTTGGCAAAGTTCCAGTAAGTATGTCGAACCTATCACGATTTACTTACAAGGCAGACAATCTAACTTTAACTGAACTACTCTCCGTATGTTAAACTCATCAGTTGTAATTCGTGTTCCAATATAACAATGTATTCTAAAATAGACGCACCAATACAGTTTATATACCATAATATATAATAGAAAGTGCTATTTTCAGTCTTAAGCATACCGTCAAGTATTATACTCAGAGGAAAACGCCGGAGTATGCTTGCTTTTTAGACCTATTCAAAGCTTTCGATTTGGTAAATTATGAGCTCCTGTAGGAGAAGCTGAGATGCACGGGTATGCCGGCGGAATGTACCGAACTCTTAAAATTTTGGTATAAGCACCAAAACAATCATGTTAGGTGGGCGGGTGCCGTGTCGGATGAGTATACCCTTACGTGTGGTGTAAGGCAAGGTGGACTCAGTTCCCCACCCTTTTTAATCTCTACATTAATCAGCTGATTGAGGGTCTCAGCGGCGTTTATATAGGATATTATATCGATGGACAATGCGTCAATAATTTAAACTACGCTGACGACATGGTGCTGCTGAGTCCATCAATCGGAGGGTTAAGAAAATTATTAGAAATTTGCGAGTCGTATGCGAGGGCCCATGGCTTAGTGTACAATGCTAAGAAAAGTAAGATCCTCATGTTTAAGGCTGGTAAGCGTTTGCCAGGTCATGTACCGACAATTACCTTAAACGGGGCAGCATTAAGCAGAGTCAACCAATTTAAATATTTAGGCCATAATTATAATCACTGCTGATTTATTTATTTATTTATTTATTTATTTATTTATTTATTTATTTATTTATTTATTTATAGACACACCAACAGCATTACAAACATTACAATACAATAATCTATAATTCACAATATTGAGATAGTATGCATGCCAATTACAGGTATGTACATCACACTTAATTAATTAAATTTGATCTTTATATAATCACAGATGGGAAATTAATACAAAAAAAAAACAAAACTAATGTGAGTTCACGTTACATACTCTCGTACAGTAGGTAATATATGGAAAAATTCGGAAATATAATCTAAAATAGAGACTATAACAACAAACATAACAGGTATGCAGGTTATACAGAGGGTAACGAATAGAAATGTGCAGTAAGTTTTTTTCGAATGCTGGAGACTGAATCATTAAAAATATCTATATCTGGTAATGACGCGGTGAGTCGGTTGTACTCAGAACATAATCGCGGTATTGGAGCACCTTTGAGAACGTTAGTCCTACATGCAGGAACGTATAGTAACCTAGTAATGCGATGCCGTGGATATTTTCGGGGGACGCTCAGCTTTATGTGTCTAAGTAAGTCCGCACAATCTACATAACCTGACAAGATCTTTTTAAGGAAGATAATGTCGAGCAGAATTCGGCGGTTATAAAGCGATACCATGCCAAATTGTTTTAGCCGCAGATCATATGTGTCTTTATGGGATATACCTGAACTGTGGAATGCCAGGTGCCTCGTAAAAGATCTTTGAATGCTTTCAATACGCTGTGAGTGAGTTGTATATTGTGGGTTCCAGACCACTGATGCAAATTCAAGCCTGCTTCGCACCAGTGAGTTAAACAAAATTGTTTTTGTTTCTGGGTGTAGAAATCCTTTAGTATTCCTTTTAAGGAAGCCTAGCATTTTGGAAGCCTGGTTAACCACAGTATCAACGTGTTCCCTGAATGTTAGCTTACTGTCCATTATCACACCGAGATCTCGTATTTTATTAACTTCTTGCAACACTTCTGAACTTAATCTATACGTTGTTGCAAGAGTTTTCTTTTTCCTTGTGTATTTAATATGAAAGGATTTCTTTGCATTCACTATCATACCATTTACGCTGCACCATGCATTGATTCGATCAAGGTCACCCTGAATTAGCAAAGAATCAACAATCGAACCAACTGTTCTATATACTTTTAGGTCATCAGCAAAAATCGAATATCTACAGTTTTTAATCGAAGATGTTATATCGTTAATAAACACCGAAAAGAGAACAGGACCCAAGACGGACCCCTGAGGCACTCCTGATTTAGCAACGTAATCCCGTGATCTGTGGCCATTAAGGACCACAAACTGAGGTCTCTTTGCCAAATACGAGTTAAACCACTCCAGAAGGGACCCATCAATACCGTAACATCTCAATTTACGTACAAGACGTGAATGGCACACCTTGTCAAAAGCACTGGAAAAGTCCATATAAATACAGTCCACTTGTTGATTCCTATCAACTTCCTTACTTAAATATGACGTGAGTGACAGCAAATTTGTTTGGACAGAGCGTCCTTTTATAAACCCATGCTGCATATCTGAAATAGCTGTACCTATATGGCGAGTTATAATTGGGCAAACAAGAGTCTCGAAAAGTTTAGAGAAACACGATAATATGGAAATCGGTCGATAGTTTGCAACATCGTTACAGTCACCCTTTTTGTAGACTGGTACAATTTTAGCTTTCTTCCATTCATCGGGAAAAATTCCATCCCTGAGAGATACGTTAAAAATAAGCGATAAAGGTAGTGCCAGAGCAGGCGCACAACGTTTTACAAAGACAGGAGGGATTTCATCAGGACCAGCACCCTTGAAGATGTCAAGTTTTTTAATTGCGCGTATAACTTCTCTCTCGGAAAATTTCAATTTACTCAGATAATGCGATTCGTTCGCTTTAACAGATGTTTCTTCAGGTAGTATTAAGGAGCTGTATACTGACGCGAACCTATCCGCAAACAATTCTGCTATCTGGGACCCAGTCTTTGCGATTTGATTGCCATGTGTCATTTCAGCAGGTATAGTAGTTTCGCCACCACGTCTCTCCTTTATATATCGCCAGAATAGTTTTGGGTTTTTGTGAATGTTTTCCTCTGTTCGTTTTTTATACATTTGAAGACATATCTCAGTATATTTCTGACTACGCCTTCGCAGCAGCTCATATTCTAATCTGTCACGTGGATTTTTGTATTTCATGTACTTTTTTCTCTTATTTTCTTTTTCCGAGATTATTTTTATTAAGGACTTACTGAACCACGACGGGAATCTTTTGCCTTTGGGTTTAGTTTGTTGGACGTAGCTTTCTATGGTGTTTCTTAATAAGCTGTAAAAAACTGTAGTCATTTCATTTACATTATGACAGAAATTGAATTCTGCCAACCAATCGATACGCATCAGATTAGCAAGTATTTTTTCATAACACGCTTTGAAAAAGTTATATCGTGGATTAAGAGCAGGCTTAAGAAAGTGTGGCATTTGTCCATGTAAAGAAATTAGGAGAGGAGGATGTTTTGTGTCAATTTTACTTAAGGCATTGAGATCGTCAGTAACCTGAAGGGTGAAGCAATTAGTGAGAACAAGGTCCAAAATCTTACCATCGATGTTATACGTACTGTTCATTTGTGTAAGATTGTTAAGTGACATAAAGTCGGTCAAAGCTAAACCTAACGGAGAACCGCCGTTTACTGCACTACATGGTCCGCTAATTGAATTTCGAGTCCAACCAATAAAGCTCAAGTTGAAGTCACCTATCAATACAACTTGGTCAGTTTTATCTAATAAGTCATTAGTGTGTTCAAGGAAATGAGTAAGCCGTTCCAAGTTGATTGGTGGGGGTAGATAAACCGCACAAATTATTAATTTTGTTACTTTATTATTAATATTTACGTCAATAGAAACCCAAACATCCTCCGAGTCACTCTCCCAGCTAAAAAGTCTACATGAAGGTATGTTCCTAGACACCGCCACCAAAACTCCCCCACCATCCCTCTTGGAGCTTTCTGAGCACAAACGATCCCTTCTATAAACAACATAACGTGCGTCGATAAACTCACCGTTACTAATACTAGCTTTAAGCCACGTTTCAGTAAAAACTATAACATTATAATTGTTAGTTAAAATATTTTTATATACATTTTCAGTCTTTGTTCGTAAACCCCGCACATTCTGATAATATATACTTATAGTCATTTTGAAGTTGTATTACCAAATATTGTTAATTATTTACTATAAACTAGCACTAAATTATTAATTTTAAGCTTTCTTCGTCTTTAATACAAATAGCAGGGCTCAGCTCACTTTTCCTTGCAAAGATTCGTCCATCACGTATCCACACAAACTTGAAACCAGCCTCTCTAGCTTTCACACGAGTCGCGGCATGTAAATGCTTCTTTGTGAGCGTTAGGTGTTCAGATACAAATACAGGCTGGCTACGTCCTCCAATCCCAAGGTGTTCCGTGTTAAGCTTCTTGTCTCTATTTTTCTTATTGAAACGGCTTACTGCAGCCAACAATTCATCACGACGATTCTGACTTTGAAGCTTCACAATAATAGACCTAGGACGTTTGCTCTCCTTGTTAAATTTTGCAATCCTTGTCACATGCAGTATGTCGGATTCGGCAATAGGGCTTTCAACTATTCTACCAAGTTGTTCCACAGTTCTCACCAAATTTTCGGACTTATGCTCTGGAACGCCGGTAATTTCAATATTCGCGACGCGGAGGCCTTGTTCCACTTGACTCAGTCTGTCCTTTAAGTCTCTGACTTGGGAAGATAGATTTTGATTATCCGATACTAAATTTTTGATAATTTCATTTTTTTCATTTACAGTTTGTACAAGTGAATCATATTGTTTGCTGATAAAGGATAGAGACTGTTCAAACCCTGATATTTGGTGGTTCAAGTTGGCCAAGTTTTCTGATACGAGACATGATATGGTTTCAGTCATCTCCTCCTTGATTATCCTGCGCAACATCTCCACTGTGACATAGGAACTATTGTTTTCGGCCAACGAATGCTGCTTCTTTATGCGCATTGTAACGTTTTCATCATCTAGGCTAAGGATAGAATCATTAGTGGAACCACTAGGTCGATTTGCTGACCTTATAGGGGTGTTCGAGTTATCCATCTTTGGCAGTTTACTGAGACATTCCTGACAGTTCCACCTCTTCTTAGCTTCAGCATCCATTAAACCGAAACGCCTGGGAGTTAAGCTAGCACACAATAAATCATATCCCTGATTATTTATATTTGATTTGAAGGATGATGACGATATTAAGAGAGAGCGTAGGGCGCTGGCGGTGAGAAGCAATATTCTCGCACGCAGGTTCGCACGTGGTACTGTGGGTGTCAAAATTACCCTATTCCGGGCTTTTTGTCAATTCTTTTACTCGGGTGGTCTGTGGGTAAGCTACACGCGTCGAACCTACAGCGCACTACGTATTCAGTATAATAATGCCTTCAGAGTGCTGTTGCGTTGTGCTGTTTTGCAGCTCCTTAGGAATGTTCGCGGATGCGATTCGGTCGATGGATTTCACGCGATTATGCGTAAAAACGCATCGTCTCTGCTGCGGCGCATGAGGGCCAGCAACAACAGCATTCTGAGGACAATCACGGCTCGCCCTGATTGTTCTATTCAAAAATACTGGATAGAAACAATGACGGGCCAACTAAAATGATTATTTTATTTTATTATTATCTTACTAACAATAACTAACATAGATTATAACTAAATATTGTTACTAACACACTAATACACTATGGATGTTCACGTCTGAAATAAACGGTTATTATTAATATTATTATTATTATTATATATCATAATAACACCAACCGATAAATTGATGAGGCTGGAAGACAAATTCTGGATATAGAAATTATAAGATTTGTGTTTGTATTGTATGAAAAAGTACATACTCAATATATTTCATTACTCGTAAATCCAATATCATGAAAAAATTCAAAGAGTACTAAAAGTAATTATAATAACAACTGATTAAAATGCTTTTGAATCAATATGTGATATAATTAATTATTTTATACAGACAAGTATAGCATGTTATACAATTATTTACGAGGACGCTAAACAGGAAAATATAGGGAAAAATATACAAAACTGTTTTAATCAACAAAAATCTCACGAGTTTCGTAATTTACAACGATGCAAAATATATTCCAGGAATAAATACTATTTACGCGCAAATTGTACGAATTTTATCAATCATTTTATCAGATAGCATCAAACAACACGAATATTGGAAGGAAAAACTAAAAATAACTTGGACAACATAATGATATTACATGTACATAATACGTTTTATTAATTTTAAGCTGCCGTAGTTATGTTTTAATTTTATTTTCATAGTTTTGTATTTGAAAACCGGGAAATAGAATGCAGTCGTTAGAGAGAGAGAAATTAGGTTAAGGTAATTACTACCTCTCAAAGACAATAGATATTTCGTTCTACGCTCAAAGACTCTCGCAGAATTTCGATGTGATCAGATAATATAGTTAGATTTTAAGCTTTTTAATTTTTCTTTTTCATAATTGTGTCTAATGTTTCAAATATTATAATTTAACATCAGGTGAACAAGGTACTCCTGTCTTGGCTATTTCCATTAAAAAAAAGATAAGAAAAGACAAGCTGTAAAAATTCAATGGATCTTGAGTATTATCGAAATATCTATTGCCTACATGCGTTGTCAAACTTCAATAAACTTATCTTATCGTGTACGTTTCATCTTTATTACAGAGATAGGAAAGATTTTTTTAAAAGAGTTTAAGTTATAACCGTAATCTTATTTTAATGTCTTAAAATAAATTTATCATAGATACGTATCAATAACAACTTTATTATTTGACATTAAAAGTTATTTTAATTGAATACACTTAGTGAATATTTTATCATCAATCTATACATGTATACAAATAAATAAAATTGGTGTATGTTTGTAATATTAAAATAACCGCTTTATACTAAATGCATATGGATGTATACACGATACATATACCAAACTAACATTTTTTTTTACAAATTTTTGTCTGTCTGTCTGTTTGTTCCGGGTAATCTCTGAATCGGCTGAATCGGCTGAACCGGTTTTGACGGGACTTTTACTAGCAGATAGCTGATGTAATAAGGAGTAACTGAGGCTACTTTTATTAAAAAAAAATTTTTTGTAACTATGCGAACTGAATATTTTTTTTAATTCCACGCGGACGAAGTCGCGGGCACAGCTAGTTTACATATAAATTTGTATTACTTTGATATATTTAAGTTTATTAATAATACATATTATCATCTATATTACTTGCACCGGCGTTCAAAATGTAATCAATATATTTTGTATATCGTTCCAACTAAACAAGATATCATACATTGTTTGTTGAGTAATGAGTAGACTTTTTGTAGTCACTTAAAAGTGAAAACAGTAGAAAGGTAATTAATTATATTGTTATTATTCGCTTACCGCCTGGATTAAAGTTTTTCGGTTGCGGCGTGACAGCAGTTGCTGCGCCCGACGATCTTCGCGATCTGAAATGATAAAAGTAAAAAATATAATACTATAAAAGAACGAGAATATTATCAATTTTGAAATCACGTACATATTTTTTGTAAAAAGTGATTTTATAACAAATCAATTGACTTTCATCACTAGAATAAATATAGTAGTTAGTCTATAAAAGTCAAGGATAATATCAAAATAGGTTTTTAATTAGCTTCAGTTGCAGAATAGTTATATTTAGATTATCTTATTCTAATTTATAATTTGTTTTATTTGAATAGTATTCTATAAAACATAATTGCTTATTTGATTAATTGAGAATTGAGGAAGGGCGCAGGCTACACAACATTTACGCATATACACAGTTATGATCAAGAGTAACAGAATAAATATTTGTATTTTGTTTCTTATTTATTTATATTTTTATTATTGTAGTCTGTTATTCTGTAATTTTTGACAAAGAATCTGTAAGCATATGCTTCAGCCTAAAATATTCCACTGCTGGGCCTTGGCCTCTTTTCCCATGTAGGATACAGCTTGCTGCTCCAATGCGGGTTGCGGATATATTCCCTTATAGAAAAGTAAAGATCGTTATCAGGTGTACATGATAACAACCCGGACTGACAGCTTAACGTGCTCCGAGGCACGGTGGGGAGACCCACAAGGACTGACAACCAGAACGGAGGTAAATATTTGTATAAACACAAATATCCACTCTGAGCGGATCGAACCCGCGACCGTCGGTGTTTAAGCGCCGCCGACACGGCACACGCACCACTATACCAAAGCGGTCATCAAGCATACTAAAAATAATAATATTGTTTTTCAATGGCTATATTTATATATTAGCAATATAGTCAATACTAAACGAGTGGTTTTCAAATCTCTAGATAGGGATACGTAAAAATAATCACGATGAATCAAAAAATTTGTTCTTTCTTAGTCGTATGTTTAGGAGTATGTACCTATAGGTATAGGTGGTACCATAGTCACCACGCTGGACAGGCGGGTTACCTGCAGGACCGATGTAACATATAAGTAGCATTTAATAATACTTTATTTATTCTTAGCGACCCACCCCGGCTTCGCAAGGTTGCAAAAGCTATCAGTATTCTTCTACTATAGTATACATATAAACCTTCCTCTGGAATCACACTATTTACTAAAGAAAACCGCATCAAAACCGTTGCGTAGTTTTAAAGATCTAAGCATACAGACAGCCGGAAGCGACATTATTTATGGAATTGTACTATGTAATGATTACAAAACATTTCAATAAAGCTTTATGACTAGTTGATTGTGTTTTCCCATATACTATTAACATCAGTTACATACAAATATTCTATCATATATTTAAAACGAAAATTATGGATCATAAAAGCATGTAAAAATAAACATACAAGTAAAATGGTACGTAAAACGGCTTTTAAGATTAAAGTTAAGATAGAGGATTACACTAAGAACCTACAACCTACTTTAAAAAAAATTCTTTGTAACAATTTATCGAAAGAACTCTTTGAGGATTTTTTTCGTTATTTTTATCAAATACGGTAAAAATGTTTAACGTAGAAAAATATATTTTTCTTTATAGTTATTCAATACCATTATTGATTATGTTAGAAACACAAGGATACAAGGAGAAATAGTGCTGCGTTTTGATCTATTTATTATTAATGTTTATTTAATAGACTCATTTAAAAAATACTAATACTATAAATATAAATAAAAATCAATTTGCATTTTACCAATTTGATTTGACTGAAAATCAGCCGTTCTTTATTGCGTTTGTTGTTAAAGATCATTGACGAAATGACAAACGTAATATAAATATATGTTAATAAATTTTTCTATTCTTGGTATTTCTACGACTAATCCTTCAAAATTGGGCATAATTGTAATTCTGAGCTTTTATCTCTCGGACCTAGAAAATTATTTGTAATCATCATTAGACCGGTCAAACTTTGTGGAAGAAAATAGCTAGAAGGCACGTACCCAACATAAGTTGTGTAGGATCGTCCTTGAAAACATTTTCCACTTCGAGACATCCATCTTACGAATGAATAATATAATAAATTTTAATGTATTAGGATACTTAGCGATAAATAAAATAAAAAAGAAAAAAAAAATGATTTTCAAGTTTATAAATACATAAGTATACGAAACTATGTTTATTCTTATGTAGTGGTAATCCGCGTACCGTAAGCTCTTTTGCTTTTTTACTATAAATAAAAATAATTTAACTAAGCTCTACTCGATTTTCTTCAATGAGCAAAAAATTTTAATATAATAATAATTGTTCCAAGAAAATTCTTGATGAAGTAAAAGGATCATGATGTATTATGTTCTAAAGAAATTACTTCAAACATAAAACGATGCTTTCCTTGTGAGTCTCCTGTAATCTTAGTTAATGTTCTTCAAAGTAGACAAAAAATTTTTTATTAAATATTGTTATGATTCAAAATATTCGTAAAAAATTATACATACATTATTCTTCATGTCCACACATCGAAAAAATAATTCAAATTTGATAATGAGCATGTCACGAAACGTGTTTTATCAAATTTCGTACCTTTTCATACGACTCATAATATATCTGGGTTTCTGACATAAAACTATTTTTTTTTAAAGAAATATTCTGCAGAAAGTGTGATTTTTTTGTAACAAAATTAAGCCCGCCTCACACGAATAACAATATTAATTAGCAAAGATGCTGTCTATTTTAAAATAATTTATATTACGAATTTTTGAAATGAACTCATAGAGGCCTATATCCAGCTGAGGACTGCGATAGGCTGAAATGATGATGATGATGTATCGATAAAAAATCTACTTTAAATACTGCCATCATTTCTTTTAGACGCAACTAATGTATGAATTTCGCCTATTTAGTACCTACGAGTATATAGATACGTGAAAACGTGGTTATACAGAAAATATAATCATTCTAAACTCATTAATTATTAAAAGCATATAACAAAACGTATTAAGTATTTTAATTTAAGTTGATAATTTTCATTATTTACACGAATATTTTTTTTTATCTGTCAAATTAACAACCGTATTATGTATGTATACATTATCTGAATAATTAATACCTAGTGAATGTGAGTTTCAATGTTCGATTATAGGTCGATAAATGTTATCATTAGGTCTATGTAAATATATATATATCTTCACAATAAGCTTACATTTTTATTGTGCGCAATAATTTATTGAATCATCTATCTGCATATTTCTGGATTTATTGATGTGTAAAGAGAGTAGAAAATAGAAAATTCCGTATTGAGAAAAATGTTATATAAATATGATTCAATGTGTATTATGAACATTTTGCACTTTTCAATAAATAAAATTGTTTATCACATAACATGTACGTATATATATATTATGGTGTATAATATTTAAATTAATTAGACATACATCTTCATAAAATAATTGTTGATTTTTTATTACTTTATATTTAGTTTTTTTCTACAAAACGATATTCGAAGTATAGCAAGTTTTCTGTAAATAATAAAAACTACTTTCCTAAGAAGATAAAGGTAGGATAAGCTGCGGTCTGTTAACGGTTATTTTATTTTTTAGGCAATCATATCAGAAACGTGGAACATGTTTAACGCGTCTGCTGTGTCGTTTTAGGTCAAGAGGTCCTTGTTTAAATCTTTTGAGTGAATGGAGGTTGAATGCCATTCTTCAAAAAATATTCTTTAGTAAAATGAGATAGCGTTGGTTCACTTAAAGTTAGGTCGGAATATAAACTTCTTAATTTTGTAATGTATTATAGAATTCCATTTCTGAAACTTACTTTTTAATAACTTACTTGTTATTGGAAAATTTTATATCTTAGGTAATAGGAATTTGTAGTTAGATACTTACTTTGAAACCGGTACGTTGGTGAGGCATAGGAAATTATTGCGGACGCTGCGCAAACTGGCCAGCACCTGCGCGAACGGTGTCACGATCAAGTCTTCTCCATGACTGTGAACAAACAAGTACAAGTGTAAATAACATACACATCAATAGTTTAAATAGTCTATAGCAATAAGGTTTATATTAATCATTTTTATTTTATAAAATTTACTTCAATATCATTCAGTATTTTTCTTTAAAATTTTATGTTAGATGCTTTTAAGCGATTAAAAGTTATAAATGAACGCTCTTTGTAAAACAAGCGAATATAAAAATATTAAACTAACTAAAGCGCTCGTGCAAGCAAACGAAGTTAAATGTTTGAAGTGTATTAATATATTATAGAGAAGTGAAATAAAAATGCAGCAAATTTTTTTTTCATGGAGTATAAACTTTTTTTACTAAGCAAAGAGAAAAATGTGGTTGATAATATTACTGTACGCAAGACATAAATGGAAGGATATGTTAAGACCGAAAAAATCAACACAAAACAAACGATGACACAATATCAAAATATTTCTATCAAAACAATTAAAACATTTTATTTGGAAAATTCAAATCTGTTTCGGTTAGTAAAATATTGCAACGGAAAGAATTTATAAGTAATAAAAAAATAATTTGTCAACACAGTAATATAAATTGAAATATAACAATTTTAATACAACTTTACTTCTGCAGTTGACCACTGGTACAATATAGTCATATTGGTATATTGTTCAGTGTTCAAACCCGTAAGATAGGTTTGAGAAGATGATTAAAAACATCATGACATCATGATGATGATTAATGACATATAAAAATTTGTATAGTTTATACTTGAATTCCGAATAAATAGTTGTAACGTTTATGTTAAATCATTTAAAATTGACTTGACCTTTGTTCGTCATGATTGTAGCAATACTCAATAAGGGGGTTTAGGCTGAAACGATATTTATACCTAACAGCTTAAGAGATCTAGTAGTAAGTAGGACAGGAGAATTACGCTGGCTACGCTATAAATTAATAAACGATATATTTCCGTTCATTTATTCACTTGACAATCTCAGGCAGTATAATAAAGTTAAATGCAGTTTTGCTTCTCTTGTTTATCCCTGTGGCTTCGCTTTTGTAGATTGATTTTTTTTTCTTTATAAGTATATATTTTACAAAGATAATCTTGTAATGTAGAAAGCGTGAGTGAAAGTGAAAAAAATCGTACTGTTTTCAGTGTGGTCTTGGTTACTTAATTGGCCATTATTTTTAAAAAAGTTTTTGCACATTAATTTTTCTAGAAATAAGCTCATTTTGAAGTATCAGAGGTGGAATTTATGAATGTACATTATTAGTCGAGGCACGTTATAATTTTATCAATAAAAACAATTCAATTGCGCGTAAAATACTGCTTTCATCGACATTTAATTAGCCTGGTTTATAACTTCAAAACGCTTTACAACTACATTGAGGCACGTTTCTGTTATTTCTATGGTCGTTTACGATGGTTAAATTTAGGATTACTACTCGTATGCAGTCAAATAAAAATAAAGACTTTAAGACCTACTTAAAATTATTTTATTGGGTAACTTTTACAACAGCACACCTTTTGTAAATTTTCTCAGCATTTAGATAGAAAGAAGATAGAATATACTTTATTGCACACCACTCGGAGAAAAAAAAATACATAAAAAAGTTATTTACACATAGAGATAGTAATGTACAAAGGCGGTCTTATCGCTTAGTAGCGATCTCTTCCAGACAACCTTTAGATATAGGATAATATGAATTGAAAAGGTAGCAGCGCAATTATCTATATAATTTGTAAATTCAACATTATGCATGCAAACATGATGCATTTTCGTTTATTACACATTATACATTCATTTATTAATTTATCTATTTAGTTTCTACTTTATACTTACTAGTTAACAACATATTGCATTTTTTTTAAATTGTATGTGTTAAAGTACAAGAAATATTTTTGAAATTTTAAATCACAGATATAAAAGATAGTTTACTAGCAAATATATTGGCAAAAAAATATTAAGATCAAAAATTAGTAGCTTTATGAATTGAAGAATACAAAGGCAAAAAAAAATTGATTACGAATAAAAAATCTACAGAGATGGAATCTAAACTATACAAAATACGCAAATGTATATCGCAAGCTTTTAACTATATTGAGTGGCTCAAATTTCTTTTTCTTCCTTCATTTGAAACTAATGTACTGTGTGGCTACGGTACTAAAGAATTTAGCCACCCCCTCTCTTCCCGTGGGTGTCGTAAGAGGCGACTAAGGGATAACACAGTTCCACTACCACATTGGAACTTAAAAAGCCGACCGGTGGCGGGATAACCATCCAACTGTTAGCTTTGAAATACACAGGCCGAAGACGGGCAGCAGCGTCTTCGGTGCGACAAAGTCAGCACTGCGGTCACCAACCCGCCTGCCCAGCGTGGTGACTATGGGCAAAACACATGAGTTCACGCTATTTTTGGCGTAAACTTATGGAGGCCTATGTCCAGCAGTGGACTGTGATAGGCTGTAATGATTTGAAACTAATATTACCAGTTAAATTTTGCTTATCAGTTTATTGTAAAATTTTATCATACCATGCAAGCATATGTTGAAGCTTTTGTAAAAAATATTATTATATTATTTTCGAAGTAACTATATTACTTAATACTTATTTAGTTGAAAATGGTACAAGCAAACTTATTTAAAAGTAAAGAGAAATCAAAACATTTTTGGTAGATATTCAAGCAAAAATACGAAATATATGTGTAAACTAAAAAGCTGTGAGTTATATTATCACATGATAGAAATCACGCGGACGTGATGCTAGCTAGCGAACGGATTGGAGACATGCCCAGCTCACTAGACGAGACTGTAGCAATGTATGCCAATACGTTTACTGACTAATGAATATTATGACTAATAGATTTTTTACAAAATTAATGCACGTGATGAACTGTTTAAACATTTCTGTTAATATTAAGTACTTTTTGTTTTACTATTAGGTAAAAAATAATCGCATTAAAAAAGTACTTTACTCAACCCACTTTGAAACCATATTTTAAGAATACTTTAAATGAATATATTTTCAAATAAGTTAAGTGAATTATTAATTGTTTTTACTGATTATACAAATTATTGTTAGCTTCGCTATCGTTTAAACAGTGACAAAAGACTGTTTTCTAAACTATAAAGTTCCGAATATTATATCGAAAATATTTTCAACAATAAAACGCTTCCTTATAACGTAAGTTATCTTTGATATGTTTTAACCAACCAACCAAATAACTATAGTACCAGGTTTAGTTAATGGGAAATTATTGTCATAAGCTTTTTCCTTTTAAGAAATAATATTCTTTCTAGCGGCTAAGTGTTGGTAATAAAACGTACTCTATCTTTATGTAAAATAAGAAAACTAGATAGCACAAAATGGTAAATTAACTAAAGGGAACTGGGTCGATGGCTTCCATTTCATGAATATCATACATTTTCTTTATGACTCAGTAAACGCGTAGGGAATAATAAGTAGGTAATAATCTGTTATCCACTTAGTTAATGTAACAAAGTGAGAAATTGTTTTCAAAAACCCCTCGGGTTTATGCTGCGGTATTGTTATTTTTTTGCGCAGGTACTGTCAATCGATGTTATCGTTTATGAGTTAAGCCTCTATGATATGAAATTAGAACTTAGGAAACTACTTCATACAATTATTATATTGGTATATCGTAGCTTAAGTATCGTGGAGGAAAGAACATACAAAAATAGTTTAATAAGAGTTCATACTCAACTATGTTTGTGTGTGCCATACTCAATTTAAATACATGTGAAGAAAGTTAATTATAACATTTTGCATTATGATTTAAACAATAATAATTACAATATAAATATATGAGGGTACATTGTTATTACTCTAAATATCTTATTTATTTTCTTAAATAAATGTTTCACAACGTAAAAAGAATTGTTATTGGTTATAATCATTACCTTTATTACAATTGGTATACTTTTTAAATATATTCATAGATGGAATAAATGGTTGAGAGAAAGGGATAGAATATAGGCTAATTGATCGGATAATAATTCATACCTAATAGATCTAAGAATGTTAGATAGGACTATATCTATGTCTTAGCTGAAGATATTCTAAAGTAACTGAGACGATTTTATTGATTTGCATTCCATTTACCAAGTAAACAGGTTTATTGATGCACCGATTTAAACGCCGAACCCAACAAACATTTTTGTCATATAATCAAACAATTATATGACTTTGAGTCTTATTAAAGTTATATTACAGTATTTTTTTTAACTATACGTCATGTAATGGTGCATTATGTGTCCAAATAGACATATAGATTTTTTGTCGTATAACATTGTCGTATAGACGTTATTTCGACATTTCTTTACAATCGTCATATAATAGCGTCTATGAAGACATCTATAAAACTTACATATACAACTTTTCGTCGTGTAAACGTTTTCGTAGTGTAAACGTCATAATACTATTAATTTTGTCATATAATTACCTTTTAAACGTCTGCTAAACGAATAGTAATTGTTTACACGTAGTACTTGTAACCATTATATATAAGTCGAATAAGTGTACTAGTGTAACTTGTATACATCCTAAAGTATTACAAAAATGATAATGACCACGGCCATTTCAAATGTGCGCATATCATTTCGATGAAGTCCATCTTCGATAAAAACTTATCAACATCCACATAAATATGGATCATAATTTTGGGGTTTACCTAAAAAAAAAAGTATTATTCAGACTTAACTAAGTTATATGTCTCGTAAATTCTTCTGTTCTGAAAATATAAATTATTTGAAATAAGTTAGCTAGGCGTTTTATTATTTTATTATTGATCCCTAAATCAACTGTCATGGCGTACACATTTACAATATGTACGCAGTATATACGTCGGGAAGTTATATAGTTGTCATATAACGCAGTCACTTAATAAATTATTAATAAAAATATACGAAAACATTAAAATTTTAAAAGCGCATGAAAAATTTGTTACAAAGTTACCTCACATTAATCAGTAAATTTGATTGCACAATGGTTTGTAACTGATGAAATGGTTTTATCACCTCAACAAAGTAAAAAATACAATATTTTAACTCAGCTGTCAAAAAAACTGCCAAATTCAATTAGTGTGTATTATGTTTATAATCTGTTACAATTTTTCATTCGTTCAATATAAAAGTATCATCTTTAAATGACAATAATACAACGAATACGTTAGATGAACGTCATATTGTGTGCTATTACTCGACACGAAGTCGAATACACGCCGCGACAGCTATCATTACATGACATGTAGTCAAATCGCCAACGTGTATATGACTCCTATGCGACTATATAGGTATTTATAAGACTGTTACACGAAACTCTTAGCGCCTTAAGTTGAATAAAATGGGCCCTAATGCCGTCGAGTAAACGTTCTAATGTCGTTTATACGATTATACTAAATAACATCAAGTTGTCACCAAAACGTCTACTCAACGTCGTAAATGTTTGTTGGGAAGGCTGGCAGTTTTCATTTAAACGACGATTTCCATGGTTATCTTTCTTGTATGCAAAGTGCCAATTACGTTTCAGTCTCGCTATTTATATACAACAAAACCATAGAAGGTCTATTGCATTGTTCGTATTTTATTGTTACAAGTACGTGCTTGCATGTACGTTAAGGATCTGAATGTCGTCATTCAGGTTTACGTAAAGGATTTTAGACATAAAAAGATTTATTAAGTAAAGATTATTAAGAAAGTTAACCACTTTTGTTTGTCTATAATACATACAGAGTGAAATTATATTGTGGATTAAGCTCCAATCCTTTTCCTACATGGAGAAAGAGGCTTATGCTCAGCAGTGAGATGTTACAGGCTGAATCGTATCGATTTTTGAGTGTTTTAATATTGGAATATATTAAGGGCTCGTTCTATTATTCATTAGGTTTGCTTCATGGTTGTAGTTCGGTTACTGTAAACAATACTATCGTGCGAAATTATGCCATTAATAAAGGCTTAGTACCGATCGATTCAAAATCTGATTTTATTTTCAATTAGCTTCGTCTCGCGGTTTTTCCTATGTAATTTCCGAGGTAAGGCTTTAGATTAAGAACCGTCGAATTATCTAAGCTCAAAATTTGACCGTTTATCGGCATAATTTCATTACAAAAAAAAAAACCCTAATCTATTTAACTTCAAAATGACGGTTCTTAATCTAAAACCTAGCCATTTCCGATTTCGTGGATATGTCTAAATAAAAAGTAGCCTATGTGTTAGCTTGACTACGAGTAACAAACATACATTCATCTATCCCGATAAACTTTTGCATTAAATATAATATTAGGATAGGGATAGTCTAGTCTGTAGACGTTACCATAACGAAGAAGAGGGTCAGTCACCATAGTAACGAAACAACTAACTAAAGCATAAAAAATCATAAAATACCTCAATTCAATTTCATCTTCCAAATTTTCATCGTTGCAGTTTGATCCAAACATTGTAACCTCAAAAAATATTGTATTTAATAGCATTACGTCACATTTCATAAATATTAATCAATATATTTTCTATTTTTTTATGTCAAAATAGGTTGTATACATACGTATTAAAAGTATAATTTATTATTTTTATCTTATTTAATTGCTTTATTCTTAATTGCTACTAATACTAAATAGACATAGGATCGATCTCCACGGTTTTATCACCGTGGAAACGATGTTTAGATATTTTTCGTAATTTTTTTTCCATTAAAATCCTCTCGACCTTTTTTATATCAATATACATTGTAAACATCGAAAGTAAATAAATATTTTCCTTTATATTGTATAAGAAATACAAACTTCTGATAAAAATAAGACTCTTTTAATAAAATTTGATCAGGTACGTTACAATGTATTTCTATATAATATCCATTCAAGACTTTCTTTTTAAAACATTGTTTTATTTTATCTTACTCCAAACTTTATGTACGATTACCAACTGACCCGATAAACGTGGTCCTGGCTAGCGAATTTCAATCGTTTAAAAATTTAAAAAGTTTCGTTGATTTTTTTAACCGACTTCAAAAAAGGAGGAGGTTACTCAATTCACCGTATATATATATATATATATATATATATATATATATATATATATATATATATTGTATGTTCGGGGATAACTTCGTCGTTAATGAACCGATTTTGATAATTTGATAAATGGAAAGGAGATATTCCTGGTGTAGTACCATGATTAGGAAACCAGGATTTGATGATGGGATCCCAGAGAAATCGAGGGAAACTCGAAAATCCGCATAACTTTTTACTGGGTATACCGATTATGACGATTTTTAATTTAATCGAAAACCGATGTTTATCATGTGGTCACATTTAAATTTCATCGAGATTTGATTACAACTTTTGGAGTAATCTTTGATTATGCGTATTTACTTGACTAATTTTTCGTCTACCTACGTTGTATTACTTGTCGATATAATTGAAGTCGTTTTTTTTTCGTTTGCCTGCAAACACAATTATTTTTAAATTAATTATCTGTTAATTTTTCGTTCCGTATTAATCTTATAGTCGGCAAATCGCTAGAGTCGCTTCCTAGTTATGAGTGATTCAGCGAAAGAGGGTTTTTTAACCCTAATTTAAATATTTTTGTTGCGGATTGTAAAACATTACCTTACTAAATAATTGTGTTTGCTCGTAAACGAAAAAAAACTGACTTCAATAATATCACAAGTAATACAATTTCACAACAACAAAACGTAGTCCTCAGATCACGATTAAATTTAAATGGGACCACAGAACAAGCATCAGATTTCAATTGAAATAAGAATCACCAAAATCGATATACCCAGTAAAAAGTTACAACTTAGGTCGAGGAAAAAATAGTCAAGCAAATAAGCATTATTAGTTACCTATAACTCAGAAAGTACCACTTAAATTTCAATTAAATTTAAATGAGATCATATGACCCACATCACCTTTTAATTAAAAAAAAAAGAATCATTGAATTCGGTCTACCCAGTAAAAAGTTCTGAGGTTAAGATACATAAAAAAAACAGTCTAATTGAGATCTGACAAATGTGTGAAATTCGTATACGTGTATGGTGTCATTGAAGATTTTGTTACTTATCACTCATCACTTCAGCCCAGCCCACAGTCCACTGCTGAACATAGGTCTCCCTACATTCTCCCATAAAAATGGCGCGAATTCACAAAACACATGTTTTGCCCATAGTTACCACGCTGGGTGGGTTAGTGACCGCAAGGCTGGCTTTGTCGCACCGAAGACGCTGCTGCCCGCCTTCGGCCTGTGTATTTGAAAGCCAGCAGTCTGATGGTTATCCCGCCATCGATCGACTTTTTAATATCCAAGGTGGTAGTGTAACTGTGTTATCCCTTAGTCGCCTCTATCATTAATTTAGTAGTCGACTTTCTTAAAATGCTAATAGTATTGATTGCGGAGAATTAAATTTGCGGATAGAAAAAGGTTGTCCGCCTACGCGGTTTTAATACGTTTGAATTGAAGAGTGAGTACGTAAGATATTTTTCGTCCTTATCGGTCACAGGCCACGAGTTACATAATATTATTTTTTGGTTACAATTTTAAGGCGTGGTACAGAATGATAATAAGATATACAGTATCTTAGTTTGATTTCATATGCTCATGTTCAAGTTAATATTCATATTTTGTATTCGAAAAGTGAGAATGGAAACCCATCCTACTTTCATTTCAGGTCTAAGGTTGTAACTTGTAAGTAAACCGTGAAACCGTGGATATGTTTTACTACCACCGCTATCATGTAGAAAATTATCATAAATAAAATTACGGTAAATATTACAACCGTTTAGTATATTTTTATAATTAAAAATGGGTTTCTTGGAAAGTTTTTAGCTATATTTATTTTTATGTATATTAAATACTTTGCAGTGGTCTGGAAACCTCAGTTTGCTACTCTAAATTGAAATAAACCAGTTTTTAGGATTTAAAAAACGTATTTAGACTCAACGAGAAATACAGTATAAATTGATTATAGTTTTTTATGTCAACTTGGTCAAATGTTTGATTTTATCATTTGCTAAGTACATAGATCACCGAGGCTACATAATATCTTTTGTAATAAATGTAACATATTGACGAAATGTTAAATATTAAAATTTTGTTAACAGGAAAAGCGAGTAAGAAGAAAATCATATTATTTTCTATCCCGTTGTGAAGTCAGGGTCAGTCTAAGTGCTTTTACTGATACAAAAGGATTTTGCACAGCGGGAAACAAAGCATAACCCTGCTCAGTATTATTATACTGAAATTGAATACTACGTTTTTATTAATAACATATATTTGTTCAAAGAGGTTTATCTTTCTTTAAAATATATTCTTATTATGGTATTAAATATTTCAATGAAAATATACAATCATTACATATATTCATTACTTACGTAGATTTTTTTCTAACTAGATATTTACTAGAAACAAGACGATAGCAATCAATTACGTACAAGCATCATCGTTTATTACTATGTTGTTTCTGACGCCCAATAAAGAAGTTAATTACGGAGCTAAGCGGCTTAGGTATGTGTAGTGTGGGCGGTCATAAAATTAGAGGTTTGCGGTTAATTTAGCGGTTATTATGAAACGTTTTAAATTATTGCTTAGTAGGTTCACCGGAAGTAAGCCTTTTCATTGAGACTAAAATATGCACGTTTATGTGCATTCTGCGTTTAAAGTTATTTAGAACTTAAATTGAGGCTATAGTGTCCATAGTTTCTAAGGATTCACCAAATACCTCAAGATATTTTAATTTTACTTACTTTCTAACATAAGAAGAATTAATAACATTAGATACGATACTGAATTAGAACTAAGACAAACAACAACTAACACATTGTGACTTGGAACAAAAAGCATCCAGTATCGTAACTTTTAGTATGAACTCAAGTTATGTTAAATTATAATTTAACTCAAATACATTATTAAGTTTAGTAGGTATTTTCTATAGTCACCTACAAAATTTCAAAATATATTTTGCTGTGCAGATTTATTACAGTTTTGTTACACGAATATTGAGTAATTATTTAATTTTAAAGTATGTACCTATTATAAAAGTTCTTATAACTAACTTTTGATGTGATGCTTTACTTAATCATATTTTAATGACTTAATGGCATTAATTAAGTCACATAGATACACAAATATTAAGCTACTTTAACGCTTAGAATAATTAGCATCTCTTTTTTGTTACTGTAGGATAATTTTGCATTTCAGCAGATAAATTTAAACAGAAACTAGTTAATATTTAGCAGTCTATAAAGATTAAAATAATTAAACCTTGAAAAACGTGTGTTTCTTTTTATACAGAGGCATATAGAAACAAAAAGATTAGTCAGAGGTATATGTCCATTACAACGGAAAATTAGAAATATAAAAAAATAACAATAAATTGTTCTTAGAAATAACGAAGATTAAAGTGAGAACACGCTTATTACAAATTAAATAAAAAAATATATATTATAAGCTTAACGGATAAGGAGTTAGCGTAGAGCGAAGAAGTGTGATGATAAGATTTAAATAATCATATTGTACTTATTCAAGTTAATCCCTGCCGCATTACATTCTTCGTTAAAAAGTGGTGTGTAAAGGCTTTTTATACGATTTATTATCATCATAACTGTATTATTTTTCTAACAAATATAAATTAATATATAAATAAACTAGCTGACCCGGCGAACTTCGTATCGCCTAACACAAACTTTATCGTATGGTATTAAAGTTCAAATTGACTTTTAAGTATTATCACAAATCTTTTGTATGGGAGTATAGAAAAGTGTTGTTTTTAGACTTTTTCAGGAAATTTAAATTTATTTTTTTTTAGAATTTTTCTCTCCGTAAGAACCATCCTCGTACTTCAAGGAATATTTTAAAAAAAGAATTAGCGAAATCGGTCCAACCGTTCTCGAGTTTTGCGCTTAGCAACACATTCAGCGACTCATTTTTATATTATAGATAAATCTTGGTTAGAAAAACAGGATGGTAGTTGACCATTGGTAGTATTTGAAACAAGATAAATAATCGAATGGATAGACTTTAATGATATATACTACTAACAGAACTTAATAAAATACAAGAAAAGAAGAAGAGGAAAGGAAACGATTTCGAAAATAGGGACTATAGATTATTTATATTTCATAATACTGGCTAGAAGATCACAACATCAAAGCAAGTAAAGCGAATGTAAGGCAGGAGAGTTTAGGGAAAATTTTGTTTATTTAAACGATTTTAGTTAATTAAAACGAAATGAAGCCTTTAAGTATAGTAACATAAACCTAACTAAGTTGGAATTAATTTTCGGGAAAATAACGTAACAAGACCCGTTTCAAAGTGCCTTTAACGTGTTTACACCTTTGAATATAATTGATATACCTAATTGTTTTCAAAATTTGCAACTATTGTTGATATCGACTTGCTAATAATATAATATGTTTTACTCTCAAATGAACTTACAATATATTTTTATCACCGTTAGTTACAATTTTTATAAATCTGGTTTAGGGATTATTATATTGTCATTCAAATCGGCATATCTCGCGACAGTTTGTGCTTAATTTTTATTTCGTTGTAACACCTCTTAGCTGAGACAACAAAAGGAAAATAGTTTCATGTCATTCCTTTTTTTTTTCTTTAAAATTCATTAGAAAAAACTTATATACAAAAAAATGCACTAGTAAAATTACTATAGATTGCGTCACCTTTAGCTGTGGTGTTAACACCAACGTTATATTAGACCAGTAATTCTTCATAAAATTGCGATAAAGGAATATGGCTAAAATGTCCCACGATAAAAGTAATTGACTGACAGCGAAATAAAATTTAAATAGCAGAATAGAATTGTTAGATACGAAACTTTTTTCATCAATAGGAACGAAGCTTTAACTGTGTGTAGAATTTCACATTTAATCTTTCTATTAAACTTCCTAACCTTCTTTACCCTAAAGTTTTAGGATCCACTTTGCAGTTCTTATTTTCATCCTGATGTTTATGTCGAACATTAGAAACATATGTTTTTTACCCGACTGCCAAGGAAGGGTTATGTTTTTCGCGCGTATCTTGTATGTATGTATGTAAGTTTGTATGTAATATTCTTTACTACCTCATATTTCCAGAACCACTGAACGGATTTACATAATTGAGGTATCGTTAGGTTCGTCTTAGCTGCCCAAGTGTTCTTAGATAGGTGACATTAAAAAAAAAAAAACAAACATGGCGGCTGCGCGAAGCCATTGTAGTTAATGAAAAAAAATTTTTTTCTCGAATACTACAATATGGGTATCAAATTGAAGGGCACAATACAAGGATTTTAAAAAGGTATATCATGATTATTTGATGTTTTATATCGCTATGTTTTATTTTTTAATATTTTTGTTTTTTTGGCGTACCTACTATGTTTCAATTCTTTAAGATCTAACAAAAAAGGTTTTTCTCCGCAAGGGCTCTAACGTTTGGATGAACGTTTAACTTTTAAGTGATTAAATTTACAGACGAAATATTTAGCCAATTCATTCATGAAGGATTATGAGAGTGAAGAATGGCCGTATACAGAAACCTAACGTTGCTTGTTTCCACTAATGTTTCCTCATCTTTTATTATTTAATTACTAAAGGATAGGACAAGAGTGTTTGTAATTGGTAAAAGATGACATATAGTTAAGACGAAAATATAATTAGTAAATGTTGACAACTTACACAAGAATAAATAAATAATGACGGATTTACATTAAAATGGCATTGTAAGATTTATCGGTATATTATTTATTTAACCCGAGGGAAATTTATTTCACCACGGTACTTGCAATTCATCAGTAATATAAATGTATATGAAAGTTTGAGGGTCTCACTTATTTCCCTTAGGTATGAAAGCGCCGCTAGTTAGTTTCACGTTTTTGAAACATTATTGTTTCTAAATAGAGTTCTGATAGCAAAAGATGAATGCAAAATATGAATCTGTTTTGCACTAAATGTAACTTATATTAAAAGTGGATATAATTTTTGTATACTTATCTAGGTAAACGAAGTGACGAGTTACTTAGTGAAAAGAATTGCTTTCAATCTTTATGGTCACTATTAGAAACAATGATCTAGTTGTAAAAAATACATAAGGTTAATTTTTTGAAGAATTGGGATTTTTATATTCAATATAATTTGTCAGCAATCTTCGATCACTTTTTGAGTAAATATAGTCGTCGTTAAAGGTGTTAACATCATACAAAATATTTTTTCTCTTGGACTTTAATTTTTATGTTTATTTTGTTATATAGCAAGTCAACACAATGAAGAACGTTACAATTTTTTCGTAAGTAAAAATTAGCAGTATAATAAATTTTCATTACGCTTCTGTCTGTAATGTTCCACTACTAGGCACAGCTTCTTTCCCTATATAGGAGAAGGATCAGATCTTAATCCACCATGCTGCTCCAATGCAGGTTGGCGGATATATTTCCTACTATGAGTAACGATCGCTATCAGGTGTACATGATAACAACCGGGACCGACAGCGTGCTCTCCGAGTCATGAAAGTTTAATTATACATTGCAATTATAGACTAACTCAAAGCATCAATGGAAACATGTTTTACAAGGAAAAGAAAAGAAAAAAATAAAACTACACGACATATAAAATAAAAAGAAAAGAGACTAAAGAAAAGTATTCTAACTATTCTATATACATACAGAAATAAGAATAATATACGGAAAGAAAATTGAATTGAAATTTATCACCATATTTATTAAAGCTATTTTGATTATTGTACTTGTAACTTAAAAACTTACAAAACTTTCTCTCTACTTACTCTCTCTAACGTGTCCTTACGAATTCAATTATATGGAATCCACATAACAGAACAATATTCCAACTTACTTCTTACAAATGAATTAAATAAAGTGATTAATGAATGGGAGTTCTTAAAATGTCTTATGTTTCTCTTAATAAATCCATGTATAATCAAAGACTTATTTATAATGTCGTCAGTATGAGCGATAAACTTCATTTTTAAACCAAATCTTATGCCTAAATTTTTTGTATGTTTTACATTTTTTAGAATATAATATATACGCTAAATGTTATACTGTGACATTTTGTTTTATTTAATCTCATTTGTGATTTTCATTACACCATAATGTATTAATCCTATGATTACTAGACTTAGAATTACAATCTCCATAACAATGTAACAAAGAATATATTTGATTTTTGTTATTTTATTCTTAGTTGAGCAAATAAACGCTTATCTACTTCTCTATCTCATTAAATTTGTTATTTATAGAAAAGCCGTGCTTGTAGCTACACGTGTTTTTATTTCAGCCCACGCAGCAACTGGGCCCTGCGATTAATAATTATATTACCCATAGTAATAAGCATTATAAAAGAAAATACACGGAAAACAAATTTATTTCACTTAAGGAGGCAGTGTTTAATTAATTTGATTAATAGCTTCTACGGAGATCAACTATTGTTGTTATAGTAACATTGTTTTGTGTGAGCAATATCGCAGAAGTTGGATACATAATATTCTTTCCATTTATACATATTACTTTGTATTAACAGGTACATGATAATTTCAAAAAATTGACTACTTAACTTAACATTAAATCAGTTTTAAACACTAAAATTTATGGTTTTTAACCCATGATCATATTATACTAAGAGCATTCTCGTAGTAATCTAATGAAACTTCCACTTTCATAATAAAATATTAGTTTTTGTCTCATTGGCTTGATTATTTTTATCAGTATTAAAATCAGTATTTATATGATGTACACATTTACAATCATATGATAAAAATTGTTGGTATAGAAAGACAAAAATTCTATTTATATAATTTTATTTGAACGATATCACAAACATCATCATTTAAATGTTTTTTCCTTGTTTATCTTTGTCTTATAATATAATTACACGATTAAAACTAAAAAATTATTATTTTTTACTACTTAGACTGTAATAGAAGAAATATGTTATAAAGATAAAATGTATGAAATGCAAGTTTTTTATCTTATGACAGATTTCTTTTTAGAAATATAAAAGAATTAGCTTTTCTCGCGTCGCTAGTAGCAGCACTGACATACAGTAAAAGTCATTCATTCTATTTTTGTCTACAATAGTTTCGCAAACTTGTTAATTACATCTGCCCATTTCTTAAGAACACGTTCCCTAATATTTAGTGCCCTACAAACAGCTAAACTTTAAGTGTTCAAATTTTTGACATTTTATTTAAAAAAAAAAAAAAAAAAAAAAACACATTAGTTTAAAAGTTTCTGACATACAGTGTCAGTGGACTGTCTTTCGAAAACTTTTAAAGTGTGTTTGAAAAATTCTTTTGAAGTCTTTTCGATGGCAAAATTGTCCAAAAAAAATTGAAGAAAATACCAAATATTAAATTATGACTAATAAGTAACGGCAACAAGTAAATACTTATATATAGTTTGTGATAGAAATTATATTGTTTATCGGTTCAGTAAAATTTTTCTTTCTTTTACTGTTAACCTAAAACAAACTCAGTCACTATAAAATGCGATATAACATGTATTTTATTTTTATTTCGTGATATTAATTTAACTAGCTGTATAGAATGTTCGACTCCTAACTGCGTTCCTTCAAGTGGAGAGTTCTATAGGCGACATAGCTCACGCTACACAAGAAAAATAAAATTTGCCTAGGAAGTTTTTTTCACGTGGTCGTGTTCCATTTTATGTTAATATTAAGTTTTACAAATATTATTGTACAGTTTGAACTATAATTAAACAACAACTAATATAGTTTATGACTCATTTAGTGCGGTATAAAGTCAGTCAAATTACCCATAAATAAAAACCCATTTTACTATAATTTTATTTATTAATAATAATAATTATATTTTGCTTTATTCCTTTCATTATAAATAAGAGTTTGTTCTTTTGTTTAATCTCAGAAACTATTGGTTCGAATAGAAAAAATCTTTTTAAAATTAATGAATGAAATGAAATGAAATTAAACATATAATTAAAAATATAAAGAAAATTTTTGTTCTAAAAATTAAAATGTCATAAATTAATTCACATTGTTCCGCTGGGTGAGTGAGATATTAGCGTTTATAAATAGTCTGCACTCAACGCTTCGTGATGTAAATTAAGTCTTTACATGTGACATTTAAAATTAACGAGTTCATTACAATTTTAGCTTTTTGTTTGTATTTCCTTATCCTTTGAAAGATTGAACTTAAAGATGCTAGGAATAATCTGATAATTTATTTTTAGGGTGAGTTGGTAAGTTAAAAAAGACGGTTAATAGTAAAAAAGGGTTTGTAGTAAAAAAGTGCGTATGTACATATCAGAAGTGAAATTTCTTTGGCAAACTAATGCTTAAGTCTCGTTTATATTTATACAAATCTAAAGCTTTAGATTTCCGTTCCAGCGCCATTGACAATAACGTTGCCGTTTCATAAAAACGTTACAGTTTCATGCGTAAAAAGTTTACCCTCATGCGCCTTAAGAAGTTTAACTTCAAAAATATATACATAAATATCTGCAACGGAAAACACAGAAATTGACGAAAAAAATTTGAAATTTATCTTGGTACTAGTAAAGGCCGTTTAATCAAATGAATGAATGACTGAAAAAAATATCATCACACAATCACAAAGTTATACATAATTATATGTACCTATTCTATTAAACCGACAGCACCATATGTGCCTGTAATTTGTAGATACTTCATCGTATGCGTTCATTTTTCAGCATCGAAATTTTATATATAAAAATTAATGGTAAAATGTGTTCGTAAGCGTATAAACTCAACAACACCTGGACAAATTTTACCAATTTTTTTTTAAATGTTCATTGAAGTCCAAGGATGGTTTTTACGTTTTCTAACCAAAATGTAGAGTCGATTTGAACTTTATTGCTATTCAATAAAGTTCATGTTAAAGAGTATATTAGGGCGCATTTTACGTAAGTTATTAATGATTAATGTAAGTTATTTATGATTTGTCTTCACTTCGAAGATTCCGCAATGCTTGAAAACAAAAGTCTTCGAGAAATGCGTCCTGCCTCTGTTAACATACGGAGCCGAGAAGTGGACACTGACGAAGGGACTGGTCCACAAATTTAAAGTCGCTCAACGTGCAATGGAACGGGCTATGCTTGGGGTTTCTCTCAAAGATAGGATTAGAAATGAGACTATTCGCGAGAGAACGAAAGTAACCGACATTTCCCACAGAATTAGCAAGTTGAAGTAGCAGTGGGCTGGTCATCTGTGTCGCAAGACCGCGTCTTGGCAAACGCAGTGTGGGCCGTCCTCCGGCCCGTTGGACCGACGATCTACGTAAGATTGTCGGTGTAGGCTGGATGAGGATTGCGGAAAACAAGGATGTCTGGCGCGAACTTGGGGAGGCCTATGTCCAGCAGTGGACTGCCATAGGCTGAAGTGAAGTGAAGTGATTAATGATTAAATTGATCTTATTCGTAGACCGCATTTTAATTTAATTTACATACAGTAAAAATGGTAATAACTAGCTATTTCACATTACCTATGATATTGTTGCGGGGCCGTTAACAATGGAAAATTCCCGTTTTTAAACTATCGATTCCAAATTTGGTACGAATCTCCTATATGTGATGTAGAAATGATCGATGAGCGGATTTTAGGACTCATGCCTACTAAGGATTACGGGGGTGGGCGTTAACAATGAAAATTTTAAATGTATGTAACTCCGAAACTACTGAACCAATTTTTATCAAATTTTGTAAGCATCTGTAATTTTGTCTGACTTAGAAGACATGGTAGTTTTTATCTCAATTGGACTCGGTAGGTGGCGCTGCTATCTGTATGTAGCTCGGAAGCTACTGAATCAATTTTTATCAAATTTTGTAAGAATCTGTAATTTTGTCTAACTTGGAAGATATGTTAGTTTTTTATCTCAATTGGACCCGGGAGGTGACGCTATCGGTATGTAAGCTATCAAATTTGGTAGCTGTTTTCCGGACAGGACAACGTCTGCCGGGTTCGCTAGTTTAATATAATTTTGAGTTGTAAACGTCTCTTATTTTCCAATATGTCTCTAGTTTTCCAATAGTTTAACTTATTTTAGTTGTCCGCATTCTGATCTGAATGCAGCTTTTTCGTCATTGGTTTATTTATTTTGCCTTAACGTAGCTTTATTTTCTTGGTTATCAGAATATACAAATGTTCATTTTGATTCTGTATCAAACATTCAAAACTGTTTCTTATTTATTCTTGTAATACTTTCATATATGTAAATGGTTAAATTTATTTTATAAGAAGCTATTCGCGCGTAATTTATGTTGTACAAGTGTCCATAATATTAAGAAATTGCATATAACAGAATTAATTAGATGACCTATATGATAAAGTACTTCCAAAATGTATTGTTACGGTTTTAAAGTAATAAACGTATAAATAAACTAGTTTGTTAACCACTAGTCATTTCCGAACAGTTCTTTAATTGAGTTTTAATTGACTCGGATCGATTGGAGCAATTAAAATAAAGCATTATTATCGAGTCTGTTGTTTGAGTTGTATTTTATATTGAAAGTAGTTATCGGTGTTTGTAGTAGTTATGAATTTTATGTTGAACACTCCACGTGCAACTGATATTGAAATGTTGAAAATAATATTTAGTTTAATTGTTTCTAATATATTATAAGTACATATTATGAACTCTTTTTTTTACTTTAATTAAAACTAACATCCCGCCCCTGCTTCTAACGGGTATTTAACAAAACTTGAGAATATTTATATTTTCTCAATTTTTTTTGAAAATACAATATAGCTTATGTCACCCGCGGATAATGTAGCTTCTCAACAGTGAAAGAATTTTTCAAATCGGTTTAGGAGTTTCGGAGACTATTCTAACTTACAAACAAACAATAAAACCTGTTTATAATATTAGTATAGAATATAACTAATTTAATTGTTTAGAACACATTATTAGTACAGAGTATGTACTCGTTTTTTATCTTTAATTAAAATACAACTGTAATTACAATGTAGGTTTAGAGATAGCTAAGTAATATTTAATCAATACGTCCGCAAAAATATCATTTGGAAATATTACGCATAAAAATCAGAGAGCGGAATATGTTTGTGAAATCTTTATACGTAAGTATAATGAAATACAGAAAACAAGTACCTTCTTGTTTAAATCTAAGTATAATCCACACTCAATGATTCTGTTTTTGTGTAAAGATCAAAGCTTCATGATTTTAAGCAACCCAAATACAGGTAGGTACTTGAGGGAAAATAAACAAATGATGAATGATATATTGAGGTCACGCAATTTATACGGAAATTTTTTTTCGTGGTACATTTTATTTACATCATTATACTTATATGTTTTTATATAATTATACTCATCTCGTTCATTTTTTAAACAATGCCTTTGTAATCTCTATCTTCGCAGACTTTAATCTACACCTCCCACATGGCTCAGACAATTAAATACGTCATGGGCGATATTGCAGTTCTGTTTGTATTAATTTATATAAACAGTCCAAGAATTTGTAAGTTTGTTAGTTAAGGCTAAATATAGATCGGAGTGTGTTTTCGCAAAAAAATCTTCGATGAGAATTATGGGCTGGCCTTTTAATTTTCTCAGGCTATCAAAATATTCAGGAGCCTACTATTAGAATTATATATTTAAATTTTAATCGGTACTCACGCATCACGTCTAGTACGTTCATCCCAGAACTTTTCCCAGAACGTAGACCTGTTTTTGATGCGCAGTACGCTGGTGCTCAAGGTGCGAGGAAGTGTACCGCCAGTACTGGCGGACGACACTCCAGTTGCCATGCTGTGTTCTGACGCCGAGCTCTTAGTGATAAATGTGGAACCTCCACTAGCGCCCAACCCTTCAGATTGAGAGCCTGTACGATGCATTTCGGTACTTATGGCTCACACTGACTACATCACATAGTATTCAGATGTCTGTGTATGGTTGTCTTATCTAATTAATCCGTTAATATCGAAATAAAGTCGACGTGGTCGTTTCTTTACGACACGTGTTATAAATGACGCTTTGCCAAGTGACATTTGTTTTATAATGATTACTTTCTAGTCTCTTTATACAGGTTTACAGGTTTGGATACCAAATTAATTTCAAACACTGCAATACATGGCCATTTGGAATTATATTAATCTGACAAATATGTACTCATTTTATCACACCAATGTATTCTTATCGGCAACAACGCAACTAGTGTTTTTATGTGTTTTTATAACTCGCAAACTTCGTAAACATCACAACAACGCAATCAATAAAACAATGTGCTACTGAATCCTTCCAAGGTTTTTCGATAAGTTTAGATCTTTATTATCATTCATCTTTGGCCTTAGTCGCTATGTCGAAGAATGTGTCTAGTTTCAAGATCGAGTGTAATGAAACAGTAAGTCGGGGAGACTTGTCCAACCAGTAAATGACCTCGGTATCCAATGAACGAGCTTTGTGCACACTCCTAATACTCGTCAATAAGCACGTTTTTTATACATAATAGTAGGAATGTAGAAAAGTACACAATATATTTGCATGATAGCACTTGAAGTCTCTTTTGTAGCACTAGACGATTCAAAAAATATTAAAATAGTTAAAAAGTCACATTTTACTAGGGGTTAACGTTTCGTGAGGGTTTTTCGCGGCGCACTAGCCCGCATAAATAATCTTGTTTTGGCATTGAAACAACGTACCGCCGGCGCGCCGCGCGGACTGTCAATGGAGGAGAGCACGGCGCAGAGGCGGCTGCCGGCGGCCCACGACATCCCACTCACCCGCCCGGCCGCCGCCGAGAGTGCGCGACTTTGCCCGAGGATAAATTTGGCGCTAATGGAACTAGCGGCGGTGAGCGCCGGTAATCAATGTTCGACGTGGAAATTGAGGGGCAGTAAGAGTAATCTACCTCTTGTAGGATTCGGGTGTGTAGCATGGTTGTTTACGCTCTTTGATTGTTAAATATTCAAATTGAATATAAAAATGTAGTAATGTTAAGCAGAAAATAATATAAAAGTATATTTTTTTATATATAACCTACTATGTATATCTATTTATACTATGTATACTAAAGACCTAGTGGTCGGCAAATAAGCGTACGGCTCACCTAATGGTAAGCGATTACCACAGCTTATAGACGCTTGCAACACCATAAAACATCACAAGCGCGTTGCCGACCCTACCCACAATATTTCAGGAGCTTTGCTTGAAAGCAGTGTTATTTAGCTGTGATCTTCTTAAGGTCGTGGTATTTCCCCAGCCACGCTGCTCCAGATCTTTAAGAGGATATTTCCTACTGTGCCCTACCTCAGTTAAAAATGATCGATAAATATTTCTTTAACCAAGCGAAGAGCACGTTAAGCCGTCGGTCCCGGTTGTTATTATGTAAGCCTGATAGCGATAGTTACTCATAATATAGAATATATCCGCCAACCCTCATTGGAGCAACGTGGTGGATTGCTCTGATCCTTCTCCGACATGATGAAAGAGATTTTCGCCCAGCAGTGAAATATTACAGGCTAAAGCGTATATATAGAAACTTAGTAAAAAAAACTGAATTGTTTGTTTTTATGTACTAGTAGGTTTAAATCTATCTATACTAATAAATAGAGAGTCGGTTTTTTTATTCAGTTATACTGCGAAAACTACTAAATCGATCGGAATAATATTTATACCATAAGATGCAGCGTGTTACGGAGAAGGCTTTCGTATGATATGTTGGTGATTACTTATCGTGTAAAAAATATGGACGGACAGAGGTCGCTAGTTTATTCTATATTAGTAAATATGTAAATCAATAATCGTTGTACCTTTGCAGCATATTTAAAAAAAAGTCAATTTACGAGAGCAATTTGACTGATTGGATTATTTTTTGTTGCTCGTAATTGTTAATTATTAGGACAATGTTTGTTCAAAATAAAATTTTATGTAAAGCCGAGGAAGAAGCGAGCGCTTGGAGGGCACTTTTGTGTGAAAATATCAGTAAAAAAACATCACATTAAATTTTATACTTTGATGTTACATAATATTTATCTAAAAAACAAAGTCTAAATTAGACTGACAAACAATATATAGTTTAAACAAATAGAAGTAGAGATGTGATACAAAATAACGATACATAGGTATTTTTGTTAGGTGCAAATCTGCTTTCTGTCAAGAATTTCAAAATAATAATACGTTATCTTCAAATTGTTATTTTTGGATTTGGCAATACTTAAAATGTAGTTTTAACGTCAGCGAATAGGCGGGAAAATCTGGAAAAGTAAATAATAAACTTCAATTTGTAGTATTCATTTTTGAAGTTACTAGTAGTGCATAGTAACCAATACATTGTGCATTCTTTTTGGAAAGAAGTTCCTTACGGCAGGCTTGACATTTGGCTGGGCGACCGAACTGAAAAAAATGTGAAACTAAAACCGTAAGAAAAATATATAACGGAAGTGAGGTAATATCAGTCACACGATTGTATAATATGACGTTTGTAAAACTAAAATATTACTAGTAAACTTTTTAAAATTATTTATGTAATTTTATACTGTCGACAAAAATAAATAGACATGTTTTTTTATTTCACTTAATAGTTTGAATTATTATTATTATTTTGTTTGATTTATTTTATTTTAAGGTATTTGTTATTTTTTTAACTTATGATTTATATCACAGGCAATAGTCAATAAAATCTTGTGATACTCTTTTGGTTTATGAAAATAAATAAGTTCACAAAAACTGGATTTATCTTTTTAAATGCAATAGTGAAACCTTATACTAAAGTATTTTTTTCTATTTTATCTGTTTAACAGATTTTAACATACTATAATTATTTTATTTCTTGTTTGCTTAACTACTTCTTACCTTACTTTCGTGTGTTGTATTACTCCATGAAATGATGTTAATCAACAAAAAGAGCCAAGACTATACAGTACAACATCAGTCATTTTTAGGACACATCAATAGCTAAAGAACATGCTAAGAAAACCAAGAACAGTGTAAACAAAGCGGACATGCCAAGTGCGAGCGCAGGATTACTTACGCTCTGTCCAGCTGGGCCGCCTCGACCTCCTTGAATCTGTAAGCAATTAAAATATGGAAAAGAAAGATAGAACGAAGACGTCAGACACCTAAGCGTTTGAGGTCACTCTTACGCGTATGCGGGGCTAGCTTCACACCAAATAGTCTGTGCTGGAGTGTAGTGGCAGGCTTTGTCTTGGTGGTGGCAATAGCATGACACGGGTAGCTCGATCTAGTCATTTTATAATTTTGAAGTATAAAACATTTACTAGGTAACCTTCTTGTTACAAGACAGCACAAGGATCAATCCAATACACAATACTATCGCATGCTATTACCAGTCTGTACGCTGTTTGTGAGTAAGCTCTACAAAACTGTTACTTATACAAAACATTTATATGGCATTTTGTTGTAAAACGGCTTGCTTTGTTATGTATCGAGATTAGGTATCGAAGCAACCTTGAATAACTACGTACGCCGTGAGTTTTGCGTAGTGCATAATATTAGGCAATGTGCTCTATTGTAATGTAAGCAAATCACCATTTCACAAAAGTTTCATTTCTTATACTTAAAATATCAACAATTTATTACCACAGGTCCATCACTGAAAAGATATATGGATTTGTTATGGAAATATTTTTTTTTAGTCAAGTATATTGACAATTTTTTATCGTTATCGTACGTTAAGAATAGGTCTAGTGTGAAAAAAAATAGATAATAATATTTAAAAGAATGAATAATTACTAAATTTTGGTATGGTCATAAGAATTTCGTAGAAAAATAAGTAATTAATTTATATCTCAAATTTTCATAATTTTTTCTCGGTATAAACTGAAAAAAATATTAAATTTCACTCAAGATGTTTTAAATTCAGTTTACTTACATAATATCAATATGAAAATTAACATTTATTTATCGTATGAAGATTAGTTATAAATAAAAATGCTTTAAAATAATTATTAAATTCCTTCATTTTTCATTTCTACATTAACTTGGAATATTAGATTTGTAAATTACGAATATAAAAATAATCGCAACAAAACTATTTTTTACGAGTGAAATATGAAGCAATCACAAAGCATTTTCATTACCGATAATTTTTTAAGTCATCTGAGCTTAACAGCAAAATCGTTAACGTAACGAAGGAGACGTTATTCATACGATTAATTAGTCAAATTGAAACAAAAGGTAATTGGCATTGATCATATTACGTCGTAACTCACTTTTATGATGTAAAATATAAACAGCTTTCGTTCGAGAGGAATATTATATTAATTATAAACGGGTTTACTAAATACTGATAACAAATAATTTAAATATAAATATTTTTATCAAACAAAACTCTTAATTGGAATTCCAATTGAGTTCGTGGTGTGACTCGTGAACATGGTAACAATCCGGGTAGACTTAAGAATCACAAATATAGTCAATAATCAACTTGTTTTGGAATAGCCCAACAACAATAGTTAAATTTATCATTTTAAATTTGAATGATATTAATATGGCTTGTAGTTTTACAGTTTTGAGTCATTCATTTTTCACACAGGATAAATCTGTGTTGGCTTTTTTTATTTTGTCATGGTTTTTATTCAGATCCTTGATATTTTTTCTTCATATACGTACTAAAATACAATGAACTAGGGCTCACCTTTCGCTGGCAATGGAGCTGTTTCGCGACATCGACTTGGGCGACATTTCGAAGTCGGAGTCAGATCGGTAGAGGAAGGACTCGCGGCGCTGGGGCATGGACTGGAGGACCAGCGCAGCCGAGGGTGATCCGCCCTCGAGCGGGGAGCGCGCGCCCCCCGCCACACCGCCGGCACCCCCGCCATTCTCCACATCGAAGCTGAAACAAAAAACAAAGGATAACGATGAAGTCGATGATTATACTTGGAGGCATCGATTCTTAAAGTTCGTTACAACACCTTTTGATCGATTTCAAAAAAAGGAGGTGGTTTTAAAATCGACTGTTTTATTTATGTGTGTTCCTGTGACACACTACCTGTTTGGGGACTGAGTTACCCTCGTCCGTAGGTGTATACCCCGCTGTGAATCCCTACATGTGGTCCCTGGGTAGTGCTAATCAGGTGACATACAGGTGGTAAGCTCTAGCCGACGGCTCTCGACCACCTACCGAACAAAGTCATACCGTCAAGCGGCTATCGTGTTTCGGTATGTTGATCGGTGTTGCCGACGGCGTAGGGTGGCTGAACTGTCGGTTTTTTATTGGGTACACTTCGGAGAGTGTGCGCAGGAACTCCACGACCTGATTCCTCCCTGCCCCTTCCACCTTCGAATAACCAGACGCATTGCATTACGCCACCCTTATATGGTTGATATCGCTAGTATATTCTTGATGCGTATGACAAAAGAATGGAACTCTCTACCAGCCTGTGTGTTTCCAGATAGCTACAATCTGGGGATCTTTAAGTAGTGAGTAAATAGACTACTTCTAGGTAAGCATGCTCCATTCTAGACTACATTCTTACTTAACATCCGGTGAAATAGTGGTCAAACGCAAGTCTATCTAATTATTAAAAAAAAATACCTCAGAAATTTTTATTGAGTAGACTGATATCAATAATTCATTTTTTAATCGAAATGTGTTGCTTGTCATGTGTTCCCATTTAAATTTCATCGATGTTTGATAGTGCGTCTTCACTTAACTATTTTTATTATACCTCATAACTTTCATAACTTATTGGATGTAGTGATTTCGATGACTCTTTCTTTAATTAATAGCTGGTGCTTGTCATGTGGTCCCATTTAAAGTTAATTGAGATCTGACAAGTACTTTTTGAGCTATCTCTAATAATGCGTATTTACTTGACAACTTTTTCGTCTACCTACGTTGTATTAGTGGTTGATGTAATTGAATTCGGTTTTTTTTCGTTTATGAGCGAATAAAATTATGTAATACTATTATTATCTCGACCGTGTGTACTTACAAACTTGCTCTAAATTGCCCATAACTTTTTCAAAAATAATGCATTATGCCTATTTATTATGTATGACTGCAGATCGACAGTCCTAAGACTGTCTAGCAAAGCTAGGATGTAGTCCGAAGCTAAGGGTTTTTCTATATTATCGTGCCTTAATTTTTTATATGTATATTATTGCAAATAGACTAAACCATATAGGCGTATACACTACTCATTCCAACCATTGCTGTTGCTTTATTTCAAAGGAGGTTTGGTCCCCGCTAATCTTTTAGCATCTCAATTAAAGCCCAGGTGACATTTAATTATACTTTTTTTGTTGTATATTATCGCCACTAAATGATGAGTAAATTTAGTGTAAAATAAATGTATTATTAGAATAGGTCAATACATTGTAATAATAAGTAAATAACAAATAAACTCAAAATATCTATAGTCATTTTATTAAATAGTAAATTAGTGTGTTTTTTATTTCATAGTTAATAATTGCCAAACAGAATCATCGCTTCGAGAACGTGCAATTGTGTACATTCTGTCGTGATAATCGTAGCTGGTTGATATCACATTAAATTAAATGAAAATATTACGAAGATATATACGAAGGGGACAAGTACGAATAATATACGAAAAAATAGAAAAACAATTGTGAAATCAATAAGACCACTTCTATATGTTTTGTTGATTTTATAAGGGCTTTTTCTCTATCAAACGAAAGATTCTGTTGAATTTATTATTTGAAATAGGTACTCTAAACACTTCGTTCGCGTTCTTAGAAGGCTTTATGAAGATTAAACAGATTCGCTTAGGGCAGACAGATACATATTATAGCTATTTTCAACCCAATGCCAAAGTACCTTAATGTAGGTGTATCGTATTACCAGTTTGATTCAATGTATACACCTACTGATTTTATGTAGCAAATCAATCGAAGTAAGAAAAATGTTATAATTTTGGACCGGGTCAACAAAAAATCTGCTGAAGTAACACAAATTTCGAACGCGCGCTCATTTCTGTCAACTGCGGACACTAGGTCTGCTAACAAGGTGAAGATAATGCAGAATACTTATTACAAAAGCTACCAAAGCCGCCTCGTTCGACCACTGATATTTTCCATATTTTTTTATTATAAGTTGTTCGGTACTTGTAAACAAAAATATATGTTGATCCTCAACAAGGTCATCACATGTATTGACAACGGGTCATATACACATGTATACAATTACCTAAAGGTCATAATATTGGCAATGTGATATTAAATTTTGTTATGGCGTCTAAATATATTTTCTTTTAGATGAACATTTATATTTATAAATCAAATGTCATAATAAGTAAATAATTGCTAAATACTAAATATATGTTTACATATTTTTTATATAAAATACATATTTAAAGACTCGTGTGGGTGCTGATAAAGCAACTTATTGATGTTAAACCTAAATTTCATGAAATGTTTAAAAATAATTAAAAAAAAAAAAAAAACATTATATTCGATATTTTATTATTTATTTACTACCCCTTAAATTAATTTGTGTTTCAATGTAGAGTAAGCAAAGCAATTTCTTTCTAATTGGCTTAGCAATTGTTCACTACACCGATAAAATTGTAAATCAAATGTTTTTACTAACAAGTAAAAAAAAATCTACCTTTACCTTAATCTTTGAAAATTCATTTTAAACGATTTTTATGCCTTAATTTTGATTATTAGTTCGCTTATAAATACGGCAAAGCTTATAATAATCTAAATGATGACTCGCTTACAGAATAGATTAGCAGATTCAATATTGCGAACCCATTTCATTTGTTATTTACCTAGAGACATCTACAGGAATTTTCACGAAAATACTACCAAGCTACGCAATACTTTCCTCTTTGAAGTTCACGTAATTTGTGATAGAGGTCTCTTACATGCTATTTTTTTTTATTCTATAATAATTCCTATGAAAACTTATAAAAAGATATCCCATTAATTATGTTCAATATTTCTATTAATATTTCGGGAGTCAATGTAAAATATTTATATTTAAGCTTGTAAATTAACACACCGTAATTTCCATCCGAATTATAACAAAAAAAAAAAATTTCTATGAGTTCTGTCTTTACGTTAGGGTTAAAAATATATATTCACATTATGCTTAAATAATTTATTTATTTATTAGCACATGTTTTATACTCTCTCAATATAGTAGGAGGTCCGATTAGAAACGAAATTTACCCATCTGCTTAATGGGTGGAAATTATTTTATATTCTTCATTATCTTCATCTTGATAGGTTATATTTAATATATGATAATAAAAAATATATTTTATTTAAAAATGTTTAAAGAATGAATTTAATTCCTACCGACAGTATGAAGCTTGTAGGAAATGCTACGTTGGGTTGTCTATTATTTTCCTGGAATAACTACTGGGTTGGCAGATATAAACATAATATATATTAATATCTATTGTTCAGTTACTTTCACCAACAAGCTTAATAAAAAAATCTTACATCAAAAGGAGCGCTGTTTCATTGCAAATGAAATGACATAGTTTTGCCTGCTAAAAGTCTGGTTCGAATGGTGGTTGCCGAATATAATATAGCCTGGCCAGGAATTATCCAGCCAACCCTTTCGTGATTTATCTTTAGCATACTAAAGTAGATAATTATTTAATTTGTATCCATTACGTAGATGGGTAAAGGTCACACGTCTAGTCCGGATCTTAAACTAATAGCTATAAGAGAAATACAGTTTAATTTTTTTTAGATTTAACTTCCATTTTCATCGATCAGAATTGAAATATACCCGAAAGTCAAAGCTTACTGAAGCGAAACTCTAGTGAAAATTGAGTAAAACCTTTGTGGTTAACAAACAGACGCATGAGTTACGTGCAAATGACGTGAGATAAATGAAAACTTGAAGACCGATTTTAACCCTGACCCGTCACGGAAGTAGAATAATAGATTCCGTGGAATACTTGTGTTTACAGCTATCTATATATATTTTTATATAACTAGGTCGGTAAACAAGCTTGCGGATCACCTGATGGTAAGCGATTAGCGTAGCTTAGACGCCTGCAACGCCAGAAGCAGAAGAAGTTCTGGTCATCTTATTCACCACAGGAACACAACACTGTTTGAAAGCTATATTATTTGCTATAATTTTTTGTAAGGTCGAGATAGTTAGGCTGTTAAAGATTTTAAGCAGGATAATTCCTACTGTGCTCGGTCAAAAGATATAAATAAAGATAAATGTAAAATTGAGTACCAAATTTCTGACTTTTGCGTTTGCAGCTAGTGACCTCACTAACAAACAGATGAGTGAATATCTGCAGTGCCAGATTATAGCAGATCTCGTATAGTCTGTATGCACTTAGTGGACTACTAGGACCGTAGAGAACATAGTCAGTTATATCGGTGAGCGTTGCTATGCTTTTTGCAGTTTTATTTATACTTCATGTCCTTTTCAACTGTTTTTTGTAAATACAATTTTAAAGTTTAAAAAAATACTAGATATTTACTATATTAGGAGTCACGTTGGGGTTATAATATTTCGGTAAATAATAAAACGGGGTTACTCGTTTCTAGTCTGTCCATGGTGTTGTCAGAACGGAAGAGGTTTATTTTCCTTGGAATAGTTTGAGATTGATTGATTGCCTACCAGTGAACACAACTCGCTCACAACAAACTCGCGGACAAACACTTCCCACGTGAACCTGATTCAAAGATACTGCTAACACTGCATGAAAAAAAAACGTGGCATGAATGTGCTACTTAATTTTACGTACGGAACTACGTATTTTCACTATTTGGAACGATTGGAAGATTCCAAGGCGAAGACGAAAAACGAAATTGTAATTATCAAATGGACTTTAAAGTATTTAATATTTACTCACAGATATTATTGCTTTGAAACAAAAATAAAGTCTTCTTTATGTTTACAAATTTATCATTAACTTCTATACCATTACACATACGCAACTGTTTCATGATTCATAGTAAAAAAGCTACAGACGCAATAACAGTTCATCATTCAAAATTACATCACTCACAGACGAGATTTTTTTTTCAAATTTAGGTCACGAATAGCATCTGAAAATATCTATTAATATATTTTTATACCAGCACGGCACACGTGTACATGCCTCTTTTATTTTAATACTTGTATTATAAAGCTATTGCATGACTGTGTTTAGTTAGATTACTTTTTCTAAGATTCATTTCTAGACTTGTAGTTTCTTTATTATTAATTAAACGATCAAAAATGTAATGTATAATAATTATATTATGTACTGTACAAACATCCTTATCTCCTTTAAATGAAAACATAAAGGAACATAATTAAAAGCTAAAAATATAAAAAACAACGATAATTCTAAGATTTCAGTATCGAATTAATTTTTCGATTTGTTCTATTGACGATTTGACAATTTGTAGTACTATTCTCTTGATTTTTTTCCTATTAAAGAACATAACAGCTTTCAAGGCTACACGTAGATATAATTTTGATTACAATTCGATTTAAATCATAATGCGCTTGAATTTTTTAATAATAATAAAAATGATGTAATAGTAGTACAATTTATACTGTTGTCTGTTTTCTGTACGTCAAGTTTTAAACCAGTTATTTTGTATTCGGTTTGATCTGTTTTAACATATTTTTAGTATGTGTAGAAAATTAATTTATTTTTTAGAATTAGATATTTATAAGTATAGATTTAAAATATCATTATATTGTCTTTTTATAAAATTGAATCATCTACACATATCCGCGGTCAAAACTTAGTTACTTTCAACGTACACAATGAAAAGTGTATAATAGTCGGAAAATATGTATTTATCAATTTGAAGTTATACCTGCCAGTAGTTCGTCTCCGAGCTGACACTGGTGTTCTACGTAAGGGCCGTCGTGACGCACCCCTAGCGCTCCATCTTCGGGGTGCTTCACTCCATCTACAGCCCACATTCAACCTCAGTAATCTAGCAACGACCACCACCACGCCTACTATAAAATTGATCGCTTCATATTTATCATTATTATTTAATCATAACAAATTATATTTTGTATAAATATTACTAAAGATATAACTTGAGCACGTATAATTTACCAAATACCGCATTTACAAATAGTAACTGATTAGATCAATGTAAATGATAAGACACACAACTGCTAAAACGATATTATTTAAAGAGACTGCAATCACTATCGTTATCAGACACTCATATAGTGAATTGTTATCATAGAAATTATAATTTTCTCATTTAATATAAATGTAATTATTATATTGTTTAGGTTAATTGTATAATATTTTTAACACTTACGGTAAACAATGAAAACCATAATTATTCTGTTTATTAATACATGAAGCAAAAACTTTGTACCTCTTTTTACGAAAATTGCGCACACGGAAGTGTATGAAATTTCGCACACTACTGAACTATAAGTGATAGGTAGAGATAACATTTTTTTAAAAATTATGCATAAAAATACATTAAATTTTGTTGTGTGTTTTTGACACACGAATATACATATACTCTTTTGTTTATTGTTAAAATCTGTATAATTTGAACTGTAGGGTACAAATTCAACAATAAATATTTTAAATACACAGGTAAGAATAATAAAAAATATATTGATATCGATAAAGTCGAATTGATTTATTTAAAATAAAGATCATAATCTTAGTAGTTTTGATTCAATCACGATTTCTTATAATACCAGTTTATCTTTTCTCCTATTGTGATCAAAAATTTCCGCAAGCTGATTTTTTTAATGTTTAATAATAACATTTACAACTTTTTGACATATTTTTACTGGGACATTCTGTCTCCATGACGGTTGTCTAGTTGTTTTCATAGCAAAACCAATAGCCCGATTGTATGAAAACTCAAAGTAATAGTTTGAACCCTAGAGAAACGTACTATCAAACTTTGTAAATCAAAATGTTATAGATAGGAACAGGATATACGATCGTGGAAGTGTAATTACACCCGAATGAATAAGAATGACCACTAATTTCAATTTTTACAACAATTGATACAAAATAAAATACCAATTTATAACATAGCATACCCATTTTTCAGCGTGTTATTGTTGAGTGTGAAGCGTTTAATCAATTAATTATTTTTGATTATTTTTAATGGACACTGTTGTATTAAAATAAATTCGCAATGTTTATAACTTCAGAACAACTACCCTAAGAGGTAAATATTAGAATTTGTACTGACGAAGAAATTTATTTGTAATTTCTATAATGTTTTCTATAAGATTTGAAATCATTATTAAAATACAATAGTTAAGTGATTAGAATAACTTTAAACTAATTCTAAGATGAAATTGTGTGAAACCCTCGTCTAAAGTCTATGCCTACGAAATAAAAATTCACCTATTTCCTCTTTTTCTCCAAGTTATCCTAGAGTTTCTATCACAAGTAACTTCGCTGTCGATAATGCTAGAGAATGCTGTCGATAGAGCTTGAATTTTCAGTGACCAAAAATGACGTCAAAAGGACGTTGTAAGAAGTTTTTTTTTTTACTAATTTGCGTTCTGGTATATAGAAATATACCAGAACGTTACGTACACCCGAACACGTTAACGTAACGCGTAACACGTAACACGTTATTTCCAAACTATTGCTAGTAAAAGTTTTGTTTATTTTATTACCGATATCAGGATTCTATAGCATAGATTTTTGTCTACAAAAATGAATGCAGAAAGAATAGAGAAACTTAGCAAAAATTAAATATTTGCAAAATTTATAGTTTAATTAGACATAATACATAAAGTTGCAAACCGAAAAAAAAAATGATAATCCGTGTGGAACAATCATGATTAGATTATATTCCAAAATACTTGTATTAACAAATAATTGTGTGTAAATATTCTACGCATTTCTAGTCGCATGTTCGGATTGGTTTGCAGTTGAAATAAGTCGAATTATTTGTTTTTAATGTAACAAACTAAAAAACTAAACGTCCTTTAAACCTCCCGCTGAAGGACGAATTTATTTTCCTAACAGCAAGGAAAGGTGAAAGCTTACTCCGCCATGTTACTCTATGCTGAATGTCGATGTTTGTTTTTTGATAATGAGAGGATCAACCTAGTAATATAGTAAAAATCGAATCAAAAAAAATATTATTATGATAACGTTTTTAACTAACTGACATCTTAAAACAATAACATCAAATGATGATGAATCAGCATACAAGAATCTATTCCAAAGAGATCAAAATCAAGGAAATTGATATGAATAAAAAAAATAGTACGAGCAGGTATCATTTATTTGATAGTAATAATAGAAGCTGATAAAATAAAGCAGAAAAAATACTTGTATGTGAGTATGCGCTAAAATTCGCTACGCCCGATTCAACATTATATATTATTAGAAAGTCTAATATATATTGAATTACTATTAAAGGCTATAAAGTACTACTTATGAATTGTAGGAGTAGAGCAGAAACAGGCGGGAATAGCACGGTATACATATATATGTATATATATGTGTGTGTGTAGGAGTACATACTATATGTTTGATATAGAATAAATAAGAAATGAAATTCAGAGGTCCAATGAACTGTAGTATTTCTCCAGTCACGTTCCAACGTTTAGATTAATCTTTGTTTCATTCTAGATGTTTAATTGAAGGGAATGCTCTATCCACTGTTCTCCGATAATTAAATTTATCAATAGGTAACGTCATTGCCTTTGTCTGTCTTGTTCCGTTCTGAAGGAACATTTATTGCTTTCAATTAAACAACTTTTTTGTATCTTGTATTTAGTTAAGTAAAAAAAGCATTATTAACGTTTTCTGCAAGTATTTTGAGGATATTATTCAGTATTATAGGCGTTTAAGAGTTCATTGATAGCTGTCTTTGTCATTAAATATGGATTATAGTTATAAATAGCGTTTGTGATCTATAAACTGCTACGGTCATTAACTTTTCACTACTATACGTACAGTTTGGTGTGTAATAAAGTATATTCTATCTATCTATCTAAAAATATGTCTAACAATGTACCTATAATCTAAAAATCATAATATATATTTTTATTGTTTAAACAACATACTTGCATCAAATAAATATCATTACATAGTGTACTATGTAATGATATTTATTTGATGCAAGCAAAGTCGCTTCCGCTGTCGTTATGCTTAGATCTTTAAAACTACGCAACGGATTTTGATGCAGTTTTTTTTTTAGTAAATAGAGTGATTCCAGAAGAAGTTTTATACGTATAAGACATGCATATAGTAGAGAAACACTGCTAGTTTTAGAGGTTTCTAATGTGATGTGTTATTAAACACATTGTTTAGCGCTTACATTGCAAATATTTTATTTATATTTTATATTTAGTATCAGCATTGCACCCCTGCGAAGCCGGGGCGGGTCGCTAGTGTATATAACGCCTTTGTTTAATTTGTCAAAAATGTAAAGTCCAGACCGTAATATCCTAGTAATATTATAATTGTGAAAGTTTATGAGCATTTATGTATGTATTTATGTTTGTTACTCTTTCAGGCAAAAAGTACTATACTGATTTTAATGAAATTTGGTACGTGGGTAGCTGAAGATCTAGAATAACACATAGGCTACTTTTTAACCCGACATTCCGGCGGGATTGGAAATTACGCGGGTGAAACCACGTGGCGCAGCTAATAATTCTATATAATCAAAGAGAATATATGTGTCGGTATACGAAAAATTATCATAATATTCCTAGCGTAATAGAAATTTAATCAAATTGACCCAAAATAACATAGAACTGAAATCAGATAATAAGTTAGTCTGATTTCCTTGAAAAACCAATTACAATGCGAACAGGAAATGGACCTCTGCGAAATATTCTACGACAAATCGGAAATTGGTGCCTCTTAATTATCCGATTTTTTATTAGATAGGTAAATAAAAACAAATGCATTTTATATTTTGAATAATAAAAATATTGTGTTTTTTATAAAATTGTTTTGCTTGACTGATTTGCAGATTTTTATGACATAATACACGTCATTTTATAGAAAACTAGCTTTTACCTGCGGCTTCGCATGCTTTGTTTTTTTATTTATTTAAAGTATCCTATGTTACTTCTAATACCTCCAAGAATATGTATACAAAGTTTCATTACGATCAGTTAAGTAGTTTTCACGTGAAAGCGTAACAAACAAACTTATATTCATATTTATTATATTAGTAGGGATTATAAGATTTTTGGATGACTATATAATAGCTAAAACTATAACGTAAAATATTATAATAATATCAAGTGAAATTTAAGTAGGTACCTTACTTAGTGTATGAATTCAAACAAATTGTAACTTACATTGTGAAATATAAACCAAGAGATAATAAGTTCATTTAAAGTTATTTCGTATTTCTTTTTTTGTTATAGTAGATAAGATAATCTTATCCTACAAACGTCCTACATACTACTGTCATTATATGATATCAAAGTTCTTCATAAAACATAGTAGTTTCCTCTTTGTTCAAGTTTTATCCACACGTTACCAACATATTGTTTTTATTTGAAATAATAAATAATATGTCTAATAATATGAAAAAAAAAAAAAAAAAATTTTGTAAGCAGATATATCTATCTATTTCTTAGCGAATTAGACAATAAAAGAATCTTTGTAGGAATAATATATCCAGGTTAAGTAGTACATAGGTACTATGAAACTTACTAATTTACAATTTATAAGTGTGTGCATATTATTATAATAATTAGATGGAATTTAATTTATTTAATTTGTAAAATATACGTTATTTTGTTTTAGAAATATAAAACAATCGTTATAATGAACGACTTATTGAAGTGCGCAAGTAATGTAATGTCTTAATAGGATGAGCGTAATATCTCAATGTACGGTAATTTCACTTATTATTGTATCTCGACAGTCATAACTCAACACAACATCATGTTGGCCTTCTACCACAATGATCAGCGTCATTTGATCATTTACTCGTCGAAGATAATAAATAATAATTGACGTAGTAACTATGAGTGATTCAGACATATTTTAATAGCAACTTTGTTGTCACGTAAGATAAAGAAAACATCTGTAAATGCAAAAATATTTAAGTTGAATGTTTTATATAATTACCTATTAAGGATATTTTTCTTTTACACACCTTTTTTAAGCTGTATCTTTTAAAATTCTTAAGTACCTATTTATAATTTAAATAGATGTATTGAACAGACGAGTTAAAATTCTGATATAAAATCTGCCTAGTTGTTTATTTGTTTAAATTGACTACCGATTTTTTTAGTTGATTAGACTTATGATATAATGATAAGATAGAGGCAGTTGTGTGTCTTTAGAAATAGCGTTATAACGGTGAGTGGACCTCTTAGAATAGTCGCTGCTACTGGTCTGGCTAGAGCTGGTGGTGGTCGTGCTTAAAGTGGAAAGGTCGCTAGAGGCTCGCGCCGAACGTAGTCGGGGCAGTACGGGCCCCTCCTCCGTCTCGGGTGACGTAGGCGCCGCTTCGTAGGACCAACCTAGCGCGCGCGCCGCCGACCATACCGCGAACACCAACGTGAGCATTGCGCCTATCGCGGTATCCGTCGAGCGCGTCTCCGACCCAACCCCCACAAACACTTTTTTATGAAATACATTGGTTTAAATTCACTTATAATTTAGCCGCACATTAAATTTCATCGTGATCGGAACCTTTTCGAAAATTACATTCCGATTAGAAAAAGCGCACGTGTTCGACAAACGATCGTTACACACGCGATCGCGACTACTACTGGACGCATCGGAACGAATGTACTCGTTTGAAGCATTCGCTTATATTATCTTTACATAAAGAGTTAATAAATAAATCATTTTATACTCGTAATCGAACGTTGATTTTAATTAGTTATAGTTACTGTTGTCAGTACGACATTTGATTGTATAAATATAACCTAATTTGTTCATAATATTTATTAAAAACACTGTTTAACACAACTACACAAAATTCCGCTAGAGGGCGCGAGAGCGTGCGTGTTGATAATATTTATGCAAAGCCACGGTCGTTCTGCGTGACGCGGCACTGTTGACGTTCGCGCGGCGCGGGGAACAGGTCGACGTCACACGCTGCTTGGCTCACCCGCGCCGCCACTCACCAAAAGGGCACGTTCTATTTTTATAAGCGACCCACAATCACATCACTACAAGAACCATGTACTAGAGCGTCGATTATCTCAACTTTTTGAGCGATATCACTTGTTGCACGCGCGTTATGTTCCGGTCGCGCCGACTCTGAACCGCCAATAAATCGATGACACCGGCGGAATCAATGCGGATGTGCGTGTTAAAATGTTCAGGCCGATGGAAAATTGTGTCAGCGGTGTTTCGGACAGGAAGAGCGTCACGGAGCATCCTGCGGCTGCCCGGCGGCCATATTGGCACCGCCATTTTGCTGGGGGTTGAAAAGGGGCGAGCCGCATGCGTACGCCGGTACGCAAACATCGAGTGGAAAACGTAGCAAGTCACCGAACGAACCATTTAGAGGAAGCGCAGCTCTACAACCTTGGCTAAAAGATTATATCTATTCGACTTGACATGTGCGTTTTTTGTAGGTCATGATACTGACCTGAAGTTGTTCTTGAATTAGATAATAATATATGACAAACTTATAAAATTGTATGCTCACTTTATAGCCGCCATTAAATTGAAAGAAATGTTTACATTAAAGTATGTTGATAACGTTTATTATATTTTTAATAATATAGTATAACTAAAACAGAAAAAGAAATTTTACAGTACTATTTGTTTTGAATCGCGAAGGTAAATCTCAATAAGATTTACCTTCGTGTTTCGGAGACTATCCCAAGATATATAATAGAAATAATAGCTTATATCAGGATTAAGCGTGCTATTATTATTTACTACAAACTAAACTATAATCAAATATAATTATGTTGTTGCAATCCATATTTTGCAACATAGAAACAAATGAAAAAGTAATGTTCAAGAGTAACACGTTTATTCCAATTGATTTCTTTCTCTACGTGTGTGTCTAAGTGCTACGTAGACCACGTGGCACAAGAACTTGACCGCTAGCTTTAGCAGTCATCAACCTCAAAGTGACAAATTAATTGATACAAACAAAACATGTCGCAGTGTTGGAGATTTATGACAAAGTTTATTTTCAGAACCTTACTTTTCATGGACATTAAAAAAAATGAGGTATGCATGGGCGTTGTCAGGATTATTTCTAGGAGGAAGGTTGGGGCCAGATCGTTAAAAATGGCTAGTGCGAGAGAATGACTCTTTCATTTCTTTATTTATAAATAATTAGTAAGAGTGCTAAATACCAATATTAATTTTTTGTTTGCGTAAACAAAATTATGATAAAGACACATTTAAACATGTTTAATATGGACCGTTGAGTGTTTGATTTGTTTTTTGTATTGTATTAAAACATAGACAATAAATAATAGATTATCTTCTAGTACCGTACCTACTCTATTAAGTACCTAATTTTACCCCTGATAATTATGGTATGTGAAACAAATAAATTAATTAACCGACTTCCAAAAAAGGAGGAGGTTCTCAATTTGACTGTATTTTTTTTTTTTCTTATGTATGTTTCATCAGAACTTTTGACCGTATGGACCGATTTCGACAAATTTTCTTTTAATCGAAAGGTGGTGTGTGTCAATTGGTTCCGTTTAAATTTATTTGAGATATAACAACTACTTTTCGAGTTATATCTAATAATGCGTTTTTACTTAACGCTTTTTTCGTCGACCTACGTTGTATTATACCGCATAACTTTCTACTGGATGTACCGATTTTGATAATTATTTTTTTGTTGGAAAGGAGATATCCCTAGTTTAGTACCATGATAAAGAAACCAGGATCTGATGATGGGATCCCAGAGAAATCGAGGAAAACTCTTAAAAATCCGCAATAACTTTTTACTGGGTGTACCGATTTTAATAATTTTTAATTTAATCGAAAGATGATGTTTGTCATGTGGTCACATATAAATTTAATTGAGATCTGATAACTACTTTTTGAGTACTCTTTGATAACGCGTAGTTACTTGACTATTTTTTCGTCGATCTACGTTGTATTACTCGTCGATGTAATTGAAGTCGGTTTTTTTTTTCGTTTGCGAGCAAACACAATTATATAGTACAAATTTAAGAATATGTATCGAGAATTATTAAAAAATAAATTAAATGGTATGTACATTACTTATGACCTTTTTAATATATACATACATACACTTTATTCTTAGTATTACCCACTAAACGAAAAGCAGAGGATTTTTTCTAGTCTATTCTCCTTATGTCCTCCTTCTTCCTATTTTCCTGAATATATTAATTTTTCTTGAACTTAATAACGACACATTATTTACATTATGCAAAAGTTTTAGTAATAAAAAGCAAAAAAGGTTATTCTAGAAAAATTTAACTATTAATTAATTTTATTAACTTGATTGATAAAATATTTTAAACAAAGAATGTTTAAGAGTATCATAAATAATAACTTCTTTAGATAGGCGTTTACTGTTGCAAACGAACAATATGGCGTATAAATGTTATAAACTACTTTGAATCGTAGCGGCCACGTCTCCAGCCTTATTATTGCGGTTGCGGCTGAAGATAATTGCAGTGGGATTGCACGAAGATACAATTACAGCGTGCATCTACTGTTGAAATACGTCGTGTAAAGGCACGGTAAACGAAGCTGTGTCTAATATCAAAATTTTAAAGAATATTAAATTTTAATAAAATATACATTTGTTAGTTTTTAATTTTATTTCAAGTGATCTTTAGCCGTTTCGTAAAAGTTTTGCAGTAATAATTAATATAACCTTATTTAAAAAAATATTAATGTTTATAAAAATTGCAAATTGATAGCTACGCGTTCATTTATTGAAGCGAATAAATTATAAATTCGATGCAGCCTTGAAAATAAAACAATAAAACGCCTTCACTCGTAGAATTCATTATGATAGAGTTATTATCACTGCATAGATTCGTACAGTCAATCTTGTATTCAATTGTAAATATTATGTAAGTGGAATCGATTAATATGTATACCAATTCTCACTTGCTCGCAATGTGCTGGGCATAGGCCTGTTTTCCCATGTAGGAGAAGGATCAGAGCCTAATCCACCACGTTGCTCCAATGCGGGTTGGCGTACATGATAACAACCGGGACCGATGGCTTAATGCGCTCTCCGAGGCACGGTGGGGAGACACACAAGGGCTGCACAAACACCTAGACCACGGCAAATATCTGTGTGGCCAATACAAATGTTTGTCATTTGCGGTGATCGAACCCGCAACAACAGACGAACAGAGAACAGAGAACAGAAACAAACGAGTGTTATGACCGTTGCGTCAACCCGTGGTCTATATAAATTCTATATAAACTAAATTCATAACAAATTTGTATATAAGAATATAGCCAACCCCCCTCTTCCTTCCCGTGGGTGTCGTAAGGGATAACACAGTTTGAGTACCACCTTGGAACTTAAAAAGCCGACCGATGGCGGGATACCCATCCAACTACTGGCTTTGAAATACACAGGCCGAAGACAGGCAGCAGCGTCTTCGGTGCGATAAAGCCAGCCCAATGGTCACAAACCCGCCGGCCCAGCGTTGTGACTATGGGCAAAACAGATGCCTTCACGCCATTTTTGGCTCGAACTTGTGGAGGCCTATGTCCAGGTACTGCGATAGACTGATGTGATGATGATGATGATAATGATAACAAATTTGTACAAAATGTAGAGTCCGTTTCCCCATAGCGGCAAAATGTACTAAAGTTGTTCGAAAGTATTTTTCTATAAAGGAAATGTTTTTACCTTTTAAATATCAATATGTTCCATTTTTACTATATTAATATTATATGAGATAATTATGATCAAATCTTTCGAAAAAATACATTTACATGTTATTTGTGTAAAGTTAAAGTGCGTATTTATAGAAATAGATACAACTCTGTGGCAAATTGAAGGGTGAACGGAAGGATGAACGAGCCGACAGCAGAATCTTAGCAACAGAGTTCCGTTTGTACACATTGAATGGCATTTGCAAATAGATCGCTAAATCGGAAATGTTTTTTATTTACTAGTAATATTTTTGTACAAATTATTCAACGAAAACTGCACTATCCACTTTAGACGTAAAAGGAAGTAGGTATCTTTAAAGTTTTTAGGATTTTTTTATCTTTTTCTTGACATAAATAACAAAATGAGCTGACAAATCTTCAATGAGCCGACAAGCTTTCTAGTACTAAGAGCCAACGTAAAATTATAAATACTATTTTTTACATATAAATTATGGATAAAAAAGTCCCATATAACGTTTATTCTCCTAGTTAATAAGCCAAACTATCTTTTCTTTGTTGATGCTAAATTGTTTGATGTTATTAAGTGACCGTGGAAGACCTATGTCGTCTAACGCCACCGGGTTAATTGGGTAATTACTTAGTAAACGTCCACGATAAATTACATAGTCTTAAAGTGATTATTTCAAAGGCTATCACTTAACAAGCTATCACAAGTGTGTGAAATACACCCGTAGTTTCATTGCACTACCATTGCTAATTAGTACGTGTGTTTTTGTTTTGAATTAACAGATATTGTTTATTCTTACACATTATTTTATATTTGTGTGAAAATATACGACATCTGAAAAATTGACAAAACAATATCTGACAACGTAATATACAGTAACAACTTAATATTAATCGTAAATACCGTTTACAACAAGTACACATCTTCATTTATATGACTTTTTTTATATGACTATAACACATAAATATCTACATCTTGACTCAAATTTAAACGATTTTGATTTAAAAAAAATGCTGGAGACTCGTTTAAGCCACTACAAATGTCTAATTTTATTGAAGTAGATTACATCCTATGAATCTTTTTTGATATATTACAAAGTTATAATAGTTTGGTTTATAATAGTTTAATAGTTGGTACACCTGTCAAAAGCTTTTGGAACAATGTTAATTTGCAGTTGTATATGTAAATGTTTTTATAAGGATACTAAAGGACTTTATAGTGACTGTGTTATAATCAGCAATGATAGAGCTAATTTTTTTTACAATATGAGCTTAAAAACAAAACATTGGATGAAATGTGTGTGTAATATATCTTATCTGTACTTCTGTAGTACTAATAAATATCTTGAAATTCATTTAAGTCACAGCGCATATGTATAATATGTTTATGTGTCGAAAGATAGAGAAAACCGCGTTCTATTTGACATTTAAATGCGCTCTTTATTGGCATTGTTCACATTTCTGTGCTCGGTAAAATATGAGATGTGTTTATTTATTTATTTATTTAATATTCGGAAAACCAACAGCACAAATAACAACACATAGCAAATTGAACTAAACAACATTTGGCTAATGAAAGGTCTTCACGTAAAAGAACTAGTACATAAATAAACATATCATGCGGACAGAGTAATTGCACGTCAAGATATTATTACATAACCTTTTTTAAACATTACATATACATATATCAACTAAACAATGCAAAGAAATTCTGGTTCAATACTCTCCTCGCCACCACCACACCTGAACTGAATACATCAAAATCGCACTGTCTACACAGATTATTTAAGCCTTTACTCGCGCGCCACAGGAAAGCATTTTGACAGTAATTTGTGGATACCAGAGGTAGTTGAATAGGCGTATAATGCCGTACTGATTTCAATGGTACAATGAAATTAATTTTAGAAAGTAGTTCCGGAGAGATAATTTTATTAGTAATAAGTTTTATTAAAAAAATTTACATGCTTGGGTGGATTCAATAAGTTATTGCAAGCTTAATTTCATCAAAAGTGTAATTATTAATAAGTAACCTTCGTATTTTATACAATACTAACTAAACCGACGAACTTCGTATGTACGGCCATACGGAATTCGTCGGTTTTTTTTCGTCGGTTCGGTTTTGCGTCATCATTTAATTTTCTTTTTTACAAACCTTGTTCAGACAATAAAGCACACAAATTTTTTTAAAATTAATTTTGTGTAGTTGTTTGGAATTTATGTGCACACATACATTTCGTAGATTTATTTTTGTCTTTTAAACAGTTTAAGCGATCACCGTAGCCTATAGACGCTTACAATACTACAAGGATCGCAAGTGCGTTGCAGATCTTACCCCCGATTCCCCCGGGAGCTCTGGTCACCTTACTCACCACAGAAACACAACACTGCACGAGAGCAGTATTATTTAGCTGTGATCCTATATAAGGCCTCGACCTTTCCCCAGTCGGACTGTTCCAGATTTTGAGCTTGCTCAATATCTGGAGCAGCCCGACTGTATATCTTGGTGTGCCCTATCTCAGTTAAAACGTAAAGATGTTATTAACACAATTACGCATGTTTTACCTTGGTAATCAATATAAATCCCACCAAAAACATTTTCATGTAAAATGTTGCCAAGACGAGATCATATGGCTCGCACTGTCAAAAAGTTATCAGATCTCATGTAGAGCCAAGCTTCTAACTCTACACGCCCTAACTCTACAAGCCCTAACTTCACAAACTCTACACCTTAGTCAAAATATGTGGCTTGGCCGTTTCGTTACTACCGGCTGCCGATGTTGTTGATGACGACTGCTGGTGAGGTGGACTACTGCTGCTGGCTATGCTGCCCCCTGCCTCTTCATTTTGGCCCCGTCGCGGGAATATATATATATATATATATATATATATATATATATTCTCTTTTTATTTTTATTTGTATTATATATCAATTATTATTCTTCTTTTTATTTTTTCTTTAATAGAACTATTGTACAACAGAAAAGTAATAAACAGTGAATAAATTTTTCACCTCACGTGGCGGTAGCGAAACGGCCAAGCCACATATTTTGACTAAAGTGTAGAGTTTGTGAAGTTAGGGCTTGTAGAGTTAGGGCGTGTAGAGTTAGAAGCTTGGCTCTACATGAGATCTGATAACTTTTTGACAGTGCGAGCCATATGATCTCGTCTTGGCAACATTTTACATGAAAATGTTTTTGGTGGGATTTCACTTCTTTTTGTAAGTTGCTTATGACAATATTTTGGTATTTTGTTCATTTTTTCTTTCTTTGTTTTGGGGTGTCTTTCTTGCAAATCAGAGGTGCCTTTTTTCATAGATCACTCTCTATCTTTGCCTTTTTTCTTTGTTGGTTTACTGTTTATAATAAGCGATAGATCAAGGCGATACTTGGCTTTTAGGCGATTATATTCGTCTATAGCTGCCTGTTGTACTTTAATACTACTAAAGTCAATATTTATCTAATAACCAATTTTTATTTTTTATGTATTTTATTATTATTATTTATAACAATGAGCAACAAGGAGTCCCTATATCAATTTTCAGACCTCTAGCATCAAAATTTGCGGAAGTCTCATACAAACTTCCATCCCCTAGTTTAAGGGGTTGGGGGGTAAAAGTTTCAACCACCAAATTTCAGCTTTCTGGGACTTCAGCAAGTACTCTAAGAATTTTGATGATCATCAGTGAGTGACGAAATCGGGGTTTTTTAGATATCAATAAAATCTAAAGTATAAGAGCTATGCAATTGAAACTTTATATAGTTAATAAGTCCACTATTGACATCATATACCGAGAATTTTGTTTATCTAGTATAATCCGAACCCAAGTTATGAGGGTTCAAAAAAACGACGAAGCGCTTCAAGAAAAGATAGGTAGTGCTTTTCGTTTTTTTTTTTTTGGCTCGTCTTGGCGGGGGCACTACCGAGCCCCCAGATAAAGAACAGTAATAACACTAAATTGACCGCAAATGACGAATACGGACAATACTCTCAATAAAAGTAATATGTGTATAATAAAACCGAACAAACAAGAAACGTAAGAAAACTGCAAAGTAGACGAAAACTTAATAGTTTATACATATAATTATAGAATAACGTTAAATAACACGAAATCCACAGCAATAAATATATCAGAAAATTACTTTGCTGTCTTGAAGAAAAACCACTATAAGAGAACTTAATAACTATGTCAAACGAAGAAATACAAATATAGAAAACACCAACTGGTTTATCTCCTTAAATACACTGACTCTATATTATCTTTCATAAATCACCAAATATTCACACCAAAAACTATTGTAATTAAGCTTTCACTCTAAATCAATAAATAAATTTTTAAGATGAAATATCAAAAATATTTGTCGATTTTTATTTTTTATGTATTTTTTATTATTATTATTTATAACAAGAAGTAACAAGGAGTCCCTATATCAATTTTCAGACTTCTACCATCAAAATTTGCGGAAGTCTCATACAAACTTCCATCCCCTATTTTAAGAGGTTAGGGGGTAAAAGTTCCAAGTTTTAGAATTTTTTTGTTGTTTGTGTACTAATACTAGCTTGCATACCAAATTTTAGCTTTCTGGGACTTCAGGAAGTACTCTATGAATTTTGATGATCATCAGTGAGTGACGAAATCGGGGTTTTTTAGATATCAATAAAATCTAAAGTATAAGAGCTATGCAATTGAAACTTTATATGTTTAATAAGTTCACTATTGACACCATATCCCCAGAATTTTGTTTATCTGGTATAATCCAAACCCAAGTTATGAGGGTTCAAAAAAACGACGAAGCACTTCGAGAAAAGATAGGTAGTGCTTTTCGTTTTTTTTTTTTTTTTTTTTTTTTTTTTGTCTTGGCGGGGGCACTACCGTGCCCCCAGATATAACCAATATTAGTTTAGAAAATGGATTTCAAAAAAATGATTCGGCTATTCTTATAAACATTAAGATATTATTCAATAGGTTAATGAGATTTTCCTCCATGCCTGGATGATAAAATTATTTGTTGATAGTATAAATCACATGAAAGAACGAAGAAATTGGTTTATATCATATCACAGTGTCTTTACTCTGCTCTGCAAAACTGATTACAGTTACGGCCGAACCCAATATTCAGTCTATCTCTGGTTATGTCCTACTAGAGACAGAAATATCTATCTATCATTCATTTTACTGACCCAATAAACTTGTCGACGATAGGCAATCTTATCCTTCAAAGCTATCTATCGACGAGAGGGAGGATAGCTTACCAGAGATAACAGTTCGTATGAAAATCACAGTTTAAGCGTCCCAATAATAATAGAGTTCTATCTGTCAGTAACGTTGGTTATCTTTAGTAACAACAATATCCGATCTATAGTTTTCGGGGGATAACTAAGATTTCTTAATTGCAAAAGTATTTTCTTTGTTTAAAATAAAATTAATTTCGAGTGAAAAATAATGGCAGACTCAAGTTCAAGTAGAAGTTCAAGTGATATTGCTCTTTTGCAACAATTAATTGAATAAAAATAATAAGTTTCTTGTGAAATAATACTTTACTCATCTTGTGAATAAAACAAACAATTTGGTGAATGATTGTATAATTTGCAATGATTTGTATAATTTGAATTTTGATTTGTAAAAAAATTATACAAATTCAAACGAAACGACGATTCAATAAAGCGTAATGGCCTCGTAGCGTCTTTTCGTGTCGTGTTAAAACGTTCCGTTACTAGATTTACAATGCATTCCATATTAAAATAATATCATTTATTATAAATTAAAAAGTCTGTGTAAAAATTAATTTTTCCATATTTTTATAAAACAAGATTACTTTAATATGAATAAAATTTGTATGACAAATTTAAATACTACAAAACATCTGTGTAACATAACTGAGGCCGTCTGTGACGCTGCGTATACCTGAATGTAAGGGAGAGCTCAGGTAGCCGGTCTATCTACAGCTAACTGGAGATAGTAGTCCCCTATGCGAATTATTGGGACAACTACAAAGGATAGATAGTTAGTTATTAGCAGTCGATGATAACTACCTATCTCTATCTTTAGATTGAATATTGGGTTCGGCCGTTAGTCAACTGACAGCCTATACAATTTGAATTTGTATTAAGTTATATTTATATGTACAAACTCACGCCATCTAGTACGAATAAAGTAAACTGTTTGAGCAGTTACTTTATCCAATGAACGTATTTTTCTTATCGGAACAGATGGCATTTATAATTTGTTTTACTAAAATATTAAAGAAAGAATTTAGGATAAAAAGTTCGTAAATTACATAAATTAGGTAGGTTACCTACCTACTCACATATAATTATTTATATTATAGACCAGGGGTTCCCAAACTTATTTTGTCTACTTTTAGAATAAATTATTTTATAGTAGTATAGTACCCCCCATTTTTCCACCAACTTAAAAAGCACTATAACTTCAAATTAAATTAATTATTGCGAGCTATATTAACGGAGATTAGACATTAATTCTAAACGAGACTTTTACTATAACCCTCAAGAGTTAACTTAAGACTGAGCTTAACTGAGCGCAGTAGATAGTACACAGCGGCGCTCAGGTCTCAAGTTAACTCTTACGGGCTACATCTGCCAAAGAAGATGATTATTGAAACGCAACTTTATAGTATTTAGACAGAGTATCTTTTATTAAAAATTAAAACAAACATAATCGATTCTAATATAAAAACTAACGTGAAGGATGATTTAAATCGCCCCCCAAGCCCCTACACAACTCCACCATTTTTTTCTGGGTCTCTTACCCCCCCTGTCCCCTTTATGCCTGCAGCGCCCACAGGGTTTTCGCCCACTTTGGGAAAGGCTGTTATAGACTTATATAGAAGGCTTATAAATATAATTACAATAATAACTTTAACTTGAAATGTTTGAACATTAGAATTGATGTAATCTTTGAACTACTAAAGCTCATAGGACTGACTATTGATCACATCTTATGCATAGTATAACTATAATTTTTTGTTTCTAAATTGTAATAATCTTACTGTAACGATTCCTTCGTAGTCTATGTTCAAGTGATTTTACCGGGTGTGATGCGGCTGGGTGTCATCCTGGGTGCTGCTTCGCTTCCTTTTACGGCGGAAGCACCAGTCCTGGCCCATCGCATCACAGCCGGCGTGCCGCGAGCCTCCTCCGCCCAGCGCGCCTCTCACTCACTCACCATAACCTTACGTCAAAGCCTTTTTAAGGTTTTAGACGCATTCACATATTTCGTGTTCTGTATCGTATAATATTATAAAGTATATTTTAACGGCAAATAACTGTTTATTATTTCGTATTATTATATTTATCGGGTTGATGTTACTTCGATGTCTTTATTAGGAATATTTTACATTCGTTGCACGTTCTTGTTGTACTAAATATATTTTTGGCACTGCAAAGTTCTTCGTAGTTACCTAAAAATTATCTATTTAATTTATGAGTTCAATGGTATTTTGAAAACAGGTCACAACACTAATTTATTTGGTAGATTAACAATTGTCCATGTCTTACGTTATGATAAAAACGAGCTTCCGTTTTAATTCTCCTGTTTAGCTTAAAAGATTAAAAAGGGCATTCGTTTAAATAATTCATTATTTTAATATAGTAACAAAAATGATGTTCTAAGACTAATCAATAAATATGTCTTACACACGGTCGTCTGTTCCTACGACGAGGTAATGCGTTTGGTATAGATAACAGCTGACTGATAGAGTTACATATTTTTTAGAAAGAAATTTACATATAATATAAACAATAGATTTATAAATAAACTAGCTGTACCCGCGACTTCGTCCACGTGGAATTTAACAAAATAATTACCTATTTTTCAGTTTGCAGAGTTATAAAATAAAAAAATCTAAAATAAAAATAGCCTAAGTTACTCCTTATTACATCAGCTATCTGCTAGTGAAAATCCCGTTAATATCGGTCCAGCCGTTTCAGAAATTATCCGCAAAAGACAGACAGATAGACAGACAATAATTATAAAAAATGTTATTTTAGTAGATATACCGTGTATATGTTTGTGTACCATACATGTGAATTTAGTTAAAGGCGGTTATTTTAATATTACAAACAGATGATAACTAGCAAATAAGTGTATAGACATAGATAAATAGACATAGATAATAAAATGAATAAAATGTTCAGAAATTATGAATTAATGAATAATGAGTGATCAAAGAGTATTTGCCAGGAAAAAAAACCGTCAGCGTCGAACCACGACCTAGTCTTACTAGGTAGTCACAGGACTGTCAATCTGTAGTTTGTATGATAAATCGCCTGTGGTATTAATATAATTATAATGCATGTTTAACAAAAGGCATGGGCGTTTTGAGCCCGTGGATGTAAATTTTTTAAGTTAAAAAAAATTACAAACAGACACTCCAATGTTATGTCCACAGTTATTTCATATCTATCTTACTGGTAGGTACTCGCGCGCGGTAAATGCGGCTTTTCTTTCGTAAATCACGATTTTACGGGAATTCTGGGATAAATATAGCCTATATATTGCCCCGCAAACTATTCTATTCTTCAGTAAAAGATCCATAAAAATCGGATCAGCCGTTCCGGAGATCAGCCCGGACAAACAGAAAGACAAATAGACTGAGAGACAGACAAACATTTTTTTTTTGTGTTTGAGTATGCACTTGAAAAACAACCGTTATTTTGAAATGATAGATAGACACTTAAATTTTATTTGTATGGTTGTATGTATGCTTGTCTGTATGTATTTATGTATGTATTAATGTATGTATGTATATAGTATAGATATATACATTTCAAAAAGATACTATTATATGTAATGTGATATTTTTGTTTATGTATGTATATCATTAGCAACATAATCTGTGTTTGTATTACATACACATTGTTATTTATAATCACGAAAGTACATATACGTTTTTTTTTTACTCAAAAAGTCGAAATTAATAGTGTATTTATACACAATTTTATCTAGATTACAATAAAACTCCATCTACTAATCACTATAGAACTACAGTAGAACGACTTCTTACAAGTACAGGTAGGTGCTAATGTAATTATTTTTTATGGACTGAACATAAAGAAAAAAAGGCTTTTTAGAAAGGGTTTTCAAAAGACGAGCTCTTTTGAAAACTACCTGAGATTGCTTGGTGCATTCAAAAAGCGCGATGAGTACCTGTCCTGATTTCTCTTCAAACGTAGCTACCTATTCTACTTCTGTATGTGTAAATCTGTGGGAGCAAATTGTTTTTAAGTATACGCGTAGAGCTTAACTTCATTTTAACCTTTTCGAATCTATTTCCCAATATGTCAAATTGTGACAGACTGATGGAAAAGGGTTTCAACTGAATCATGTCATGAATTTTTTCGTTGAAAGCGAGCGGTATTGTCGTTAATCTAAAACATTATAGGTATTTACATGTAAAGTTGTATCAACGTAACATAGATATACAAATAATCTTGAATTAAGAACTGGCAGGTTGCAAGTAGCAGTATTCAAAGTAACATTTATTACCTCCTCTGGTATGATATATAAATATCTAATAAATTACATCACTTAGGGTCTGTTTCGCGGATTGTGAGCGCTGTTTGAGGGATTATTTTTATATAAATGGTCGGCAAGCAAACGTACGTACACCTAATATACATTTTTTTTATATAATTTTCTTTATTACCATTGACTTCCACTAAAGTAACAAGATATTTCTATTCGAATCTGAAAGCTGTTGTTTCATAATTAAGGAGAAACAGTTCCTAAGGGCTTATTCTATCTCCTTCTGTTAAAGTCTATTCGTAACTTATTTGCAGGATAAATTTTAACCACAACCGGTGGAACCGGCTCTTAGTTTTGTATCAATTTACAATTCTCATGTCCTACATGCCAAATAATATATATAAAACGAAAAATAAACGACGTTTCCGTACGCAGTTTAATATTATTTTACATTGTGATAAAGAGCGAGAGGGGTGTGTATTAATGTGCGTCGTTGAGTCATTGTTTGATCCTTTGATGAAAGCGTTGGTATTCAACATTATAAATTTATAAGTTAATTTTCTATAATAAGTTAATCGTAAGTGCGATGATGCATTGGATGACATTATAATTATTATTGTGACTATATATAGTATATATATACAGTAGGGAGATATGTAATAAAATAAAAAATATATTATTCAAATTAGAGATAGGAATTTATATTTAATTGAGGTAAAATTGTTTGGAAATTAAGTTATGATTTGTTTTTATTCGTTTCAAATTAAAAAAAAAATTAATTGGAATTTCAAAATGCCAGACAAAAGGGAACTATTGTATTAACATATCTATAATTGTAGTTATTTAATTTACAATACTTATAGGTAAGCTTTCAACTCAAGCCCTATATTTAATTTCATTAATTTTAACTTAACATATACTGTACAGTTTATAAGGTTAATCAAAATATTATATTTTTATAACCGTGTATTAATCCTAATAATTAAAATATGTCATTTTATAATATTATTATTTTATGCAGTAAAAAGTTAAAAATTAGAAATGAATATAATAAGAGAAAGTAAAATAGAGATGTTTGGTGTCATATTGACATATAAATAAACTTATTAGACTTTACCAACATACATATGCTTATATTCAAAACGATGACACGATAAAATTTATTCATGCAAGATTATGAACATCATTATCGCATGCGTAGCACTTAAGGTCTCTGTTTACATGTGTATGTCACTGTGTGAACGAGGTTTTTAGAAATTAGGATTAACTTTTTACTATACAGTACCCTAAAGGTTAATGGTCTATGATCAATTTAATATAGTAAACTGTATACTTAGATTATATGATTCAGTATGCAAGACACGACACATCACATAAAGAACCGCCAGTACATCCCGAGATACAATTCATCTAGGCTTTATATCATTGGTATTTTATTGTTATTGTTGAGAATTAAGATCGGAAGCTCGTGTTTAGATGAGGGGCGGTAGTCGCGCGTGACTAGTCGCGCGGTCGCGGGCACTGGTGCGGCCCGGCGGCTGACGTCAGAAGGCCCCGTTCGCGCATGCGCCCGAGCCCCCGTACTCAAAATCTAGAGAGTCCTATACCTCGAGACCTCAACGCTTTGGGACTAAATCGATTTTTTAAGGTGCAGTTTCACAGAACCCGATACTTAACATTTACTCACTATTAACAAATTGACTACTTTGTATTCCATACGATGTATTAGTACTCAAAAGTTTCTTTTTATGAGCAAAAATTTTTATGATCATCTAATTTTTTCATATTTTTTTTGAGTGTGTGGTAATAAGATTTTTTTTTTATATAAAATATATACCTACTTAGAGTAAAATTTTGATCATGACCTGTATTTATTTATTTATAAAAAAAACATATATTTGAATAAAAATTGTAATTAGTAACAAAAAGAATAATTTCGTTTTAAACAATTAATATATAAAAATAATTGCTTGCTGAGGGTGTTATAGTGATTTATACATTGTGGATAATGCATGACGTGATTCAGCTACAACTCAGCTACGATCTCCGAGGCTACGCACGTAGCTATAGAATGCGGTGATTCTGACACTAAACAAATGATGCGTCGAGATTGCTTAGTAGTACGCCATGTCATTTGCATAGATTTGTTTTAGAATAAAACGAAATGAAGTATAGTAATTTTTTTAATGTATATATTTTTTAATATTAATGTAATAGCGTATTGAAAGATTCATTATAAATTCAATAATAAGCTAATTTGCTAATTATGTAATTTTAGAATTTAATAATTAATAAAATATCCTAATATATGAATGAATCCTATAATATGAATTTAAATTATGGAAATAAACACTTAAATGATTCTTCGTAAGAGGACAAGAGGTTTTTGCATAGTTGTTGGAATTTGCAAGAGGCTTATAGTGTAGTGTAGTATAGTTAACGTCTCTGATCATTGTTCTACATTAAATGTATTCAATGATCTGGAAAATTTAATCATAATCAATGCCAAAGTTTCAAAATTTCGAGCTCAACTCGAGTGTCATGTCATGCATTTTTGGCAGACAGAAAGATTTATAATAGAAATATATTTTGAAAAGGACATTGTTATAGACTTTTTCATTATTGAAAAAATTAGAATAGATATTGTGCTCAGCTGTTAAAAAAAGACTAATCATTATGCGAAGAAAATATCGTCTTCAAAGTTGCGATAGCTACTATTCGAAAGACAAGGATTAAATTGCTTGAATATAAAATATATTCTATAGGAATATCCCTTGTGACATTCATAATTTTTCCTTCCTAAGATGGAATACCTTTCAGGGCAGGAAAATATTTGGAGGGTAAAAAATTTGAAGGTAAAGGCATTTTAGGATCACCGAGGCAAAGTCGATTTTAAGACACACTACGCATTATAGGACATTTTTTGATTAGAAACGTAATATGTTAAGGAAACAAGAGTTTGGTCTTGCGAATCTTACAAGTTAACAGACAAGACAGTAAGGTTACCACTTTAATAAAGATAGCATAAAGATGTTTAACCGTCTCTTGCGTTACTATATTAAAAGATTATGTTGATTGAAGGCAGTCAAACATTAAACTGATATTAATACGAGTACATAGCGATTCACATTTTAGTCTGCTTTAAATTTCATACAATACAGTTCTTTTTCTGTTTGTACTGTATAATCATGAATTGTTAGAGTAATTTATATCCTTTTCTAGGCCTGAATACGAGTATATCTACATAGAATTTTATTACAAACAATCAAACATTATTCATTTTACAAGTTTATCAAAAATCTGTATACATAGCCGAGGATGTCGTGTCAACTATAAACACCGAATTTTTAGTTCCCGTGTAGAATGTATGAAGATGCGACAAGGGAGCATGCGCAAGCAAAACATCTTGTACTTTAGTAAGCAAAATGTCTCGTGAAGACGAGCAGTGTCGATCAGATATGTTATAACCTCACATTACAGGCAAAAATGTTGTATGTAATATGTACTGTAATATTGAATTCTATGTACGAGTGTATTATTCAATATTTTATTTGAAAACAATTAAGAAAATATCTTATACGCAGCGGCCCTACAAATATTTAAATATTATAAAAAAGTATATGAAATAATGACAAGAAATTATGCTAATTATTTATTTTTATTAAAACCTAATGCTAAATATCTCAATTTCATATCGCTGCCAAACAAAAATATAGAACTATTAACATATAATAGATATTCTTTAGTTTAGTAACATAAATTGCCATTCACGAATGAATGAATATTTTCCCTGATTAATACGAGAACATCCCTTAATGCCTGTGACATATATGTACATTATAAGTATATAAAGTGCCGCAAGTGACTATAATAGCTCAAGAGGCCACGGGAGGCAAACTGTCGTCATTTTATAAAAGCTGAAACTTTCTAAACGCATGCTCCCAACACTAAGTTAAACCTCATAGTGGCTTTGGCAGATACCAGGTATCAATTAAAAAAAAAGTGTTGAATACATGGTGTGACTAAAAAAAGGGAATGATAAAACAGATAACGTAAAAATAAATAAACATTAAGCAGAAATATAATTAAAACAGTTTTTAATTTTGAATTGGAGAGCTGACAGTTTTTTTTTATACAAAAGTTGGCAAACATGCGTACGAATCACCGGATAAGTGATTACCGTAGCTTATAGACCTGCAACACCAGAAGCATCGCAAACATGTTGGAAATCAAAATCAAAAATTACTTTAATCAAATAGGTTTCAAAATCAATTACCATAATATTATATTTAGCTAAATTAATTAATTATTATAGCTAAAAGTGAAGTTACCACCGATTCGGAATTCAGATTCTGTAGAGAAGAATCGGGAAAAATCTCGGCTGTTACCTACTCATAAAAAAACATGTATTATTATAAAAATAATATTATATTGCATGAAATACAGCTTCAATAAATCTACAAATCTGTATCGATAATATAATCCTGGACCGAATAAGGAGCTATACATTTCTTTTTTAATTTTTAATTATAACGTTGCCGACGCTACCCCCGAACCTGCCAAGGAGCTCGACTACCTTATTACCACCACTCACTACCACCATATGAACACAACACTACTTGAGAGCAGTGTTATTTAGCTGTGATCTTCTGTAATGAGATTCTGATGGTTGAGGTACCGTCCCAGACGGACTGCTCCTAATTTTGAGCAGGATATATCCTGCTGTGACCTCCCAATCAAGTTATAGGTAATTATTGCCGATATGAAAGATCCACTAAAAGGCAACGAAGTATATTGGTTTTTGAAAGATGAAATAATAACTATATAATGCTAAACTTAACTAAATAACTTTGTGTTAGGATGTTGTTTATGTATTTAATAAATATGAAATTAATAAATTTAATATAATTTAATAAACCATCTACAAAGTAGATTAAGATCTTTATCCAATCTGTTTTATTTAATGAAACAACTGAAGGGAATAAAGAGACTAGCATTGAAAGATAGCTTACGGCTATGAAACACCGGTTAAGAGGGGGCTAGGTTGTTTGACGTCACTTGCGTGACGTCAATCCCGGGGGTGGGGCGCGGCCGATGACATAGAGAGACTCGAGTAATAGCTGCTATACAAAATATGTTCCTACTGCTATTATGACGATCTGAATTTCTATCAGATTAAGATAAATGCATACATTTGTAGAGTAGAATTTATCCATAGAGTCGATGTAACATATCGACACCTCCGGCGCATAAGGTCGTATACAGAATATGGCAAGTTTACAGTATGGCCATTTAAAGTTTACTTTTGTCACTACTCGAAAACGAGAAGGAAATTTAAATTTTCTAAAACTCGTTAATTAAAAGTAATAATAAGATTCTTATTTCAGGAATTTATAAAACTCATATACGTAATTACGATAATGTAAAATATAGGTTTTCAATAAAAAGGGCGTTAAGACCTTATGCGTCGGAGGTGTCGATATTTGTGTAATAAAAGATGTGACCTCACTCATTCAATTCATAATAAAATAATAAAATTGTTAATGGATAATGAAATTAAAATATTTTTAATATTTTCTACGGAAAAAATTAAAATATTATATCATTGTGTTAATATAGGCTGTATCTTCCTACCTACCTGTAATAGGTATTGTAGTATTGTAAGAAAAAAGAATATTATGCTATAACGCCATCTATCTTTCACATCGTCAACTAATATTTCAAGAGTAGACATAACTTCTTGGCAAGCTGAAGCAACTACGCCGGCGGAATTCACTTCAGGAGTTTCGTCAAATATCTTCAAATTACTCATAGATGGCGCTTTCTGAGGTTTAAGTTTCTACAAATACGTATTAGGTGGTACCTACCAAATGATGAGTATTATTTTATAAGCCACTACTTTAATTGATAGTTTAATGCTTTTTATGGGACATAGGAGTAAATTTTATTAGCTTGTAAAACATTATTGGCGCCCATTAACCATAAATATTAAACCGAATTTAGTTCAACTTTAACTACCGAAATAAAATTAAGCGTATTGTTTATTTCAAATCTAAAACAATATTTGTATGTTGAAATTTCGTAAAAGGATATTTTCTTGGTAAGCTATAGAGAGCAAGCAAACATTGGCTTTTTAAAATGTGTCCCTCAAGCTCAAAATACGAAAATGACCGTAACTAATTTATTTGTTTATTTTGACTTTACTAAAACATATTAGATAAGACATAAACAGTACGGGAACAATAGTAGCCTGTAGCTATTAAGAAAAGTAATATAAAAACAGTAAATAGCTCATATACTTGAAGGAACTTATGATTCCGAGAACATGAGGGAGCTATGCTTGGAAGCTATGTGGGTGTCAAGATTGTTTGCAAATATTTGCTATCCAGTCGGTATTATGATAACAATAACTATGTTTGCTCGCAAACTAAAAAAAAACGACTTCAATCACATCGACAAGTAATACAACGTAAGTAGACGAACAAAATTAACAAATACACTAGTTGCCACTACGATTTTTGAAGGTTAACCTCGATTTCTTTAGGATGCCATCATCAGTACCTGGTCTCCTTATCATGGTACTACCCTTAGGATATCTCCTTTCCAACAAAAAAAAAAGAATCATCAAAATCGGTTCACAAAAGCCGAAGTTTTCCGCGAACACACATAAAAAAAAAATCTATATACGGTCCAATTGAAAAACCCCCTTCTTTTTTGAAGTCGGCTAAAAATGGATGCCATAATTTTGAAAATTTTATAAGATCATTTATTTTACGTAGGTTAGATTTTATCAAATAAATTTTCTCAATATTTTATTTAAGGTTATGTAACAACTTTCGTTTCCACTTACGAACAACAAATTCGTTTAAGAAATCCGAATAAAACTGCAAAGATACTCAAAAGAAGTTAAGGTAATGTGTTATTAAAGAATTGAATTATTATATGCCAGGAATGATATAATGATAATAAGACTAGCAATTCACATTCACAAGCGCTGCGTAGTTTGTTACGAAATCAGACAATACAAAACTAATTGTTTTAAATATCGCGAATTAAATATAAAAAAAATTGTTTTATCAGATTAGTAAATAATCTAATGAGCTAAACTATGTTTGTGAAACCAAAGACTAACGCGTTTTAAGCTACGTCTTTCAAGGGCTTAAAAGGTTCGGTTCACGATGCGATCGAATGAAATAATCGTGAATTAATAATATAGAAATAATGAAGTAAACGAGCTTACTCGTGTCTAAATAGTTTACGTCCATATTTGTGTTATAAGACACACAAATTAGCTTAGTTTCAGTCGGAGAAAGTATCGGAGTTACATTGAATAAGGTAACAGTAGCCTGACACAAAGATCAGTGACGTCAATCCACATCTGTAACGTGAAGATAAAATCAGCGGTAAGCGTGTGGTACCGGTAAGCACCGTGGATGCAAAGTGCACGGGTAGTTCTGGTGGAGGTTGAGTCTCGTAGAGACTACAGTTGTATGAACTCACAGATAAATAAACAGAGGTTTGTTGGGTAGAATGGATAACCATAGGCGAAACGAATAAGATACCTGCTTAGTGATAACAATATGTATGAAGACAGAATAACAGAATGAACCCCAAGGATGGGCGTAACGCAGGATGGTCCGCCCTGTCGGAGACGTAAACTCGTCGTACGATTGAGAAGCAATTTGCGACGTAGTTTTTTGCTCGATTTTTCCACTGTTCGCCCACATGATGATACATAATAATATTTATTAAAGGGACACTTTCTTTCACTAGCTAATATACAATCATCTGTATAGAATAAGGGTAAAAGTGTGTATGTTTGTATATATATACAAATATAATTATGTACATGTGTATATTGGTATGTATATTTTATACGACGTATTTGTTATTAAAGTAAACTTGCAACTAGGTATACATAGCTGTTCAGTATGCTATTTACAAATATTTTTTTTATATGTTGCTAGGATTTTTCTTATATACTCTTATAAGTATACGTACATAAACGTTAAAGTTAAATAAGTAGCGCAAGATGTAATAAATTAAAAATTTAATAAAACTTACACTGTTTCTCCTGCTATATGAAATTCTTTCTCATGACCATGGGTTAAGATAATAAGAGATAAGTTCATATTTGTCATCAACCTTATAAATATGTCATAATTCTGTATACTTTATAAGTGTAGAGTATATAATTTATGCAACTTTATAACAAATACTCCAATATAGTTATGTATATAAAGGACTAAAATAATGTTTATTTTACCAATATTCAATTTGATATGTAAAGATGAGTATCGAATCTTCGCAAATACTTCAATAATTATTTATTTCACAGTCACAAAGTTACATTTTGTTATGATAAACAAATGACATAGTCTAAGGTTTCGCTACGGTTTATGGCAGCCGAGAAGTAGGTAAAAATAAAAACACGGACGTGTAAAGTGGAAATAAATAAAGTCATGAGTGTACGTAATAATTAAAGATGTCAAATACCATGTAATACAATTTATACTTGTAATATTAGTTGCAACAAAATTATTATTGATATTATTATGTATTATCGTATAATATTTTAATAGTAGCGGATTCTGTTCTGCGTGAAATTGAAAAAATTGCTACGTTTTTTTAATTTTCAAATATTCTTCATAATTTTCTGAAATTTTCATCCGTAATAATCGTCCACAAAGTATTAGAAAACGCGCGCGACTTAACAAAACAAATTTAGCGCTTAGCATCACATTTAGCGATTCATTTTTATATATTACATTAAGTGTTTATAAAAATATGTTTATTTGCATTCAGTTACCAACACAAAGCTATAAACGAATTGATAATACTGAATTATTCATTTATAAAATTATTTAATTACATCGCAATCTGGTAGTCGAAGGCGCAGACAAGTTTAAACTAAACTTAGCTCCTATGAAAACGTTTAGCCTTGATATTCTCATTTAAAATTAATTCATATTTTGTTTAGACTCATATCATGTATGTAAATTACTTTTGACAAAATCCTTAGCTTTAGAGAAAACGTTAAAAGAGATCGATATTTTACAGCTTTAAGCATCGTCGAAAAGCTTCGTATGTCTATGTATGTTCTGTTATATACTGTATGTTACTGTGCTCTAAATCCATATATACGTGAAGGTGAGTTAAACTCAGGTGTGGTTTCGCATGAATCCTTTCATCACTCAGGCTGTCTTACAAACTGTATACATGTTTATAGCTTAAATTAATATTTTAAAATTACTTTCACGTATATATGTTATTAATTTCATTTATAGTATTTATTACCTAGTTATTATTAAATATTTATTACGTTTTACACTAATACTACAAAAGTTTTTCTTTTTTCTTTTGTTATTGCTTTTATACAGCAAACTGTTTTAACAAAAATGCCAGTAGGTCATAACCGTGTTTCATATAGTTGCACAGATGTTTTTTTATGTAGGTATGTATGATATAATTTTTTTTATTAAAAATTATTTTAAACGAAAACCATTGGTGTAAATAGACCATTATAATTAAAACTAAAATATTTTTAAAATTATACAAAAGTTTTTTTGGTTTACGTTTGTTTTTCTCAAGGTTGAAAGTTGTAAAAAGATATTGATTATTTTGAAAACATCTAAATGCAATGATTTATTAAAAATAATACCCTAAACGCAAAAAAAAAAAAACTTTAAACAGTGAGATTCAAATATAAATGAAATTATAGTCCTTTTTAATATATGTGTACCTACATACATTTTAGAATACATACATCAATAAATATTGGGTTGTCTGGAAGAAATGGCTAATTAGCCATAAGTTCTGTAAATATCTTTATGCTTTATTTTAATAAATTTGTGGTGTACAATAAAGCATAAAATAAATAAATATATTTCGAAAGATTTTCTTTTTAGTTCGAAAAACCGTGATATTTATGTTTTTTTTCTTACGCTGTATTTTCAGTAGGTAATGTTAGGTTGCCACTAAAACACAAATGATTACCATCTGACCTTTACAAGTGGTCTGAAGCGTACCAGAAGCACATTAGTTAAATTAATCGCCTTACCCGACGCTAACGATTACCACCCGATTATTGCGATATTTTGCTTTCACTGATAATGTAGGTAAGTTTTAAGTCACGCTAACTGCTTGTCTGCGGGGGTTGTTATCTAGTCAGGTCAATTATTCAGGTCCTAATTTATCTGGATAACTTAATAAAAAATAACAATAGAAATATTTATTGTTATTATTATAACAATAAATATTAATAGCTTTATACCGATATGACTTGGCGAAGAAAAAAGTACTAGAAGTGTCGCTTAAGTATTTACTTCCACAATATCTTGCTATTATTGGCAAAACCCTTGATGCAATGTAAGAAATATGTGGGTTCAAAAGGACCTCTCTATGAAAGTAAACAAAGACTACTATAAGTAGTTTATATTGAATTAAATTTCGCACGCTGCACGTATTTTTTCCTATCGATATAAATAAATAATGATAGGCCAAATAGGTTGATAGGCTATAATAAATAACGATAGGCTAAAACGATAATGATGATGATGATGAAATAAATAATGATAAACACAAGTAATCTATACTAATATTATAAAGATTTTGTTTGGTTGAACGCGCTAATATCAGGAGCTACTGCTTCGTATTGAGACATTATTTTACTGTTTGAAAGCCCATTTATCAAAGAATATGTATAATATTACTTTATAAATAATAGGAGCGGAGAATCAATGAAAAAGAATTTAAAAAACCTATAAAATTTATTTCTTTCATATCATAACATATAGACCTATATTAACATTTCTATGCGAAGAATTCGGACACGGGTAACAGCTAGTAACGTGTACTAATAAAGTAACACTCATGAGTTTAAAGCAGACTGTTGCATCTTGCTTATAATTGTGTTTGCTCGTAAACAATAAAAAAACGACTTCGATTAATCGACAAGTAAAACAACGAAAAATGCTCAAGTAAATACGCGTTATCAAAGACTACTCAAAAGGTTGTCATCAGATCTTAATCAAATTTAAACGAATCTACAACACAAGCATCAGCTTTTGATTAAAATAAGAATCATAAAAGTCGGAACACGCAGTGAAAAGTTATGTGATATTATACAACGTAGGTCGACGAAAAAATATGAAATAAAAACTACTTGTTAGATCTCAATTAAATTTGAATGGGACCATATGACACGAACAATTTTTTGTTTAAAAAAAGAATCATATACATCTGTCCACCCAGTCAAAAGTTCTGAGGAATGACGAAATTGTATTTTTTAACCGACTTCCAAAAAAGGAGGAGGTTCTCAATTCGACTGTATTTTTTTTTTTTTTTTTTTTATTTTATATATGTTACATCAGAACTTTTGACTGGGTAAACCGATTTCGACAATTTTTTTTTAATCGAAAGATGGTGTGTGTCACTTGGTCCCATTTAAATTTATTTGAGATCTAACAACTACTTTTCGAGTTATATCTAATAATGTGTTTTTACTTGACGCTTTTTTCGTCGACCTACGTTGTATTATACCGCATAACTTTCTACTGGATGTACCGATATTGATAATTCTTTTTTGTTGGAAAGAAGATATCCCTAGTTTAGTATCATGATAAGAAAACCAGGATCTGATGATGGGATCCCAGAGAAATCGAGGGAAACTCTTGAAAATCCGCAATAACTTTTTACTGGGTGTGCCGATTTTGATAATTTTTAATTTAATCGAAAGCTAATGTTTATCATGTGGTCACATATACATTTTATCGAAATCTGATAACACTTTTTGAGTAATCTTTGATAACGCGTAGTTACTTGACTATTTTTTCGTCGATCTAATCCGGAACAAATATGTTTAATAAAATGAGTTTTGTAAAAACCCGCATATCAAAATCGGGGAAATACCCGACCGAGCTAATAAAATAATCTGATTACCTAACTTATCTTTCGAGTAAATAAGACATAATTTAAATGTAATATTATCGAAATTGTTACTTGACCTTTACGAAAATCGATAGGTTAAAAAACAAGTAATAAAAGCTTATATAATTGTGTTTGCTCGCAAATGAAAAAAACCGACTTCAGTTACCTCCACAAGTAATACAACGTAGATCGACGAAAAAATAGTCAAGTAAATACGCGTTATAAAAGATTACTCAAAAACTTGTTATCAGATCTTGATGAAATTAAAATGTGACGACATGATAAACATCAGCTTTCGATTAAATTAAAAATCATCAACATCGGTACTATAATACAACGTAGGTCGACGAAAAATAATAGTCAAGTGAAAACGCATTATTAGATATAACTCGAAAAGTACTTGTTAGATCTCAAATAACTTTAAATGGGACCAAATGACACACACCACCTTTCGATTAAAAATTCTTTTGTCAAAATCGGACTACCTAGTCAAAAGTTCTGAAGTAACATACAAAAAAAATTAAAAAATAATTACAGTCGAATTGAGAACCTCCTCCTTTTTTGGAAGTCGGTTAATGAATAAAAGAGCTTAGTGAGTGGATGTAATTGTCGCAAAATTGAAATTTATTATACCATTACCAATTATTAATCAAAACAAACTGTAACGAGAACGGCTTATTTGACGTATTTTTTAATAAAAGCGACGTTGTTGTCTTTTCCTGATAAATTTGTTGTAAAATGAGTTTCGAGTAATAAGGTATTCAGTGAAGATTCAACTGATGATAGCGTCGCGTTCGCTTAAGCCGCGTACTGAAATTGGAGAGAACACTTTGGCTTGATACTTGAAAAACGCGAGTCCTCATTTATCACAATTTTTACCACGATTTTTAAATGAACAACTTAAATTTATTATGAGTCTGTTTGAGATAAACTTTAAGCTAGTTTATAAATTTACTTTATCAAAAAAAAATGTACTCATTAAAAAGTAAAGTGTTGTTTAATTTTGACAATAAAACGAGCAAGCGACTATTAGTCCTAATAGTAGTAATGTTTATAATTAAAGAAAATTTAAAGAAAAACAGTCCTTACAAGAATGTTAGTCTGTTTGAAAAACAGAAATACGCATAATTACAACGAATAGTAATATTTTTTGACTTTTAGTTATTTTCATGGGTTTCGTAAAAATGGTAAATGGAACCCTCATATGGTCACTCACTTAATTCGGTTACTTGTTCGTAATTTGATATACATATCAACTTCTGTTATCCGCAAAATTATCTGAAACATAAATAAACAAATTTCGTACGGGTCACTTTGGGGTTGAAAGTAGAAAATTAAAAAAAAAGTTCTATAAGCCGTACCGTGAATCGTATCAAATGAAAGGGATTGTTGTGAAGGTTAACGGTGTTTCATTTTACAGAATTACGCAATAAATTACACAATTAGTATGTTCACCGTTAAACGGTGTAGTTATTTATTCAACGTTATACATAGAGCGTATACAGTTTTATTACGACAACTACTAACAGTTATTTTCAAACAAGACCTACACTAGAAATTGTAACATACTATATTTATTATTTGACTACTAAATGTGTGTGTTTTGTTTTTTACAGTTTATATTGTACTGCTAAGGTAATACCTATACGTTACCGACCATAACTGGCTCATAACTGAAAAAGTTCTTTCTTTTTTGCTTTAAAAGACGAGGATAAGGATTCCCAACTCTAACCCACCTTTGCGAATATGTCGCAAACTTTTTACAACACACTCGCGTGAATCCGTATTTATATTCAGCGCTGAATATGTTTAATTTTAAACAATTTAGCAAGCGAAAACCCGTTGGAGTTATCACAAAGATGTGTATTATCAATTATTGTCTCAATAATGAATTAGTATCTATTAAAAGACGTCATAATTATATTAAGAAAATAAAAGATAAGTTTTTTTATACAACTAGGTACGGCTCACCTGATGGTTAGTGATTACCGTAGCTTATAGACGCCTGCACCATCAGAAGCATTGCAAGTGCGTGGCCGACCTTACCCCCAATTCCCCCCAGGACCTCTGGTCACCTTACTCATACACAACAGGAACTCAACACTGCTTGAAAACAGTATTATTTAGCTGTGATCTTCTGTAAGGTCGAGGTACTAGCCCAGTTTGGCTGCTCTAGTAAGGTAGGGAGTAGTTAAACGAATTTATTGGTTTTGGGTCTTTATCATATACATTAATCGCGATTATTTTTCTTGACAAGGAAATTGATTGAAGAGGAGGATTTAGTGCTATATTACTCTTGTACTCTGTCGTTTATATTTATAATATCTATTAGTTGTTTATATTGCATGTATGTATGTATGAATCTATGTATGTATGTATGTATGTATATGTATGTTTATGTATGTACTCTTATATGTAGTTTCATGCCTGTAATTATATCTATTCAAGTGTATGTATAGTTATATAATTATATGTGTTTACATATATTATTTTAAAGTACACCTCTATGCCGCTTTATTCTTATTCATGTCCTTTTTCTAAAGGTTGTCTGGAAGAGATCGCTCTTTAGCGATAAGACCGCCTTTTGTACATTCCTTTTTTGTTATTATTATTATTATTTCTCGCTTGTTTCTTTTTCTTTTATGTTATTTGTATTGTTTTTGGTTGTACAATAAAGTATATTTGTATTGTATTGTAAATTGTCTACTAAACTCGCAGATGAGTAGCGTTGTTACTTAAATTCGAAACTCTAGAGACTTTAGGTTTTTGCTTACCAATGAATGATCATGATGTAGGTAGTTGATATTATACAGTTTCATATTGTTTTGTTTCATTCAAATGTCCTGTATTGTGATAATTCGTAAATAAGGAATTGCATGGTTGAGGACAACAAAATTTCTTGAATCTGATTACAATAGAACAAAAAAACTTCTCTTTGTTTCCTAGTTAAACAGATAACATAAAGTAAGACTTAAATAAATAATGCTTTGATATTACTTTTTATTTTAAAAACGAAGCGTGAGTAATTGTTCAGGAAATTTGTAAAAAAAGTTAAGGTAACTGTTCTCAGTTGGTGTCAAGTGTGGTGGGTTGATGTCAGTTTTGTATTGTTTTTGTTTTTTATTATTTTTCAACACATGTTTCAGTAGGTTTCAATTAGATATAGCATAGGTAAGCATATATCACACGTAAAAAACGAGACGATTGTAATATTGATAAAATTTATGACTAAGAAGTCATCATCGCTAAAACTGTGAAGTGATTCAGATCGTCATCATCATCTTAAATTTATTATTTGTTATTTAATCTTAAATTTATTATCTTAAATTTATTATTGATTTAAATTATGTGTTTGAAAAGGTTTAAAAGTATAAATGAAATTGTGTTGTTTGTTGCAGATTACAAAAATAAAGAAAAATGGAGATATATTAAATATAGGTAAAGTCATTCATTACAGGCATTAACTGACATAAATTTGTTAAAAGGTATTTCATAAATCTATACAAATAAATAAAATTGGAGTGTCTTTTTGTAATATTAAAAGAACCTCTTTTTACTAAATGCACGGGGTTGTATACACGGTACATATACCAAAATATATTTTTTTACAATTTTTGTCTGCCTGTACAATATAAAAGAGACAAATTTTTGAATTACTCGTTCACGGGTTTGATAAGGAAATTAAAATCTTGATGGGTCTCTAGATATGCAATTCATACTTTCAAAATTACTTTGAGTTCCACCCTTAAGACTTTACCTAAAATATTAAACAGATTACGTTAGTATAAAGAGTCAACCACATCAAAATAAATTTAAGACCTACGTGAGTTGTTATAGTCATTAATATAAATAATACAAGTATTTTAAAACGTTTTTTTTATTTTACAGTTCCTTGAATAAGACGAAATTTAGATTAACAAAATACGTTATTTCATCAATAAAAGCTTGTATTTGATCTTCTGTTGGCCGAAGGTTTCCATTAGAGTTGGCATGTTTGAATTGTAGACTATGCATATCTCAAATACCTTGTAAGGCATACATACATAACCACGAGACAAAACAACACTGAAAACTATGCGGTGCTCACACACATTTGAGGCCACTTCCATATTCAAAAATACTTCAAAAGCGCTTTTGGATAGGCATTTTACAAAATAAACATTTCTTTAATATAAATTAACTATAATAAGCTAGCACCGATTTGGAAAGTAGATTCTGATGAGACAAACAACTAGTAAAATCCAACTGCTACTCTTTCAAAAATCGTCAATATATTTACATTATCATAATCATCATTGTCAACAGATGGACGTCCACTGCTGGGTCTCTTATAAGTCCATTTGCGACATCGCTCAAGCATTAAAAATTCAGTTAAAATATGTGAATAGCGAGCCGTTTTGTTTCATATATATTATCGTTATCTTTTTTATTAAGATGTAACAAAATGAAAAAATATGTATGTATCCCGAGGGTAATTGAAATAACTTTTTTTTTTGTAAGAAAACGGCAATACAAAAGTACTATGAATAAGAAAATACTCGATTTCGGTAAAAATCTACTTGACAATGACTGTGATGTTGTGGTTCTCTATCTAATAACTTCACCTTTGACAACTTTCGAAATTCTATTTGAGTTTATTTATTGAAAAAAGAAAACTGTATATGACTCCATACAAATTCTGTTCAAAGTAAGCGTATTGTTAAGGTAACTTTTACTTGTTGTTATGTTAAATATTAAGTATGATTGTAAATAGAATTACAGAATATAATGTTAAGAAATTCTACCGATGAAATAATTGCTATATTTTATTTATTAAAACATGTTGAACCTGTATTACTTTTGTGTATACTTGCCTTTTTGTTTAGATTAGATATTCATGATTACATACCCACGTTCCTAAGTGTATTGCACGAAAATCTTCTTTACTTACCATCAATAACTAATAACAAGATACCCAAACGCTTTTCACTTACCTGAAAAAAAGAAAAACAACAAGTAAATCTATTTGTATTAGGTTTTTAGTAAATTTAAAACGAATAGAATTATTTAAAATTTTCAGGCGTTACGAATTACGAATTCACTTCTTTTTGGTTTTACAAAATATGCCTTTGAATTTTCATCAAGTGGTTTGATTAATTTAAGTTCAGTGCTATTTTTTGAACTATTAATATATACTAATTCGTAAAAAAAATGTTCCTTTTTATTATTACCTATACATAGTTCGACATATTAAGTAACCATGTCCTCGAATTTTATAAAAGCTTAGTAATTAAAGTAAAGGTTGTGTCGCAAAATATCAGTCAAACTAAGAACTTTCCCTAACAAGATTTCGTTAAAGCATCGCGTATCAATTTAAACAAAACATTAAATACGCATAACATTACTATAAAATTGGGTAACAAGTAAATAAATAAATATCTTATAACATTCACACATAGTCGTCTGTTCCTAATGTAAGCAAATTAATGCTTTTGTTATAGGTTTACAGCCAGCTGATATAGCTAAATAAGTTTTTTTGATAAATATACATAGAAATATTACATATACTAATATATAAATACAAATATTACACCCAGACTCAGTGGGGAATCGAAACCGCAACCCGCGGACTACAAACTGCGCCAACGGGCTAGTCACAAGTACCTTTTATTTTAAAAACCTACTTCGATTACTTTTTGTGAAAATGAAATGAAGTATTTTCAATTCATTTCGCTGTGTACATACATACGCACGTTAAGTAGAGCATATTACTCATTTTAAATAGTTTATGCTATTCTGCGTTTTTTTTTTCCATGTATTTTTGGTTTGACCTAGTTTACACACTTTCTATTTGCATGAGAGTATTTTAAAGACACTGACGTGATTTTATCGATATGTAAGATTGTTAAACGGAAAAATGATATGAATGATAAATTTTATATTTTATTTTCAACTAGCTGTGCTCGCGACTTCGTCCGCGTGGAATTAAAAAAAAATATTGTTCAGCTCACAGAGTTAAAAAATTAAAATATTTCTAAAATAATAGTCTATTTTTATTAATTATTCCTTAGTACAGAAGCTATCTGGCGGTGAAAGTCCCGTCAAAATCGGTCCAGCCGTTTCTAAGATTAGCCGGAACAAACAGACAGACAGACAGACAAAAATTGTAAAATATATTATTTTGGTATATGTACCATGTATACATCTATATGCATATAGTAAAAAGCGGTAATTTTAATATTACAAACATACACTCCAATTTTATTTATTTGCATAGATTTAGTCAGTCAACACCAATCAAAGTTTTTCTAACTTTTGTTAGTGTTTAGTTTGTAATATCCAATTATCCTTTTACCTACAGAAAATACAAAAATATAAAAACGTTACCTATTAGCTTAAAGCTTCCAGGTTTCAGAAAGACCGAGCACGAAAGTTAAAATATTCATGAATTTCCTCTGTTCCCGTCTCTCACTGAGCTCAGAGGGGAGAATCTATAATTATTATCATACTAATATCTATAGTTACAAGTACGTTTGATGGTATAAATTTTAAATTAGTTCCCTTGTTGAATAGATCGTATTTAACGCTATATATTTCGTGAACTTGTTATAATTTTGTTGTTCATATTATAAATGTTTGAAACGTAAACGCGTTATCAGTTCAGCTATTTTCTTGACTAGTGAACTTTACTCGTAGCCATTGGTTCAAGTATTATTCAGTGAAGCTGGTAGGTTGTAGGGATGGAATATTATAATCAACGTAGAAACACAGTAATTTTCCGATCTTGCAACAGTATTGCTTATCCACTTATCGATTATAATAGAATCGTGTAAAGTTTTTATTTCGAAAAGTTTTAATTTTCTTAATGTCATTATTTTTTTTATTTAATAAAAAAAAAAAACAAAAAAAACTTACGCTAAAAAAACGCTTAATGAGTTAATACACAATAATATAATAATATCCTGTCCTATACCCAAAGGATGTCTGGAAGAAATCGCTCTTTTAGCACCGCCTTTGTACATCTTCCTCTAATTGTACTACTTTTGCGTGTATCCTTTAATGGTGTGCAATAAAGATTATTAATAATAATAATAATAATAATATATTTAGATATATTTATTATTTTAAAAAATTAGTTCAACGACAGAAATTTTCGTCATAAGGAAACGTTAAGTAACGGAGCAATAGTAAATAATATGTTATTAATAATAATTAAAACCTAGCAATTATAAATAAAGTAGTTGACTCGGCAAACGTTGTTTTGCATGTATATACTATTAAAAATTTTTGCTGTGTGGTTACGGCAATGAAGAATATAAGCCGACCGATGGCGGGATAACCATCCAACTACTGGCAATGAAATACAAAGGCCGTAGACGGGCAACAGCGTCTTCGGTGCGACAAAATCAGCCCTGCGGTCACCAATCCGCCTGCCCAGCGTGGTGACTATGGGCAACACACATGAGTTCACACCATTTTTGGCGTGAACTTGTGCAGGCCTATGTCCAGCAATGGACTGTGATAGGCTGAAATGATGATGATATTATTAACCCCCTTAACCCCCCCCCCTCTTATAACTTAGGGGTCTGAAAAATAGACGTTGGCCGATTCTCAGACCTACCCGATATGCACACAAAATTTCATAAAAATCGGTTCCGCCGTTTCGGAGGCGTATTGTAAATAATTGTGACACGAGAATTTCATATATAAGATTACAGAATGTATATTATTTGTAGTGTTATATTAGAAAACCACAGACGATTCGTATAGAAGCGCATTCATCTTTAATATTGAAAATGAAAAAGCAATAAGAACAGTGAAATATTTGATACTGCCACCAACCAGCTATCAATACTCGTAACAAGTATTATTTGTATCAGTTTCGCTAACATGTGAATGTACAAAAGAAGAAAGGATCAAATGGGGTGTCTTTGGCATTGTTAGTAACGTGAAACAACATTTTGTCAAAGTCGAAAGGAGTTTTTTTTAAGAATGTTATTATAGCAAGAAATATTTCCACTTTTTTAAGCTTGGTTATCGAAATTTTCTTTCAAGTAATTTTAAGTCTTAAACAAATATTTTCATAAAGTTATGATGTAAAAAATAATTGGAGCATTAAGAAATCGTTTATGGTAACGCGAATTCAGATTAAAATAAAACAAAAAAATCGTACCTATTATTATAATTTAGGGGTAAAGTTTTCGAAAATAGCTAATTTAAAATTATCAACTCTCTATACAATTTTAAAATATAGTAACATATTTCATTTACTATGCTTACAAACTAACAAAAAATAAGTTTCAGAACCAAATCTATAGTAGTAAAATATAGTGTCAGAACAACATATACAATTACAAAACTAAATATATACTTATCACTTATTTTAAGTACAAAGAATAGTTATAATATATTTACTACTAGGTGTGCCCGCCACTTTGTCCGTGTGGAATTTAACAGAAAAGTTATTGTGTAGTTCGCAGAGTTATACAATAAATATATTTCTAAAATAAAAGTAGCTTAAGCTACTTCTTATTGCACCAGCTATCGGGCAGTAAAAGTTCCGTCAAAATCGGTCCAGCCGTTTCTAAGATTAGCCGGAACAAACAGACAGACAGACAGACAGACAAAAATTGTAAAAAAATGTTATTTTGGTATATGTACCGTGTATACATCCATATGTATTTAGTAAAAAGCGGTGATTTTAATATTACAAACAGACACTTCAATTTTATTTATTTGTATAAGAGTAAAGATTTGGAAGGGCCGCATGGACTTGACACAATCAACTAATGTTTTAAAATTGTCGGATCAATCAATAATGCGATCAGGCGACCTTTTCGGCCGAGCCCAGCTTTTTTAATTCGTATCCCCGTGCGCCCTGCACCATTCTACTTCCTTGTACGAACTGTGATGTTTTAAAAGTAATGTACATAATTGAGTACATTTTGGTAGTGGACTAAGATTTACGTTTAGTTTTTTCCACATATAAGTAAAATATGTCATTCAATAGTATGTAATGAAAGTATTTATATATTTTTATTTTTGAAAATATAATGCCTTATTTTATTTATATTGGACTAACAATATTCTAAAAAATTCTCAAATCTAATCGCCACGCAGTGAAGGAAGTTTTTGTTTTATCAAAAGAATAAAATAAGAATAAAATCTTTTTACTTCGTTCATTCGTTTGTTTCGTCAGTCGACTGTATTATTCACTTCATCATCATCATCACTTCAGCCTATCGCGGTGCACTGCTGGACATAGGCCTCCCTAAGTGCGCGCCAGACATCCTGAAATTCCGCAATCCTCATCGAACTGTATAATTATGATAACTGTATCATTATGGACTAATAAATAACAACAGTCAAAAATCGATGACAGGTTCGCATATGTCCATACACAAGTAGCTTTTCATCTTCTTGAACTTTGTTAATGAGTACATGTGTTCATTTGTACTTAATAAATATACTAAATAAACATTTTACTTAATTTAAATTTATGTGAAATTTAATATTCATCGCAAAGTAACTTTAATGACAATTTTTGATATCTTTTCAGTGATATGCAGCAGCAAAGTAAATTTCAGATTGATCGTGCCTGAAGGTATGAAGCCTGGAGGGTTTTACAGAGCAAGAGTATTTTGTACTGATATTGGAGTGAGGTATGTCATGTACACATGAGTACACAGACTTTATGTTACATGTTACTGTTGACTTTACACAGCTTATGTCTATACTAATAACTACTAATAAGCTAAAGTATCATTCGCTCAAATCTAGGGAGGATCAGATTAGTGTATATATTTTAATTTATACCTAAAGGTTGTTTGTGGTTATATATAAAACAACCATATTATAAAAACATAATTCACTTAAAACACAAGCGTTGGCTAATTATTACAGGTCCAGCAAATGTACACAACAATGTAACGTAACCAATGAAAACATTTTTTTAAGACGTTTGTGAATGTGTGTGTTTTATGTATCAAAAAGTCATCATTGTAGCTAAAGGTAAAGGTTTTATATGTATATAGCTACAATTATTTTATATTTTAAATATAATTATTTATTAAATTGCCATTAAGGTTTTACGAGTGTGTAGTGTAAAATTACACGGACGTAGTTTTAGCATTGTTAGGCACGTTTCCATTTACTTTTCACGAAACCATTTTGCCAGCCCGTATCGAATCTTGCTATGTTAAAATTAAACGCAATTTATGACATACGTTTTTAAAGTTTTTATATTGGCTTAGTAACACATTAGTTTTAAAGTATTTATCTATTATTTGCATATACATATATCGTCAACGCTATAAAATGTCTAATAAACCTGCTTTTATATAAATGCCTCATGCTATATTGTCTTACTCGGAGCGGATGGGGGGGGGGGGGGGGGTTGATATCACATTGAGCTAAATAAATGGTAGGTCAATTAAGACTTATGGCGCACGAGATATTAAATTAATTGAATGACGTTGTAATTCCGGCGCAGGAAGTAAAAACGTGTTGTGTATGGAAAAACACATTTATTAAAAATACAATGCGTAATAATAGTAAAAGTCGTAACGAATGGTATGGAATATCTTTTTAACATTTTACTGCTGGATTCAGTCTGTAACATTCCGCATACCGTTTTCTCTATGTCGGAAAATAATTGTGTTTGTTAGCAAATGAAAAAAATCGACTTCAATTACATCGACAAGTAATATAACGTAGGTAGATGAAAAAAATTAACAAACGTACTAGTCACCACTACATTTTTCGAAGGTTCCCCTCTATTTCTTTGAGATACCATCATCAGATCCTGGTTTTCTTATCATAGTACCGCCCTTGGCATATCTCCTTTCCAACAAAAAATAATCATAAAAATTGGTTCATAAACGACGAAGTTATTCGCGAACATACATAAAATATATATATACGGTCGAATTGAGTAAACTCCCCCTTTTTTAAGTCTGTTAAGAGTACATTTAGCATTTACTAAAGGGTTAAAGTCTGTTGCAAATTGTTAAAAATTTAATGTAGTGGTTCATCATCATCATCATCATTACAGCCTAAACAGTCCACTGCTGGACATAGGCCTCCACAAGTTTACGCCAAAAATAACGTGAACTCATGTGTTTTGTCCATAGTCACCACGCTGGGCAGGCGGGTTGGTGACCGCAGTACTGGCTTTGCCGCACTGAAGACGCTGCTGCCCGTCTTCGGCCTGTGTATTTCAAAGCCAGCAGTTGGATGGTTATTCCGCCATCGATCGGCTTCTTAAGTTCCAAGGTAGTTGTGGACCCTTGTTATCCCTTAGTCGCCTCTTACGACACCCACGGGAAGAGAGGGGGTGGCTAAATTCTTTAGTGCCGTAGCCACGCAGTACAATGTATTGGTTGTATAGTTTTAATAACGATAAATATTCATTCGTAAAGCGATTTTTTCATTAGTCCATCTGGTTAGTGAGTAGGTACGTGACCATTCATTGAGTCATGAATGTACCTAAATGTGAACTTGACGAAGGTACAGTTTTTCTTTACATTAACTGTTTTATGCTCCTTCATTCTATATGTATATGTCGTTTTTCTGTGCAAAATTCCAGGTTTAATAAATTTTAATTGTTTAAAAATAAAAAAAGAAGGAGCGTTCTGTGTGTACTCATAGAAATATGTCTTTGTGTATAATATCGGTAATAGTGATAATACATAGTAATAGTGATGATACCTTACGAAAATAGAAAATAGAAAATATATAGGTATGTATTAATATCTATAAAATGTGGTATAGTATATGCTTATAATGGTACAGCATAAGTATAGACCAAGTATTGTACATACCTTTTCATGGAAATATAATTGGAATACCAATGTCGATCATGTGTCTGAGATGGACATAATTTGTACGTTTCATACATCAGTACATTATACGCAACTAGTGACCCGCCCCGGCTGCGCACGGTTGCAAAAACTATCAGTGTTACTGTTACTTAAACTATTAGTGTTACCTATTATATTATGCATGTATTATACATATAAACCTTCCTCTTCAATCACTCTATCTATTAAAAAAACTGCATCAAAATCCGTTGCGTAGTTTTAAAGATTTAAGCATACATAGGGATATAGGGACAGAGAAAGCGACTTTGTTTTATAGTATGTAGTGATAAGGAATACATAATCAAATCTAGCTTTAATTCGAACATTAAATACTTTTAAAAAAAGTATTATAAATAAATATCATATAACATACACACACGGTCGTCTGTTCCTATAGTAAGCAACTTAATGCTTGTGTTACAGGTAACAGCCGACTGTTATAACTATATACATATATATTTTTTTGATAAATATACAAAGAAATAGTAAATATATAAATACAAATATTATATTACACCCAGACTCAGGCGGGAATCGAACCCGCAACAAAAGAAGCGCAAGCACTACAAACTGCGCCAAAGGGCCAGTCAAAATACTCGTATATTAGTATCCCACCAAAAACATTTTCATGTAAAATGTTGCCAAGACGAGATCATATGGCTCGCACTGTCAAAAAGTTATCAGATCTCATGTAGAGCCAAGCTTCTAACTCTACACGTCCTAACTCTACAAGCCCTAACTTCACAAACTCTACACCTTAGTCAAAATATGTGGCTTGGCCGTTTCGCTACCTTCACGTGGGCGTAAGGTGAAAAATTTATTCACTGTTTATTACTTTTCTTTTATACAATAGTTCTATTAAAGAAAAAATAAAAAGAAAAAGAATAATTGATATACATATAATACAAATAAAAATAAAAAGATATATATATTTATAAATGAGACAGGAAAGTCGTCATCTACAACATCGGCAGCCGGTACTAACGAAACGGCCAAGCCACATATTTTGACTAAGGTGTAGAGTTTGTGAAGTTAGGGCTTGTAGAGTTAGGACGTGTAGAGTTAGAAGCTTGGCTCTACATGAGATCTGATAACTTTTTGACAGTGCGAGCCATATGATCTCGTCTTGGCAACATTTTACATGAAAATGTTTTTGGTGGGATTTCACTTCTTTTTGTAAGTTGCTTATGACAATATTATAGTTACATTTTACCTCCGAGACATTTTATACCATAAATATTATCCAATCTTCACCATATTCGGTTTAAGCAAGCTGTTTTAAATTTTATGTTGAACTGATATGCAAACGGTGATCTCCGCCAAAACTTAAATACCAAAATTACAAAATGTAAATTTTCGACATAAACTAATAACCGATTTTTATTTTTTATGTATTTTATTATTATTATTTATAACAAGGAGTAACTAGGAGTCCCTATATCAATTTTCAGAACTCTAGCATCAAAATTTGCGGAAGTCTCATACAAACTTCCATCCCCTAGTTTAAGGGGTTGGGGGGTAAAAGTTCCAAGTTTTAGAATTTTTTTGTTGTTTGTGTACTAATACTAGCTTACATACCAAATTTCAGCTTTCTGGGACTTCAGGAAGTACTCTATGAATTTTGATGATCATCAGTGAGTGACGAAATCGGGGCTTTTTAGATATCAATAAAATCTAAAGTATAAGAGCTATGCAATTGAAACTTTATATGTTTAATAAATCCACTATTGACACCATATCCCCAGAATTTTGTTTATCTGGTATAATCCAAACCCAAGTTATGAGGGTTCAAAAAAACGACGAAGCACTTCGAGAAAAGATAGGTAGTGCTTTTCGTTTTTTTTTTTTTTTTTTTTTTGGTTCGTCTTGACGGGGGCACTACCGTGCCCCCAGATCAGTATATTTGATTATCATAGATCTTTTTTCAAATTCACTTGTGTTTAGTTCTAAAGTTGTCAACAAACACATTACAGTACCATAAAAACAATTATTACTTTTTGTAGTTTGTCGATTTTTTAAACCACATCTGATAAATTTTAAAAAATATTAACCTACAACACTTTGATTAAAATCGACCATACTATATATTTTTTTTAAATATTCTCTGAAGCGCACCAAAAAGACTATTTCATCGATATCTCACGTTTTAAAATCGGAACAGTCGTTTGACCTACATTTACAATGTATATAAAATACATACATCCGAAACACCTTTCTGTTTTAGCAGCCGTGACAAAAAATAGCTCACAACAGCGAAATTCACTCTTCAAGTTATTACTGATAATTCTCTTTGAAATTATTTATTTTACTCTGAGGGAATAAAAATGTACAAAAGTAATCACGTAATTGATACGATAAATTCATGAGTTGAGCATTTTACTTTAAAATTTTTGAGAATAAAAAATAAACTGGAAAATTTCGTCGTGTCTAAATTTTATAAAATAAAGAAAAATGTGTATATAGGAAATATGTGTATATGTATAAGTGTAGAAGGAAATAATTATATTGAAATTATATGATTTTATGCTTTATTTAATGTTTTTATAAGTTATATATGATTTTTATAAATATATTTCATACGAAGTAAGACTGAAATCAATTATACTATTAGTTAAATAATGAACATAAAGTAGCGTCGTCAGGTTTTAATATTATTAACATACGATCCAGTAACAAGATTAATCGGAACTCTGTATGCACCTGTAGAGTGGTACAAGATGAGAAAACTATTTTATATATGCTCAATATTTAGAACTAAATGTATTAAATAGGCCATATAAACGTAATAATAAATATAATCTCTTCTTCTTCTATATATCTTCTTTCACGTATCAATAAAAAATCTTAGTTTCTATAGTAGCACTATGTAAGAGGATGATGTTAAGCGTTATTGATGCTGTAAAAATTGGTAACGTAAAGTAATTCTATAAAATACTCTGCTCAATAAAATAAAAAAAAATCAATTTTTCAGTTCAGTTTAAATTAAAAATATAATACGTCTTATTTCTGACCAATAAAAATCGCTAAGAGCCACATATATTGCAATTTTCTTGAAAATTTTACAGTATAAATTGAGTTATTATATTTTTTTAGTGTGACTGTGTGAGACAGTTTTATGTTTATAAATTTACATTTTTATCTGATTTTTTTATTAATTGTCCAGCATATTTTAGTAAGAAGGTAACAACTTATTTTGCAACAGTAAAATTAATGTCCTTTCGTTTGATGTATAGGTAATTTTACAATAAGGTTATTAAACGAGCTGTTTACAGCATACACATTATCCATAGATTGGAAAGAGAGACGAGATTGGCGAATTTATTATTCTATACTTACGATTTTTATTACGATATTTTCTGTCACGGTCGAGCCCAATGTATGTTTACGTTACCTTTTGGATAATGATATGGTCTATGGATAATTTTCTTAGCGTTTCACTGTTATGATATATGAAGTGCAAGATTGCTGTAATATGTGCATATAACCGAGTTAATTTAAGAACCTAAATAAGAGTCTACATACGCTTCACATTACATGCTTGATTTATTACCACATTACAGTATGGTACTATTTCTGTTGCGCATACATACATTCCCATTATTTACTAGCCAACAACTGCGCAAACAACAATAGAAAGTAGAATACAAACTACATCTACATGTTAACAGAATATCACTAATTATTTAGATAATTTTATGTTAAGCACTATGTATTTTTAATGTTAACAATTTAACAACCAGAAGAATATATGTTTGGTCGCTAAACTCTAAAATTGTTATATCGATTTTAATTTCTTTCTATTCGAAAAGCAACGTTATAAATAAGTAATATTTATCCATATTAAACTCCACGATACGACCCAACGTAAGGGAGCATAAGTCAGAAATACGTACGCGTGTAAAGTCACTAGAGACTTTTACCTGAATAATAAATTAATAACGCCACAGTCATGCCTAACGGTAACTCAATTGGACCGAAATATAATAGCCCGATAATAAATAATTTATCAATTTTTTTAACTCTTTTCACTGATACCATAATATTGTCATGTCTATACCATCGTAAAAATTTAGTGAATGTAAAGTTTCTTCCTAAGAGAAAACCTGTTAGGCAATGTCTCATTATTTCGTTACTTAAAATATGATTAATGCTGTTATTTTACTTTATCCGACGCAAAATATTGATTATCAAGAAATGTTTTATATGATTATTTTTTGGGTTTTCACGAATAATACGCCTTGCAAAAACAAAGTGATAAGGTCTTAAGCAAGTAGTAAGTGAAGTATAATTTTATATTAAACTGAACTTGGGCAACTTTATCTTCGCTGTCAATAAGGAATTAACTTACCTAACTCCAATTATAGTCAGGTAAGTTATTTCAAATATTTTTTTTATTATGCATTTCATTGTATGTCATCTTTAGTAAAAGATCTATATTCACTTAATAAATAAAATTAACCATACGAGTTTAATCTTTTCGAATCACTTAGACACTGAGCGAACATTAAGAATAAAGCTTTAAAACATCGTATTTACACATAAGCATAACATTAGTCAATTGCAACCAGTACCAAATATCGAAACTTATGAAAGGCTAAGCAGCGAGTAATGTCTAGTTTCTAAGGCAATCCTTATTATAATACATATGCTAATCACTGTTTATATTCCACTAGATCTTATTATGAGGCATATAATCAAATCTAAGACATTCTGTTTTATTATGACATATTTACGTTTTTATATTATAACGTTGGTGAAACCTGTAGGCAAGTATGTTGTCATACAGAAATCCATAACGATTTTGTAGTTTCGGTTTAGGCTTCATAGAACATAAATCGAAACTGCGAAATTCGGTTTACATTTGTCAAATAAACCTACCTGTATACTAACACTCAAAGAGAAAGGGGTGCCCACATAAATGAATACAATACACTCGTAGATTACTTAAAAATTAATTGATTCATTACAGAACCGCGGTAATTCAATACTCGTTGAAATATAAAGGCTGTAAGATTTGAAAGAATCTACTGCCTTCAGCTTGTATAATTAAAACTATTATTTTATGAAAACTGTTAAAAACTATGTCATGGGGTATAATATGAATTCATCGCCCGAACGTTACCTGAAATTAGTTGAGTACATGTTGTAGGTTCAAACTGCATCAACCTGTGTGATCTGTAACACCTGCTTCGGTTGAGATCATACAGTATTTAATTTAGTATTTTATTAATCTTATACTATTAAACGAGCAATTCTTGTATATATATATATATATATATATATATATATATATATATATATATATATATATATATATATATATATATATATATATATATATATATACATCTCGGAAATCGGAAACGGCTCCAACGATTTTCGTAAAATTTAGTATATAGGGGGTTTCGGGGGAGATAAATCTATCTAGCTAGGATTCATTTTCAGAAAATGTCGTTTTATCCCTGTTTTTAGGGAGTGAAAAAAATATCGTTAGAATGCGAAAGTAAATTTCGCATTTGTCAAGTTAGTTGCAATAGCTCGGTGGGAAATCGGTCGGTCGGGACCAACCGAGAAGATCATGGTTCAAATCCCCATGTCCCTGGTCAATTATTTTTTCTTTTTCTTTTTCTAATTGCACTGGTTATTTTTTATTTAAATAGGCTGTTCCTACTTTTTTATTTATTATGTCGGTAAAATCGAAAAATATTATTCATATTTTACCATTATTATTTTTTAATTATTTTTTATTTTTGATTTTTTATGTTTATTTAAATTTTTTATTATTGTCGGTAAAAAAATATTATTTTATAAATATATAATTCGTATTTAAATGTGATTTTCAGAAAAAAACACGATTTGTTGGAGCGCCTGTCAATTTTTGAGACGCAATTATTCTCAATCTTGTAATTGTGTTTGACACGCGTTGGGGCAAAGGTTACGCCATGGATTGTACCTGTTGCGTTGGCGGTTGCGGGTTCGATCCCAGCACGTGATAAACATTTGTATTGGCCATACAGGTGTTTGCCGTGGTCTGGGTGTTTGTGCAGTCCTTGTGGGTCTCTCCACCGTGCCTCGGAGAGCAAGCCGTCGGTCCCGGTTGTTATCATGTACACCTGATAGCGATCGTTACTCGCTTAATATCCGCCAACCCGCATTGGAGCAGCGTGGTAGATTAAGCTCTGATCCTTCTCCTAGATGGAGAAAGAGGCCTATGCCCAGTAGTGGGATATTACAGACTGAAGCGTTGTAATTGTGTATTTTGTATCAATTTTTAATTTATCGTTATTTTTTATTTTTATTTTGTGTTAATTCATTATTAATAATTGTGTTTGCAGGCAAACGAAAAAAAAAATCGACTTCAATTACATCGACAAGTAATACAATATAGGTACACGAAAAAATAGTCAAGAAATACGCATTATCAAAGATTACTCCAAAAGTTGTAATCAGATCTCGATGAAATATGACCACATGATAAACATCGGCATTCGATTAAGTTAAAAATCATCAAAATCAGTACACCCAGTAGTATGCTAAGTATTATGTAGTTAATGTAAAGTTATGCGGATTTTCGAGAGTTTCCCTCGATTTCTCTAGGATCCCATCATCAGATCCTGGTTTCCTTATCATGCTACCACACCAGGGATATCTCCTTTCCACCCAAAAAGAATTATCAAAATCTTTTCATAAACGACGAAGTTATCCCCGAACATAAATTAAAATATATATATACTAGCGACCCGCTCCGGCTTCGCATGGGTATAAAATATAATTATAGCCTATGTCATTCACTGAAAAATGATTAAAATCGATCCAGTAGTTTTGATTTATTCATTATTGCCCGTGGCACGCGTTAACTTTAGAGTAAAAGCCGGCCGGAACTGTCGCAAACGCTACGTATCACAATTTTTAAATCTATAATATCTTTAAAAAATATTCATTTAAATCATATCCTGTAAAGGGCTATATTAAATCAACAATGTATTTAAGGTATTTAATTAGATAAGGATTAATGCTGTATTGGTTAAAATCGCTTTGAAAATTAGCCATTATTTATCGTAAAAAGTAAATGACAAAAAAATGTTATTGTGGGATATCCATAAGAGATAGACATATACTATAGCGGAGTTTTCTGTAGAACTTTTCAATGTGTATAATACTTAGTACATTATTTTGATAAATCTCGTAGGGTTCAGGCTGCGTTTGCAATGTAAGCGAAAAAAATGTAATTATTTACGACATCACATTAGAAACCTCAAAAATAACAGTATTTCTCCACTATTTAATGGATGTTATTATACATATAAACCTTCCTCTTCAATCACTGTATCTACTAAAAAACCTCATCAAAATCCCATTGCGTAAGTTTAAAGATTTAAGCATATGTAGGGACATAGGAACAGAGAAAGCGACTTTGTTTTATACTATGTAGTGATAGTGATATATATATATCGCACCTTCGGTGCAACAAAGTCAAAACAGCTCATTTCTTAATTTTACAGGAGAGGATTTTCAATTTTTTTTTTTCGCTTTTACTTCCTCATTTCTGGATTACTATTTATAGTAGGTTTGAAATCTTTATAAATTAATAGTTTACTTTCTTTGCTATAGTTTAAAAATCTTATATTAAATTATCAAAAAGTCCTAATAAAAGACATAACAAAAAAAGTGTCCTGAATTGTGACTTTGTTGCACCGAAGGTGCGATATATATGTATTGAGTTTCCTTCAGCCGAATTGAGTAACCTCCTCCTTTTTTGAAGTCGGTTAAAAAAAGACTTCATCCAAACCGGCAGCGAATCATTTTAACTCTCTCTTCTACTACTAATCCTTCACGATTTACTAAAAATACCGAGCTGGGCTCGGTCGCCCAGGTACTATCATTGATAAGTAATAAATTATAAATCTCTTGTTATGACTATAATTAGAGTAGACCATCGAGACCGTTACAGTAACTGCCTTAGTTGGCTCTAATGGTTATTGCTATAGTGAATAGCCCCCACTCTCATCCATGGATTGTAGAGGAACCTTTATTGTACGTGTATGTTATACGATTAATTCCCAGGCAAATTCCAGGTAATTGTTTTATAAATATGTACACAATAGTTATAATAGTAGACTGTGGAAGTACAAAAGTATTTTAGGTTTAAATTTATTATACAAAGCATTTGAAACCAATTAAACCTCACCTAAAATGTGATTTCTTAAAAACAATATTTTCGTACTTTTGTTTTTAGATATAATCAAAGTATATAGTGACTTTTTATATTAATTCAAAATAAGACTGAGCTGCAATTACATACACAAGTTTTTTTTTGAAACTGCTTTTAATAATAATTAGGAAAAAAAATAATGATTTTTCTTGATATTGTTTTTCTTCTTTGGTTTTTACTAAATCGTAAAGTCAGTCAGTCAGCTCAGCCTATTACAGGCAACTGCTGGACATAGGCCTCCCCAAGTTCGCGCCAGACATCCCGGTTTTCCGCAATCCTCATCCAGCCTGCACCGGCAATCTTACGTAGATCGTCGGTCCAATGGGCTGGAGAACGTCCCACACTGCATTTAGCCAAGACGCGGTCTCCGTTCCAGAACCCGTCTGCTCCAATGGCCATCGGTCCTGCGACACAGATGACCAGCCTACTGCCACTTCAACTTGCTAATTCTGTGGGGTATGACAATAATTTTCATTCTCTTGCGGATAGTCTCATTTCTAATCTTTGAGAGAAACCCCAAACATAGCCGGTTCATTGCATGTTGAGCGACTTTAAACATGTGAACCAGTCCCTTCGTCAGTGTCCACGTCTCGGCTCCGTATAACATAGGCTGGACGCATTGCGGAATCTTCGAAGTGAAGACTCGACGAAGCCTGCCAAACGCCTGGGGGGATCGGGGATTGGGTCGGCAACGCGCTTGCGATGCTTCTGGTGTTGCAGGTGTTTATAAGCTACGGTAATCGCTTACCATCAGATGAGCCGTACGCTTGTTTGCCGACCTAGTGACATAAAAAAAAAACGCTGCTCAGCCCAATTGAATTCTCCTATCGGCCTCCTTCTTAAAATTGTTACGGTCTAGTTGGATGGTATGGCCTAGGTAAATAGGTATAATCCTGAACAACTTCGAAAAGGGTACCATCGACCTATACCGGTCTCGGTATGACTTGGTTGTTACACATAACTTTCATTTTGTCCAAGTTTATACCGAGACCGACCCGTCGGGAGAACTCGTTTAGGCCAGCCAGCATTAGGCCTAGCTCATCTAACGTCTCCGTAAAGATGACAATATCGTCGGCAAAACGAAGGTGAGAGATGTATTCATCATTGACGTTGATGCCTCGTTCCCCGCAATCCAAGGTCTTAAAGACATCCTCCAGCGCAGAGGTAAACAGTTTCGGTGATATTACATCTCCCTGTCTTACCCCACGCCCGAGGAAAATCGTAAAGTAATTATCTTCATGTTTTTTTCATTAAGCGTCTTGGAAAATTTAAATGTTTGATCATAAAAGTTTAACGTAGTTAGGCAATTTTTAATAACATATAAATACTTATTTTTTTGCTGTTTAAAACAATTACACCATATCATTAATATGTGGCTATAATATATGATCACTAATAGACGAAATAATAGTAAGATAAATAATAATTTAATTATTTTGGTTGTAACATCGTACAACGGATAATTAATCATCAAAACACGTTTCATATACAGTCACATTACGTTGCTCGTTTTATTTTATTTATCCAGACAGAAATTCTACGTAATACAAAACTACACTGGCTGGTTTTCCTAATTTTTCATGTAAAGTTTAGGGTAAACTGCAAGTCATTTTGTGTGTGTAAAATATTTTCAGTTCTCATTTCAAGATCATTATTGTTTCTCTATGCAAACTATTACCCTGAAAATTCTACTATCACGGTGAAGATTATCCTAAGCCCTTACTTAAGATCTCAAACTGTTCGTACATAACATTAAAATTGGCCGCTCGAATTCACTTTAAAATTTACTGGATCGATACTTCGTATTACATACTTATTTTTTTTAAGCAACTTTCATCTAATTTACTCATGAGAAGGTACTATAAGCGTCGGGTATAATATAAGCGGAGAATATGTCTAAAGATATATCTGTTACAGTTTTTTAAATATTAACATTATACGAAGAGTTATTTTTAATGCAGTGAGTAATTTTTCTGATTGATTACTTATAACCTTTAAAAAAAGTAGATTTGGAAATGTATCACTATGATCACTATAAGAATACGGAATTTAAGGGTAATGTTAAGCTTTTTGCATTATTATATTCAAATTTATTGACAATATTCTGTTTGTGCTAGAGTTCCAAAATAAAAGTAAAACTTTTTTAAATTAACGTGAACAAAACAACACGTGAAATAAAAATAAAAATTCTTATTTATTTTCAGCCATTTATTATTTCCAACAAAAATATCAAGCTATTGTTTGATTTACTGTTTAAGTAAACCGAAAAAACAAAAAAAAGTTCAATGAAAATAAATAGGTTTTGATTAGTGAAATGCGTAAACATCGTTATTTTAGTATTGACGCAAATTTAGCAGATCATATGTTTTCTAGAAATTGGCATCAGTGTTGAACATAACTGTTTCTTTTTATTTCAACTACCTTGCATGTTTAATGTTTATTTTTTACTGCAAAGATAATACGAGATGATTGCCAAATAATTCTTATGTAAACATATACATTGAAACTCGATCTTTTACGAGTTATCCTATAACTCCATTTTTTAGGATTTGAAAGTTAATATTTTTTTGACTATTTTTAACAATAAATATAGACACATGAAGTCAATGTAAAAAAAAATTAAGTAAATAACATAAGCACCTTTCAAAAAATACATCTGAGCCATCGGAGTCACTGCGAGGTAGAATTAATTTCGGTAACACCATTCCTTTCTTTCGACGACCGCGGATACCCGAAGAAACCGGCCATTGAAGTTCCCCGGATGCCATTGGGCTATGTGGACTTAAAATTGTCAAACGGCGATCCGGCGGTGGTAAACTCAGCTGTTGTAGAGCACGTCGTTCAGTACATGCAAAAAGGCCTCGTCTTTTTTCTGCATTACCCATGTCCTCGCCTGACAAAGCTCTGCGAGCTGGAATACCTCGCGTTTCTCTGACATCACGTTCACTTGCTGTTAAAAATGAACTACGGTGCACACGAACAGATGTACAGGAACTCGCAGGGCGTGCCGGCGATGTGTCTTTGATAGGCCGAAGACTTTCCATTGATCTCGCTGTTTCAACTCGTTCAGCTGCCAAGTATTGGCCACTCGTTACTGTTGTTTGAGCTACCTCACATTCCTCCTGACTAGAACTGGAAGTGCCACTTCGCGAAAATGTACTCGCTTTGGACACAAAACTTCTATCACTATACTGAGCTGTTGAGATACTTGATACTGTGTTTACATCGTTAGACTCAGATGAAACTTGTTGCCGAACAGTACCTTCCTCCAGGGAGGAATGTATGACACGGGTGTTCAAAGAGCTAATAACTGCAAGTTTTGGCCTGCGGTTTTTTCTTTCCTCATCTTCCTCCTCCATTTTAAAAAATAATAAATTCTATTAATTAGACTAACACCTACTTTAGAATATCGAAAAACACTCTTTAACAAGCCATTTTTCATTTAATTATATATTTATTATTCATATCGCGTATATTACATTTTTAAAATTCTAAACTTTATATATATTTTAAGGATCACTGGCAACAGTCTTTATCACTTTTTCAGAACACCTCACGCACAATCATAGAACACCTGAAACAAATTGATTAAGTTAAATGAATAATTAATGATCAATGTGTCACGTTATAGTATTGTACGTAAAATTTTAAGTGAACTCATGCGAAATTTAAACGAAGGATGGAAGGATCGGATATATAATTTACTGGGATATTGTGCATCTCGAACAACCTTTGTAGTCCTAAGCTATTTTTAGAAGTTTAACCCACATTTTATCTTTTAATGTATCATTAAACCTTGTAGACATTTTAGACTTTTAATTAATGATGATGATTACATTGTTTAGTTGGCAGGCTTAGAGTCGAGCGCTAACTGTCCGGCTTCATTTGCACAATCTGTTAGAGCTTTTACTTGTTCAGCATTTAATCCAGTTGCTTTCACTTTTACATCAGCACTCCTAGTGTGTTCCTTGCTTTCGCTGCTAGATTCTACTCGTTTCGTAGTTTCATTTCCAAATTCATCAATAAAAGTTTCTTCCTCAAATTCTTCTTCATAACTCTCTTGGTAATGTTCACGAAACTCCTGTCTAGCTTGAATTGTAACTTTTTCGGTCGTTTGTTTTTGTTGAATTAATTCATCCATTGTTTTCTTAACAAGCTGTTGACCAGCTTCCAAAGTCTTAGTTTCAGACATTGTTATAAGTCTTAGTTTTTTTTATAGAATGTAGTACTGCCTAGAATAAAATAAAATACTGTTGTTGTTATTGATATCTAATTTTTAATATAATATTCATACAGGTTAAAGCTTTATTGTACTATGTATGGACATACAAAATAAAAATAATTGATTTGACAAGAACTTTAAATACGTTTGCAATATGAGAAATCCTAATTCGATAGAATTTGATAGTACTAGTTGGCGGAAAGCCAACAGCATGATGATTGGGAGGCATTTAAATTTGCTTTGTGAAGTTTTCAGAGCAAACTGACTTCTATAGTTTTTAACGAAGAAATCATTTAGGTATATACTGTAAGAAATATTTCATATGGTACCTAAAGTAGTATTCAATAGAAAATTCATTTAAATTAAACGATTGAAACAACTATATAAAACTAACAATTTTCTTCAATAAAAACCGAAAAACATAATACGATCAACATTGAAGAAACAATTTATATTATTTTGAAATAATTTATCTGCTTCGTTAAATTTTATTTTGTTAGGCCTTCATAAACGTGTAACATGTTGTTCTAAATTAAAGATACGCACAGGTATCCATCAAATAAATTTAACCTGATTTGGGTTAAAAAATATTACCCAGTAAATACAAAACAAAAATATTAAAAGAGTTACCTTATTTTTCAAAGAAAACTGTTTATACCGCACAAGACACTTTGGTAATAATTTGTGTTTTTTCTTAAATTCAATTTTCAATTGTCTGAGACGTTGCTTTGCTAAAGACTGCGAGTAAACTGATGAAGCGCGCTGTGTCGTTTTGTTTCGTCCGGAGCTTTGCGTGGGTGTTGGTATGTGTGTTTGTTATACATCTGCGTCTCGGGGTTGGCCAAAATATCTGATTTATCCCTTGTAATTATTATTCCAAACTAATAAATCCCGATTTTGATAATTCAGTAAAATATGTAATGCAATGTTCTATAAAATACTTATATGATTGAACTTTTTTTTGTTTTATATATTAAAAGTAGTGAAATTAATTTGTCTTTTGAATAATATTTATGTAATTAATTCGCATTTAACCAGCTTCGTATTAGTTACGCTATTCGAGGAACTTTTGTAAATTAAACAAACGACTCATAAGCATATTCCAACAAACCTATGTGCTATATTATATAATGGTATTATATAATGGCTACAGAAAATATTTCTTTTACTAATATCTCCTGATATAAAATAATAATTAATAGTCCATGCAGCCTTTTTTTCGTTTAGTTTCATAATATTTGTGTAGAAAATTTATATATTGCACAACATTGGCTATGTTGTTCATATATACGCATATATGAGTCAATAATATGTATATTTATAGATACAGTGCTCAAAAATGTTCCTAAAATAAATGAAATTGGAATGTTAAAGGGTGAAGACAAGCATCCGAAAAAGACCTTTACAAATGAGACCAATAAGCTTGCAGTGCACTGCCCGCGCTGGAAATAGATGGCATGCGTCAGGAGACGAAGACCGTGTGATGACTCTCCAATGGCGGGGGCGATAAACGTGAGTAATAATATCATTGCCAAAGCTTTCCCGTGACTCAGCTGACATCAGGATTGATTCGAAGAAATATTTATGATGACTTTAAATATTTTTTTATGTTTTGACTGTTTTTATTTATTTAATAAAATTATATGCTTCTTATAAGGTGTTGTTTAGATATCACTTTATTGTTGTATTTTTAAGGTACCTTTAAAACAGTAATTTTCGCATAATATTAATTATTATGATCGCTATAACATCATATAGTTCAATTTAATGGCAGGATCTAAAACAAAGGTCTCTGTATGTTTTATACGCACCAAGAAATTTAAGTAATAAATAATAAAGGTGTAACCAGCACAAAACAATCATAGATCGAATATAATAAAACAAATTAAATTTTTGAATTGTACACGAATATGGCTTGTGTTTCATATTGACTTATTGTTCTTAAATATCAAGTGGAAAAAGACAGAAACATTGTATAAATACATTGTGCCTACACGATATTATAATATTATATTTTAAGGCAATAATTACGTAATTATACGATAAATTATGATAAATAAGATAACATTATCGTATGAAAATACAGGCTACACCTAACGAACAAACAATCAACTCTGTCGTAAGCTTTATTGATTTCAGAACGGATTACAAAACTTTTGAAGAGACTACGGCACAGGCTACAACCTTATGACATAATTTATCACGTTTAATCCCGGGTAATTAAAAGGCAAAAATAAAGAAGAAAATAAGGGTGACAGGACTGTGTAACAAATATATGTAAGAAAATATATAGTTTTCAATGTCAGACGTGAACAGGAATATCGTCCGAAAAAATTATCGTACAATAAAGGTAAATAGGTCAGGGAAATTTTTATTTAAATATATCAAAATCAACGTATCATAGTCAACATAATTATTATGTAAAGGTGTAGGTATCTAGTTCATAGCTAGAACATATTTAAGTAAATAATTAGAAAAATAGACGAAACATAAAAAGAAAACTTACCAAAATGTGACCTATATTATATATAAAACACATAAATATTATACATACGATGTAATAATTGTATTAGCATTTTATTACTTTTATAATGATAACATTTATGGTTTTTATCAAATTAGTCAAGTCAAACATTTTTTAAATAATTCATTAAAATATCTAAACTTAAGTGTTTTAAAATAGCGTGATTCTAACCCACTATTCTTCATTAAAACTGGTGTTTATAACTTTTCGTTGCATGTTTTTACCCAATTCTTCTCTTAGTTAAGGTACATACTTGAAAACAAAAATACATTTTGATAAAGAAAGTTTTTATTTACGTATAGGCGCAATAGTATTATCAAATAATAAAAGTTACCTGTTATCCTTCAAGTAATTAAAATTAAAAGTAAAAAAACTTAACGCTAAAAGGAATAACAATTTTACTTTAAAAATTGTGCTATCAAATATGTATAGCGTCATCACACAATTTATATAATATAAAAAAAGCTTATAATGAGATTCACCTTTCACGTTAAACAAGCAAAGAAACCATTAAATAACTTAATCGAATTGATTGAATTGTAATACGAGTACTTGAATCGCGCGATTTATTATTATTGTTGATTAAAATTTCGCAGTATATGAATTTATGTTATATTTAAATTTAATTAGTATTTTTTATTCTTTTAAACTTTTTAAATATCACAATTTCATCACAGAAAGTTTTAGTGAATATTTAAATCTTGCCAACGGTCGTCGAGATGTACGATAATATCTCCAACTTCTTGGAAGTATTTAATTATAACTCGTAATATATAAAATCTATCGCCATATATAAATCTCAATCTCCGTGTCATATATAAAATAATATTACAAACATACCTATATGATATAATCCAATAGCTATATGATGCAAAAATTAATATATATACTACATGCTGTTTTTATTAACGTTTTTCCTCCCTGGATTGAACGTACAAAAAAAAAATAGGAGTATAATAATTGCCGTCGGTAACATGTAGATATACAGTATGTACAGAAATATCTTGAGTATTATTATTTTGTTAATATTATTACATAACCTGAGCCAACGGCTAATTAAAGATCTTTATGTTTTTTAATTCATGGTATATACAAAACTATGACCGACTAAAATTTCGCTGAAACGCTTATCTGTGCTATTCGATCAAATTGATTAGCGTTTTTAATATTACACGCAAAATTCAATATCTTTTCTTTAAAAATTATAGGCTGATGATTCCTGCAAATTGTAAATTAGTTGTGGCGTTTATTAATTACGTATCATAATAAAATTATTACTTGATTAAATTTTGTTAATTACTACGTGTTTAACACGTAGAACCTAAATTATTTTAAACTTTAAAATCACGCTAATCTCGTACATTAAAAGTTATCTAAATGCTTTTAATGCATAGTTGTAGCCAATTTTTAAAACAGCCGGTTACTTGGATCGGCTTTCCATTGAACAGTAGCAATACCATTCAACTGAACGCCTAATATCGATTGCTCGACAGAGGTCGCTCAGTGGCTAAAAACCATACTGGTTGAAAGTTACGGCGGCTTTTATTAGCCATGATGTGAAATATTTTCGATGCTATACCAAATCATTTTCATATAACCTTTACCTTATGTCCACCCTCAAGTACGACACTACGTGTTTTTTTTAAATATTATCAACATTATTTCACTGTCCCGTTATCTCAAAACATTATGAGTATATCGTGATTAATTATGATACAACTGTGGTATACTCAACACATTCAGTTAAAGGAAAAGCTAACAAACTACAAGAAACATATAATTATGTCCTAGGTTTACTCGGCAGTCACTGGACTGTCAATTTTAAGTCACTTATGTAATAATCGCATGTAAGGTAAACATAATGCAAGATATTTCAAAAAAGCATGTGCAATTTAAGGCCCTTTTATACTACAATAATATTTAAAAAAAAATATTCAATAATAATAATAAAAAATCGAAATTACTTATCGATCCCTGATTTTCTATTGTGACACGCTTGTAATAACAGGATTGTGCCTCGGGTCGTGCTAATAGGCGTAAATATAATATAAGGGCCTCGGGGAAAAATTTATGTTTCCGCTATTTCCAATACAAGAACATGTACCGCGGGGAAACAGACCTGTTTCATTATTAAAACAGCTGTCAAACAAGCTTACTGCAGCAAAACACAACAGTCACAACTGAAACTGTTAAGTCTGAAATACGAATGTTATCCTATTTGGAAACTCTAATTTTGTATAATGACGGACTCGTGATATTCTACCAGTAACTACTATGTTCATAATTACATAATTATTTTGAAAATTTTTATAAGAAGTATTTTTTGTGGGTAATTTAGTAATTCATAATGAATCAAAAATTATTGATAATTTTTGATTCCTTTAAAATTAAATATATTGATGGCACTGTTCGAGTCTTTCTTTACATACATGGAGAATGAAGCCTATGCCCAGCAGTGGGATGTTACAGGCAGAATCGTGAATCGTGATTGTTACCAGACCTGTCACAAAATAGCGTGGTTTAATAAATTTCATACATATTTTATACTCATATTCATAAATAGTTTTTAAGGTGCGATGAATTATTCAACATTTTCGAATTTTGGGACGATATGCATTAGTTTCAATATTTATATCGTGTCGCAGTGAAATGGCGAACAATTTTCGTTTCGATTTAGGTGTTTATTAACATAAATGATTTAAATTTAATAAACGTAACGCTTAATATATTTAGAAGAATGGATTAATTAAAATAAAATTAGGAATTTGTTTTGTTTGTTTTGTTTGTGCAGTCCCTGTGGGTCTTCCCCACCGTGCCTCGGAGAACACGTTAAGCCGTCGGTCCCGGTTGTTATTATGTACACCTGATAGCGCTTCTTACACATAGTAGGGAATATATCCGCCAACCCGCATTGGAGCAGCGTGGTGGATTAAGCTCTGATCCTTCTTCTACATGGGGAAAGAGGCCTATGCCCAGTAGTGGGATATTACAGGCTGAAGCGTAATTAGGGATTCTTTGTTTTATTTTATTGTACTTATCTTATTACTGAATTTTTATCTCTATCTGTATTATTGGAATACAAATCATTAAGATAATAGAACCTTTATAATATAGATCAACTTCTTTATGCCTTATGTCCCGACGATCGTAACATATATCATTACAGCCTATACATCCACTGCTGGACATAGGCCTCCACAAGTTTGCGCCAAAAATAACGTGAACTCATGTGTTTTGCCCATAGTCACCACGCCGGGCAGGCGGGTTGGTGACCGCAGTACTGGCCTTTTCGCACTGAAGACGCTGTTGCCCGTCTTCGGCCTGTGTATTTCAAAGCCAGCAGTTAGATGGTTCTCCCGCCACCGGTCGGCTTTTTAAGTTCCAACGTGGTAGCGGAATTGTGTTATCGCTTAGTCGCCTCTTACGACACCCACGCGAAGAGAGGGGGTGGCTATATTCTTTAGTACCGTAGCCACACAGTACCGCAACATATATAGTAATATTAAAATTGTAAGAAGTACGACGTAATTCAGTTATGTAATCTTACCACATCCGATAAAATGTGACATCACAACACTAACGTGTACAAGTCAAATACAAAATGTCAATATCGATGGCTTGGCGAATAGAACTCTGACGCAGTAATTCCGTCACATTTATTACACGAAATGTGAATAATGTGATTGTCTAAACCGCAAGGATAATTACATGATAAAAATGACGTATAAGTTGACTAACTTTACTGACTTTCCTGACGCATGATTAATTTTCTTCATAATTATAACACATTAGCAATATACTGGACTGAGCAATTTTGATTGTTCCGTTTTCTCTCTTTAAATACTCATATAACCTACGAACGTATATTCTACTAGCAAAAGAATTCTTAAAATTGGAAAAATAGTTTGTAAGTTCATCCGATATAGAAAAAAAAAACAGAAAACGAATATTTCCTGTTTATGCTATTAGAAGATTAAATAATTTTAACATCAATATAAACGAGAGTCTATTAATGTACTAAATTATTATATACTAGCATCCCGCCTCGGCTTCGCATGGGTATTAAACAAAAATTCAATATAATAATATAATATAGCCAATGTCACCCGAGGATAGTGTAGCTTCCCAACTGTAAAAGAATTTTTCAAATCGGTTCAGTAGTTTCGGAGCCTATTCAATGCAAACAAACAAACAATCAAATCTGACCTCTTTATAGTATTAGTATGGATAAAAATTGATCAAAATACAATTAACCAGCATTTAAAGTCACTGAAGTCTTCCTAAATTATTACTCGTATAATTTTTACATAGGTACTACAATAATTTAAACTTACCATTACAATATACATATATAGTTTTATGTCAATAGTTTTACCTTATCTAATGTATAAGTTAAATTCAGTCCGTGCATAGGTTAAATAAGTTTCTAACCAAAATCAAAGACTTGGAAATTTGCTTTATGATTAGGAACATGAGAAACAAAGCTCTGAAGTAGGTACTATAATATATCTACGACGTAATGTACGTTCAACAGTTTCAAGACCATTGCAATACAGACTAGATGAAATTGTATGCATATAATATAATTTTGTAATAAATAATAGTTAAAATCTGGTTAATGATTGCAAATGTCTAATTATATTTTTAGTGTGTGTATACTGAATAAATATTTACACCCAATTAAAATATTATAGCGTCGCTCAATTAACCAAATTAATTTTTACAGTATATATACTATATGTGTAATGAAAGATAGACTATATGTATAAATGAAATGACGTTTGTTATTATCACGAAAAGTAAAGAAAGGTTACACCGATTTGGTTTATTTCGAAATATTTGTAAAAGTTAAGGTGGTTCACAATATCAAGAAATTGCAAGAAAAACTCTAAAAGCAACAATTTTATTTTCCCATACGTTCGTACTTGTCAAACGGGGTGCATTCAGAAATTGTAAATTGGCATGTAGTTGTTACATATATATATATATATTTTTTTTTTTTTTGCGGAGAATGTTTTTGCTTATGTTTTTTTTCTTTTTTTGCTAAGGTTTAGTTACCTGTTTATTTTTTACTCATTATATCATTCTGAGGCGCTACAAAGTTCGCCGGGTCAGTTAATGATATAATAAAATAATTAGTTATTAACATGTTGCGATCAGCATAATTATACATCGTTATAATGTTTGATGTTTAATTTGTGTAGAATCTATATTTATACTACCAATTAAATCAAAGTTCTACGTAAATTATTAATACGATTAATTGTTTATCTTAAATATCAGAAAACCTTAATCTGTTTTCAACATTTAATGGCAGTAGTCGTAATTACAAAAGATAAAACATTCTATATAAGTACACAGCCACGTACAGATTAATGAGAAATATACATACTCGTACATCTAGATGTGGCTGAACTTTTAACAAACAACGGACTGATTACTATTATATATTGGTATCATTGCATGGAATCTGAATGGATGAGATTTCTATCGGACGACAGAGCTTTTTTCGGACAGCACGTCTGTCTGATCTGTATTTGACGTATAAATAACCTATTTATGTACCTACGTATATATAACTGCACACATGCTTGCACTTAGTTTGTTTCAAAAAGACTATAGCAGCGGGTATGAAAAGCGTTTGTATATTAACAAAAAAATTAAGTAATATAAAAAAATTATATTAATTTCAAAATCAGTTGTTATTATATATATGTGAACTAATATAATAAATAGGTCGGAGAAAGTCTTTTTCGTATTTTCGTATTTTTTCAATAAAATTTTTTTGGTTATATTGTTGCTTGCTGGCGGGCAGCAGCGTCTTCGGTGCGACAATGCCAGCCCTGCGGTCACCAACCCGGCTGCCCAGCAGGGTGACTATGGGCAACACACATGAATTCACGGCATTTTTAGCGCGAACTTGTGGAGGTCTATGTCCAGCAGTGGATTGTATTAGGCTGAAATGATGATGATGATGATGATGTAGCTTACTGGCAGGTTTTCATAGCATGAAAAGGTGACATTTTAAAATGAAATTAAAACGTAAAATACCATTTTTCATTTGTTTTTCCGTCTGCCAAAATGGGTGAATCCAACGAAGAAGTTTGGTACATTTATAATGTTTGCCATAAAAGCTTTACTTAAAAAAAGTGTGTGAAAAAAGATAAAAGCATCACGACAACGTTTGACTTTAGCCACTCAACAAAAATTGAGAGAGTTTGAGTAAGAGAGTTGAACTGGAAGTCATATTGCATCCACATATAGCCCCTATCATGCACACTTAGATTTTCATCTGTTTCAGTCTCTTCAGAATTCGTTATAGGTAGTGTAAAGTTAACATTAAGAGAGGTCTGTCAAAACTAGTTGACGCGGTTTTTTAATGAGACGTCCCAATATTTCTATAGCAACGGAATCCTGTCACTACCTACGAAAAAACGGCAAGCTATCGACTCAAATGTTACATGTATATATATATATATATATATATAAATTTATTTAAATTAATTTTGTAAAATCACACCTTGACCCGACCTAATATTTCCATACTCGTCCTCAAGTTATAATTAATTATAACTTGTCGTTTCCTGTAACATCGTTCGAGCTGAGTTAGAACTTTAGATTAAAGAAAAGTCATGTGTTGAGATTTATAAGAACACACTTCCTTTAAAACGATAAAAGTCCGAATAAAATTGTAGTCCTACTATAGTATTTTTTGAAAATTATCTTTTTCCGTCTTTACAACGTTACGGATTTGCGTAGGTTTTCTAAAATACTAATAGTTAAATTTTACTTATACCTACCCCGTAAAACTATGCGCTAAAATGAACATTGGTAAACAAAAGTTATATGTATGAGCATGTCTGCTCGTAATAATGTACATGTTATTTCTTAGCGGTACCTATAACAACTGATTTACGTACGAAGGTTGACCTTTCAGTACCTTAGAACTTTGGCCTCGCTGTTAATGTATACTACGTAGTAACACACGCGAAGGCAGCGGTTTCCGTCTTTCTTGATACCTATCTACCAGTACTGGGTCAAAAGAGTCACAAAGTATGTAAAGTAAAACGCATCTTTTGAATACATTAGTAAGATATAATACTATTTAGTTTCATAAAAAAGGTGAATTTTTGTGTCTATTCGTTTCGGGCATAATACATTCAATTATAATCGGATATTTTAGTTTTATGGCTCACAGTTTATTGGAATAATTCACAACGATAACGAGGTAGATCGCTGTTAATTTCAAATTGATGTCTGTTGTCAGTAGGTACATTGACTTTGTCAGATTAATTAATGTAAATTTAGACTGAAATTTTACCTGGCCGTAAATTTTTGTTTATTTTATACATATTTACAATTCACAACTTAACAACTAAATATTAACAGATACTTTACTGGAATTCAGTTGAAAATTCAATTTAATCAAAAAATTTACAATTTTTAAGTTATCTCATATTCAATTTTATTATTACTATTTATATCAAAAGAATCAATATTCTTGTTATTTATCTATTAATTAATGTTTAATTATAGAAAACGTACAAGTTAAAGGTATTAATAATAATAATATTATAGCAATAAGTATTATTCGAAAAAAAAAACACAACATTTTTTTTTCTTTTAACTCAGTCCGCTTTTTAACCGACTTCCAAAAAAGGAGCAGGTTCTCAATTCGACTGTATTTTTTTTTTATGTATGTTACATCAGAACTTTTGACCGGGTGGTACGATTTCGACAATTTTTTTTTAATCGAAAGGTTGTGTGTGTCATTTGGTCCCATTTAAATTTATTTGAGATCTAACAACTACTTTTCGAGTTATATCTAATAATGCGTTTTTACTTGACGCTTTTTTCGTCGACATACGTTGTATTATACCGCATAACTTTCTACTGGGTGTACCGATTTTGATAATTCTTTTTTCGTTGGAAAGTAAATATCCCTAGTTTAGTACCATGATAAGGAAACCAGGATCTGATTATGGAATCCTAGAGAAATGGAGGGAATCTCTCGAAAATCCGCAATAACTTTTCACTGGGTGTACCGATTTTGATAATTTTTAATTTAGTCGAAAGCTGATGTTTATCATGTGGTCACATATACATTTTATTGAGATCTGATAACTACTTTTTGAGTAATCTTTGATAACGCGTAGTTACTTGACTATTTTTTCGTCGATCTACGTTGTATTACTATGATGTAACTGAAGTCGGTTTTTGTTTTCGTTTACGAGCAAACACAATTATATTTTTTTGTTGAACTATCAGTCTAACAATAGTAAGCAAACGTCAATCGGAATCTTTAATCACTCGACTCCATTCACCGCTGGGCACTTCAATTTATCAACGATCCTAAACTCACAGACGGTTTAGAACTTTTATGTGTAATCTTTTACTCTATGTATTTTTTACCATTTATCGAATGGGGAGTATTCTGAATAGCTTTTCGACTTGGTGTCACCGTCACTTCTTTATCACCTACGCCGCAGTATAAATTATCAATCTCGCTACTTATTTTATGCTATTATTATGTGTACAGTTGTATAATGACCTTTTTTCCGAGGTGTTCCCGAGCGCTATAATTTTGGAGTTTCCAAGAATAAAGTGTTGATAACGTTAAAGATGTCCAAGAGTTGATAGCCACTTAACAATAGGTCGAGTTATCATTAATATAAACCTTTCGTAAAAATGAACTAGACTACTACAGTCATCACGATCACACAGATCAAAGTTGCATAATTACAAATACACGCACACAGAGCAACAAACCAAGGTGAGTTGAACAATCTATGGTTGAAGCGGTTTTGTTGAACTAATTGGATGTCTAAAGCAATTAGGTGTCGGAGGAGTTCAACCAAAGTATTAAATGACACATCCTAAACACTGGATAAATTTGAGAAGATTCAAAAAGATACATGAATATTGAAGAATGAAATATTTAAAAAAAAATTGGTTAAAGTGACTTGTGTAGTTAAAAACAGCGTTTATTTATTGTTTTAATCTATATATATAGATTTTTATAAAATAATATTTAAACCATTTTATGGATATCTTAATTTTCTTTTAGCCATTTGATTGTGCTTTGTATTAGTGGCTCGTGAGCTTTTTATTAGTTCATCAAGATATTATGTGTGATAGTTAATAATCATGTAATAATCATGTAATAATCAGGTAATAATCATGTAGATAACAACTGTTTATATATTATTTTTCTATTAACATAGGCCGCAGTGGGAAATATCTTGTTCAGAATTTGGCCTTTAACAGCCCGACCTTACAGAAGATTACAGCTAAATAATCTCTCAAGTAATGTTGTGGCCTGTGGCGAGTAAGGGAGCCAGAGGTCCTGTGAGGGTCAGGAGTACAGTTAGAAACTGCTTGTTGATCTTGGCATTGCAGGCATTCTTCGCCTACGACATCTGCTTACCACCAGATCTTACGCTTGTTCGCTACCTTTGTAATATAAAAGTAAAAAAAAAATGTTGAGTATAGAGCAGATATTAGTATTTGGCATCTAAGGCACAGATAAAAATCAACCTACCAAGGTGAAATATGGCGTGTCAAATACGATTTGAAGTTTCAATGCTATGATTGATACTACGAAATTATTTGCTGTGTAATATTTCGAAATGGCAACTTCAAGGTCACTCACGCACGGTATACCTATAAACCTTTGATATACCTATCCAAAATGTGAAAATAATTTTGTCTGTAATGGCGATGACGGAAAACATTATGTAAGATTACGTACCATCAGATTTTGGAAGAAATTTTATGATAAGTGTATTCGCAACTAGCTGCCTAGTAGAGAGATTGATAATACTTTAAGCTTCTTCTTCTAGGTTATAGATGCGTCGTAACTACTCTTTCTGAGGGTAAAAAGGATATGCTCAGCTGTAGAATGCTTACAAATTGTTATTATTATTACAATTTGTTATTATATTATTAAAATGTTACAGTAACATCCACACGTAAATACTTCATTGCTTACGTAATTTTAACTTTTGTACAATACAGTAAGAATCTGTATTTTTCCACATCTTTGGCGTAGAGCTCTTTTGTAAATAAAACAAAATATCGTAGCTTAATCCTCCATACCAGGTACAGCACGGATTGAAGAACATAGTTACATCATAATAATAAAATATTTTATATAAAAGGAATAGTATTTCATGAAACTCAGAAGCTATTCAAAATAAATTAAGAAAAAAACTTTTTTTTTAAATACAACTAGGTCGGCAAAAAAGCTTACGGCGTCAGGTACGCGATTACCATAACTATATATACTTACACTTATACACTTGCAACACCAAAAGCATAGCAAACGCTTGCCAAACTACCCCCAATCCCCTCCAAAGGCTCTGGTTACCTTACTCATCACCAGGAACACAATGCTGCTGAAAACAATATTATTTCGGCTGTGATCAGTATTATTAAGGTCGAGGTACTTTCCCAGTCGGGCTGCTCAAGATTTTGAACAGGATATAGTGCTGTGACCTACCTCAGTTGAGTTTTGCGTATTTTTATACAGAATATATAATGGTTGGAGTGTAATAAATTCATCATATTGCGGCTTTAAACGTTGGTGGAGAATATATGTGATAGCAGTAAATGAAAAAAGACCGGCTAACATTTAAAATTATAAACTTGAAGGGTTAAAACTTACAACAATAAATAAAGCGATTATCGTTACGACCGTTACTATATTTAGTTAGGTACTATAATATTATATGAGATAGTATAAGCTACATGCAGATTTTATATAAGTAATTACTAAAAAAAAAATTGAAATTTTAAAATATTATGAATATTTAAAAATAATGTAAAATGATGCAGATGAATAATGTTTTTCAATGTATATAAATATTTACAATAACATTTTCGCTATGTGACAATAGTTACCAAGTTTCCTTTGGTGGAAATCTCAATATGAAATTTAAATAGAACTCACAGTAGGATTACAATTGAATTTAAAGGGACAGTTCAAGATTCAATGATGAACAATCAGCCTGGAAGAAATGGCTAATTAGCCATAAGACCACTCATTGTAGTAGTAATTCACTATAATTAATTTGTAAAATGATGATTCAAAAGTGTCAGCACTTTTTTTCTGATTTTAATTTTACTTTATTAGACATTAACCAAACGATATAAGGCACGCGGTAAGAAAAAAGTATTAGGAGTTTTTTTATATTTACAATTAGGTTCTGATGGTAAGCGTATAGCTTATAGACGTCTGCAACGCTAGAAACATCGCAAGCGCGTTTACGACCCTACCCCAATCCCCGCCAGATGTTCTGGACACCTTACTCACCACATAATCACAACACTGCTTGAAAGCAGTATTATTTAGCTGTGATCTTTTGTAAGGTCGAGGCACTTCCCCAGTCGGGCTGCTCCAGATTTTGAAAGATTATTATAATTTGATTAATTTGCTAGAATATTTTAATTTTTAAATGTCATGGTAAAAACAAACTTGGGCGTGTGTCGGAGGACTCGGAGGTGATTTGCACATTATTTAATGTAATTGGCTTTGAAATGCTGTTGTATTATCGAATTAATTTGGAAAAAAAATGTTGACACGCACTGGTCTCAATATTTGCGGGACCCATTAGTAAAAATAATTTAGTGCTTGCCAACCTGATTATATTTGTAAAGGTCTTGTATGTTCTGTTAACGCGGATGATACCACGCGCACGGTGTAGTATAATTATTGAGACTGTGGTTTCGCCAGACACATACTTATTAATATTTTAGTGATGCATGTAATTTGTTACGTAATTGAGCATTTTAAACTAAAATTATATTGTAACAAACTTTTAATTAATTAGTAATTAATATTCATGGTTCCGTGCTTCTAAGCCCATTATAGTGGACGTTAATATTTTGGTATATTAAAGTAGATAAGTATTTTGAATTCAACTTTTTAACCGACGTCCAAAAAAAGAGGACTTTTTAATTCGACTGAATCATTTTATCTATGTACCTCAGAACTTTTACTGGGTGGACCGATATCGATTATTCTTTTTTTAATCGAAAAGTGGTGCTTGTCATTTAGTCTTATTTAAATTTAATTTGATAAGTACTGTTCGAGTTATACCTGTATTTACTTGACTATTTTTTCGTCGATTTACGTTGTATTTATTACACCTCATAACTGTTTACTACAGTACTAATCTTGATGATTCTGGTTTTAATTGAAAGCTGATGCTTGTCTTGTCCCATTTAAATTTGATCGACATCTGATAACTATTTTTTGAGTAATCTTCGATAACTCGAATTTACTTGACTATTTTTTCGTCTATTTATATTAGTTGTCGATGTATATATTAAAGTCGGTATTTATGTTCGTTTGCGAGCAAACACAATTATTTTGTGTAATTAGAATAATGGATTTAGTAGTTTTATCAATACATATAATAAAAATATAACGGGTCGCTGTCTGATATTTAAGATACATAGAAAAAATATTGTTGGCACCTTTATAGCACCCATAACAATGATTGTCAGAATTTTTGTCTGTTTGTCTGTGCGTTTGTTCACGCTAATCTTAGAAACGGCTTATTCGATTTAGATGTGGTTTTACTAGTATATATAAGCTTTCTAGCTTGTTTCATGTTAATCCGTTCATAAATAAAAAAGTTATGGCCATTAAAATAATCGCGTTGAACATGTAAAGTCAATATTCCATGCGGACGAAGTCGCGAGCACAGCTAGTATCTAATATTCTAGAATACCAGTAGCAATCTCTTAAACATGTATAGTGTTATGATAAATAGCACATTCAAGCATTAAAATTTACAAAAAATATATCATGATATTAAATATATAAAAAATAGATTCTTTTTTGAATAATGTGACATACATTCACATGATAATTTTACTTTCTTTGTTCATATTATTCAATTTATTTGCTCTGTTGAATATCATGTTATCATACCAAATATTATTGACTTTTTTAGTGAATGAAAGAACGTCTTTAGTAAAATACCAAAGTCTCTCAGAAAAAGTAAACGTTGCTTTCGATTCTACAAATTAATACTCAACAAAAAGAAACGGTCACTCAGTCCCGGTCACGAGCAAGGAATCTCATTCATTAGTGAACAGAAGAAGCGCGCTGATCTCACAAAAGGAATAAAATACTTGAACAGTGGGTATATTATTTAAAACATTTACAATTTCACACTACGAGTATATTACTAGATATTTCGGAGAATAGAGCTGAGAATGTCACGTGACAAAATATTGTAGCAGACGTGCATTCGAATTTGGCACCGCTAAGTTTTCTAGCGCTTAATTTAATTAAAACTGCACAACTTCTTAGGTGGTGATGAGAGCTCACGAGAAATCTTTCGGGATATTTATATGTACCTTTGACTAGCAATTGAAAAATTATAAACCTGCTACATTATGGGATTAACTATTTAATTTGGTATTATGTTTTTAAGCCCTTATAATTAATTCATTCAACATTATTCTCATTATATACAAATAAGCTTCGGCACTTTATTGATATAAAATATAACGGAGTAAATAAAACGGACTTGAATACAAAATGAATTCGAATATTTATTAATTAAAATAGTATATTATTTAGGCACTTGTTCTGTGAACTTAATTTATTGAAATCATAGCGAGAGCGTTTCATTAATGTATCACACATCTATGTATCATCATAGTAATTATTTGTATCGCCTTTGTTAAGAGATTCTTTATCATTTAACAAGTTCTAATCTAATCTAATCTTCTCGTTAAGTATAGTAAAACTTAGCTTAATGAAGAAAATCTATTACATGACTGCGAATGCGACTTATCTTAACGTATAAAATTATTTCTTCAAGTTCATTTTATTTTAAGCCTAATGTGTGTGAAATAACCATATTCTATTTTTTTTTCTTTTCATTTCGCTGTTAAGTAAACTAAATAAAAAATATTTTACATACGTGGAAAGTTTTTAAAACAATATTATTTGTTTTTGCAAATACATATTGATATTTTAGCATAATACCCCATGTAAGAACATGACCGGACAGTAACAACGTGAGTTTTTATTTATTTATTATTCAAATGAATCATCGCAAGTCGCTTAATATTCATCCATTTAAATATGGAACGGTTAAGTTTAACATACATAAAATGTAAAATACTTGTTGGCTTTTGTGCGTTTGCATGTTAAAACCTTTTTGAAATATTCTTTATAATAATTATGTTAGCTTTATTAGAAAGATCCGAGAAACACAATTAATTACGGAAGGCTAAGATCTAATTATAATGCAATGACGATTAGTCGACCTGCCCACGTCTTATTCCTAAGCCCAGCAGTCACGACCATTATAATATCAATTAAATATATATTCATGCAAATCACCGCGTTCCGAGCTCTACGGCGAGTTCTTGTTATTTAGTTCCAGTACAGCTGTACAAACATAACACGATATACATCGATTTACATATATTGTATTTAGCCGTGAATGTTGTTAAAAAAACACATGAGTAATATATTTACTAAGTTTTACAATAGCTGTAGTTGCGACTTTGTTTGTATTACCAACACTTTCCTTATGCCAGAAAGATATAAAAATATGAAATAAATACCGAAATTTAAGTTATTTGACGTTTTCCTAAAGGTTATTACCTATTTCCATAACGTCCATACTCTGTAAGAGTATGAAACGTATATTGAATAACCGGCTCCTGGCACACCTTGAGGAGAACGATCTTCTTAGCGACCGACAGTTCGGTTTTCGCCGCAAGCGGTCCACGGGTGATCTTCTCGCGTATGCCACACACATTTGGAGTGAGGCTATCGAGAAACACGGGGAAGCCATAGCGGTCTCGCTCGACATCTCGAAGGCATTTGACAGGGTCTGGTGATGGCCTTATTAGCAAACTTCCTTCATACGGCTTACCCGCTTCTCTCTGTGTTTGGATATCTGACTTCCTGAGGGATCGATCAATTCGCGTGGTTATAGACGGTTGCGAGTCCGATCGTTTGGTCATCAATGCCGGGGTCCTCAGGGGTCTGTACTCTCGGCAACGCTATTCTTGCTGCACATCAACGACCTGCTCAAACCCGGGACCTTTGGGTATGCAGATGACAGCACCGTTGTCGAGCGTTACATGTCCGACGCACGAGCGAGTGGGTCTGAGATCCAGTCGCTGAGGGAAGCCATGATTCAGCGACTGAACTTGTCCCTTAAAGCCGTCTCTGATTGGGGTGACGCTAATCTGGTCAAGTTCAACGCCTCTAAGACCCAAGCGTGTCTCTTCTCGGCAAAACGGAGTCCTTTCCAACTGACTCCGGCTTTCCGAGGTGTGCCCGTGCCCATATCCGGCCACCTGGAGCTTCTTGGCGTTACTCTAACATCCACCCTCAATTTTGGCTCGTACATAGAGGCAAAAGCTCAAACAACTGCCAAAAAAACTGGGCGTCCTCTCGAAGGTGAGACGGTACTTCACTCCGGAACAGCTTCTGAATTTATATCAAGCACAAGTTCGATCATGCATGAAGTACTGCTCTCATCTTTGGGATGGCTCAGCCAAGTACCAGCTGGAGCTTCTTGAATCAATTGAGAGACGAGCCAGGAGGCTCATCGGTGACGATGCACTGGTCGCCACCAAGCTGCAAAGCTTACATCATCGCCGTAGGGTGGCCGGCCTGTCGGTTTTTTATCGGATACACTTCGGAGAGTGTGCGCAAGAACTCCATGACCTGGTTCCCCCCTCCCCCTTCCATCATCATACAACCAGACGCTCTGCGTTACGTCACCCTTATATGGTTGACATTCCCCCTATACGCACTAAGCGATTCGCTAGTACATTCTTGATCCGTACGGCCAAAGAATGGAACTCTCTACCAGCGTCTGTGTTTCCCGAAAGCTATGACCTGGGGATCTTTAATTCGCGAGTGAATAGGTTACTTCTAGGTAAGCGTGCTCCATCTTAGACCGCATTTTCACTTACCATCAGGTGAAATAGCGGTCAAACGCCAGCCTATCTATGTATAAAAAAAAAAGTTATAATATCTTTAGATTTTGAACTAACAAATTAAAGACTTTTGAATATTCACAGAACAATATTAAAATTATGTCCTTCCATAGAAAAAAGGCGTTAATGAAATCGGAAAATGCTTTTAAGAATTACAATTTTGAAGACGCGTTGGCACAAGTCACAGAGCTGGATTGTGTGTGTAGTGTGAAGCGTGTATTTATTTATAAAAAACTAGTCAAATTAAGGACATCTTTCTTTTTTGGAGTCAGTTAAAATATCTTCAACGTACATAATCGATTACAGTTTTATTTTAAGTATAGATTATAGTATTAAACAAGACTTTTAAAAATGTTATAGTAATAAAAATAGGTTGTTCGCAGTAAAACATCTTTTGCAAATAATACGACGAAATATTTGTACGTACACACTTTGTTTAGTAAAACACGTAAATAGATCAAATTGTAAGTAAAGGTATAAATACAGAATAAATAACAGAATAAAATTCCGTTCTAAATATAAGACACGAAATTGCCTAATGAAGCGTTATTCAAAATACGTTTCCTTACCAAAAATATACCTTTTTTTTTAAGTATGTTAAAATTTCATATTTATATATATTTAACACGGTCAAAACTGATACATATCCTATGAAGTTTTTATCAGCACTTATATTAGTTTTTTTTTTTTTAACTGACTTCCAAAAAAGGAGGAGGTTCTCAATTCGACTGTATTTTCTTTTTTTTTTTTTTTTTTTTTTTTTATGTATGTTACATCAGAACTTTTGACCGGGTAGACCGATTTCGACAAATTTTGTTTTAATCGAAAGGTGGTGTGTGCCAATTGGTCCCATTTAAATTTATTTGAGATCTAACAACTGCTTTTCGAGTTATATCTAATAATGCGTTTTTACTTGACGCTTTTTTCGTCGACCTACGTTGTATTATACCGCATAACTTTCTACTAGATGTACCGATTTGGATAATTCTTTTTTTGTTGGAAAGGAGATATCCCTAGTTTAGTACCGTGATAAGGAAACCAGGATCTGATGATGGGATCCCAGAGAAATCGAGGGAAACTCTCGAAACTCCGTAATAACTTTTTACTGGGTGTACCAATTTTGATAATTTTTAATTTAATCGAAAGCTGATGTTTATCATGTGGTAACATATAAATTTTATCGAGATCTGATAACTACTTTTTGAGTAATCTTTGATAACGCGTAGTTGCTTGACTAGTTTTTCGTTGATCTACGTTGTATTACTTGTCGATGTAATTGAAGTCGGTTTTTTTTTCGTTTGCGAGCAAACACAATTATTACACATTAAGGTCGGCAAACAAGCGTACAACTCATCTGACGCCTATAATACTAGAAGCATCTCAAGCGCGTTGCCAACTACACCCAAACCCCCAGGAGCTCCGTTACTAACCTTACACAACACAGGAACAAAACATTGCTTGAAAGCAGTATTATTTAGCTGTGATCTTCTGTAAGGTCGAGGTTGAGTCGGGCTGCTCCAGATTATGTGCAGGATATTTCCTGCTATGCCTTACCTCAGTTAAACTTATCAGTCACGCTGCTCAGATAGAGTTTTGTTTAATATATTATAGTATATACACACACACACATATATATATATATATATATATATATATATATGGTATGAGCATTAAAAATATCCATAATATGTATAATAACCGCAAAAGCTGATTTTTACTTTCTCGAAACTCATTTCGAAACTCATTCGGTCCCTTGAAATTATTTGCCTTATATTCAAAAGCTGAGATTTCAGTCATTACATTGGTACTGAAATATTTTTAATAACACGCAAGGGAAATAATTGAGGTAGCGGACAACGAAAAACGGAAACGAAATATTTAATGTACTTTGAGATTTCTATTCGGGTAATTTTGTATGAGAGTTTCAAACGATTAAGACGAAGTACTTTTGAACATATCTTACAAAGCTAATTTCTGTGAAACACATTTTCAGTGCTGTTGTATGTTTTTAACGGGTTGCGTTCGGAAATGTATTTTTAAAATATTTAATTATTATGAGTATTGAAGTTTTATTAACCAAGGGACTGGAGCACTGCACTGATGGTCGCGAATGAAAATCCCATCTAGGTGCAATTAATTTGACAGAATTGAACTGAATCAGACTGAAAGGGGACGGACGGGCGCTTTTGTGGGACGCAACCTGCGTTGACACACTTGCTCCGTCTCATGTCAGGGAAACAGCCTTAAAAGCGGGAGCCGCAGCGGAAAAAGCTGAAACGACTAAACGGCACAAATATTCGTCACTAATTCCAAATTACATCTTTGTGCCGTTTGCAGTCGAAACACTTGGACCTTGGAGTAACAGTGCTAAAAAAAAATTAAATGAGATAACTCCTCGCCTTATTGCCTCCACTGGTGACAAGAGGGCTGGTGCATTTTTTGCCCAGATAATCGGCATAGCGATTCAACGGGGAAATGCTGTCAGCAATCTTGGCACAATTCCACGCGGACATGATTTATACCAAAACTATCTGTAAATATTTAGTTCTTAAGTTGTGAATTGTAAATATGTATAATGTTTAATAAATCCTTATGTTGTATCAGACTGTAGTGTTTGACGTGAACTTGGAGAGAGCTTTATCTAGCAGTAGAGTCCGATTGGATGAAGAGAGCGAGCGAGCCTGTAACGACTCCAGGACCGAGCACAGGCTACTTTCACACACTTTCAAAACTTTCGCACAGGACCCATAATCCACCTTGCTGCACAATTTCCAGTTAGTGGGCCTACAACGAGTAAAGAATGTTATTAGTTGTTTAGATAACAACTGGGACCGATAGCTCAGGGACGTGCTCTTATACACCAAAAATAAAATAAAATATTGGTTCAAATACATATATCTATCCAGAACGACATCGAACCTGCGACTGCTAGTGTTTGGATAATTATAAGTTGTCTCTTACGAGCCGTTTAATTTTTAAATCCTTTTTAAGCTAAAATATGAGGAGTATAACGGATTAAGCTTCAATTTATTTAGATAAATTTGGGATTATGAGAATTATGACTATATTTTGTAGTATTAGCATTTTATGAATTACAGACATTAATTTACGTTAAAAATTCAAGGCTAATAATACGTTTAATATTTTTTGTTTTTATTAAAAAAAATCACTTTTATATTATAATGCTATAAAACAACCTGAAGCTAAACGAAACGTCCAAACGTCAGATGATTTTTAAACGCTTAGCAAATCCTGAGATCTTCGCCTGGTCAAACAAAGTTTTCAAATTTATTTTATGAGCACAGACAGACTGAAGTGTATAAAAAAATAACAATAAAACAGGTATAAATAAAATTGTGCTTCTTTAGATACCAATATTCATGACCTTCAACATGTTTGACTTTTCTATAATGTGCGATTACTTATGCCTAAATTGAACGCCTCAAAACAAGGCTATTTTAATTTAGGCTAACTTCTTTTAAGGCTTTGACATTCGTGTTTTTGAACCATAGTCTAGTAATTCCTAAAGTACATTTATCTGTTTTATTTTATTTTCTTTTAGTAAAATAAGTCGTAGTTTGTAAAGTTATTTTTTGACAGGGTTTCAATAAAAGTTTAGATAACTAAGCACTTTATACTATGTTACTAGAAATATTGAAGAGATACCAGTATGGCACAAGATGTAGCAGGAGGAGTTACTCTACTTTATTAAATAAAAAATATAGCTAACTTACTGTTTATGTCTTGTTACTTTACTCAAAATATAAAACACAAGCGCGACGTTGTTATATTTTTAAACAGTCTTCTTCAATGTTTTATCCCAATAAATAAAGAGAACATTTCAAAAGTTTCAAATTAATAAAACTGCAAATATGTGTAAGTAAGTATATATTAATGTTTATAATCAGAATTTTTAAATTACTCAGTCAATACAACATAATTTAATAAATCCTGTTATATAACTGAACGCGATTTGAACAGACAATTTTAAATCAGAATTAGATACGTTAGTAATACTACAATGAGTTCATATTTATACTATGAAATATATAAATATAACATCAAAGCATTTAATATAATAAATTTCCTCATTTTGTAATTATATGAATGATTCTCGTATACATTACGTATTACGCATTAACAGTATCAAAAATATCAAGATAATAGCAGAGATACGAGATAATCTAGACGTTTATTAAGTGAATAAATCAAGTGCTACTCGTGATGTGCAGTGTTAATCTACTAAATAAAACATTTTCATAATATTTTACCTTTTTAACCGACTTCCAAAAAAGGAGGAGGTTCTCAATTCGACTGTATTTTTTTTAATGTATGTTACATCAGAACTTTTGACTGGGTGGAGCGATTTCGACAATTTTTTTTTTATCGAAAGGTGGTGTGTGCCAATTGGTCCCATTTAATCAAATATTATTATTATAACTACTTTTCGAGCTATATCTAATAATGCGTTTTTACTTGACGCTTTTTTCGTCGACCTACGTTGTATTATACCGCATAACTTTCTACTGGATGTACCGATTTTGATAATTCTTTTTTTGTTGGAAAGGAGATATCCCTAATTTGGTATCATGATAAGGAAACCAGGATCTGATGATGGGATCCCAGAGAAATTGATGGAAATTCTTGAAAATCCGCAATAACTTTTTACTGGGTGTACTGATTTTGATAATTCTTTTTTTGTTGAAAATAAAATATCCTTAGTTTAGTACCATGATAAGGAAACCAGGATCTGATAATGGGATCCTAGAGAAATCGAGGGAACTTCTTGAAAATCCGCAATAACTTTTTACTGGGTGTACCGATTTTAATAATTTTTAATTTAATCGAAAGCTGATGTTTGTCATGTGGTCACATATAAATTTCATTGAGATCTAATAACTACTTTTTGAGTAATCTTTGATAACGCGCAGTTACTTGAGTATTTTTTCGTCGATCTACGTTGTATTACTGTTCGATGTAATTGAAGTCGGTTTTTTTTCGTTTGCGAGCAAACACAATTATTCATTTTACCTTTGTAGTTAAAAGATAATGTAAGTATCTAAAACTGAAAATTTTTTAGACAAAGTAAGGCGAAATGATTCGTATAAAAATTTTACAGAAATAAAAGATTCGTAAAAAATACACCGAAAAAACAATTCTATTACGTCCTAAAGATATTGCTGAATATTTGATTAAAACATAAATTCGATTACAAACCTTAGAAATAAAAAATTGTAAAAAATGTGTATTGTAACGACGCAGAGGCCACAAAGGTATAAAGTGAGTATAATCGCATAAGCTGTGTGGCTACGACATTATAGAATATAGCCACCCCCTCTCTTCCCGTGGGTGTCGTAAGAGGCGACTAAGGGATAACACAGTTCAACAGGGATAACAAAGCCAGCGCTGTGGTCACCACCCCGCCTGCCCAGCGTGGTGACTATGGTCAACACACATGAGTTTCCACCATTTTTAGCGCGAACTTGTGGCGGCTTATATCCAGCAGTGGACTGCGATAGGCTGAAATGATGATGATGATTATGATAATCATATAAGTTTAAACATAAAAGCCTGTTAATAAAATAGCATACTTATAAAAATATTTTAATATAATTGTATTTTTTAGTTACAGTTAGAATTTTTGATCTCAAGACGTAGTTAACCGAATACCAAAATAGTTTTAGCACAAAAAAACGCTTATTGGGATATATATGGTTCAAAACTATCATTCTAATTGTTTCATTCTCTTAAATAAATGATTGTTATATTCGACAATTTTTTTTTAAATATAATAATAGCAAATAAAAATGAATATATTTGTAATGTATATAATATAAGCGCAAATTTCGCAGAAACACTGTCACGCAGTTGGCGTGTTAAGAAATTGTAAAGCGATTTGGTCCAAAATAAATAATTTAGTATTTATTATTATAATTTCATTAAACAACTTCTATTGTTTATGAAGATAGTTTTGTCAAATCATTTAGAAATCGAATAGCAGTTTAAACGACCAATCACTGAAATTCACGCTCAAACTATTGTATTCAATTATTCAGTCGAGCATAATCAAGCGACGCCTTCGTCATCGTTTGTTTTATTTATGATTCGATATCATACATATTGTAAGTAATGATAGTAAGTAGCATACAATAATTCTTTAAATTAATTAGTGGGGAGCGTTTAAGATAAGTTTCAATGGCAGTTTTGGCACAGCGCCACGTTAAAAGGCTAATCGTTGTGCCAGGTGGCTAAAATTTAGGCTATACATCGATCATGTCGAAACAGTCGACATTAATATTTTGATAATTGGCTAAAGAAAATATAACACTAATTCAATAATTTTGTATAGTTTTAAGATCTAAGATTACATAGCATACTTACGAATCGGTGGTATCATTATGTAAATACAAAATTTTCATAATTATACAATTTGCGTAACGAGCTTGGCGAGTTACGATTTTTGTTAAACATTAAATTAAAAAAATACAATGATCATAATATTACATTTTTTGTATTTTTTACTGACTTATAAAAGCAAGTTTTTACAATTCAACTGCATTTTTTTATTTGAATTGAATAGGTAAGTATTAACGTTGAATGAATAAAAATTCAAAAAGTACTATACTATCAAACAACACTCATCTTGTCTTAGTGTTCTACGGCACGGAGCTAGTGAAAAAAATAGTTTTTCATACTTATTTTATTCAAAAATAGAATATTTAATAATACAACTGAAGTGTAACAATAAATACAAAATGTAATTAAGAATTGGTTTCTTTTTCGTACGTAATAATGCCTTTCTTCATTGTACGATTCCCGTGAAGAGTAAACATACATACCTATTAATATTTAAACACCTCTACTCTTACTTGACTCTTACTTCACAGACAGGTTTTAACGAATTGTGAACGAAAAAAAATAAAATTGAATTTATCAAATATGCAATAGCATCCATGCTTAAAGTAATTTATCTAAAAGTATCAGAAGATGACGGTTCCATGTCTGATATTTTATTCAAACTCCTTCTCTGTTAAAGCTGTACAGCTTTGGAACAATCTTCCTCTTTCTATTAGGCAAGCTCAATCTCTATTCTGTTTTAAAAAATATCTAAAGGCTCATTTTTTGTCCCTAAATAACTGTTAAATATCATCTTCGCAATGTATTATGTTGTATTTGTGTATGTAGTATATATGGTGTGTGTATGAAGTAATGTATATGTAGTGTTTATATAAATGTATAATTATGTGTGTATATATATGTATTATATGTATATATATATATATATATATATATATATATATATGTATTATATGTAGTATATTTACTTATTTTTATATCATATAGCTTGTAAACTCCATGCCAATTCTTTATCAACTATTTGTAAACTTCCCTACCGCTTCTCATTTTATATGCCCTGTCCTATATACCCTAAGGTTGTCTGGAAGAAATCGCTCTTAGCGATAAGACCGCCTTTGTACATCTTTCTTCGTATGTATCCCTTTTTGTAACATTTCTTTGTACTGTACAATAAAGAGTATTTATTATTATTATATTCTTAACTTTTAATATCACATGAATATGTTAATATAAAGTACTTAACATAGCGAATGTAGTATTAGGTATTGTGTTCACTGAGGAGTCATAGAGAGATTACAATGTATTCACATAATTACTTTTAGAATACTTTATTTTATAAACACGTTCTTAGTGTCGGAGCTACTATTTCTTACTTCACCAAAATACAAATTTATAAGACATATCAGGATAACTGAATTAATTTAGAATTATTAAAATTAATTTGCTTTTCTTTCTGATGAATTATTTTTTCATAAAATTAATTGATTCAGTATTAATTTACGTTCATTTATTCTAAATTTTATTTTTATTTTCTTTTGATAACGTGAAATTGTATCAAAATTCAAATAAACTAAAAGGTTAGTAAATTCAAATTTTATCTTAAAATTAATTCTTTAAAAACATTTCATTACCATTATGGATTCGCAGAATATAGCAGTTTAAATATGATTTTATATTATAATATTCTAATGTTTACGCTAATTTTACTCATTATAATGTCGTCCCGTGACCATGGTTGTTGTAAAGTATCCGAATTGGGTATGTAAAAAACTTCTTCTAATCCTAAGAAGTGGTTTAATTATAATTTCATATTTTACATTTTTTTTTATATTTTAAATTTTCATTTTTAAATATTTATTTACAGAAACATAATAAGACTGGAAAGTTTGTTTTAATGCGCTAATATAGGAAAAGAAAACCATTTTCATTTTTTGCGTTATTTAACCTATATAATGAGGAAGGCTAAAGGAAATCACGTCATGGCTCATAGAAGCGGCAAATAGCCATAAATGTCAACCAATCTTATACACGTAGATCGTTCAACTTATCTTGGCGCGTGGTTCCATGTATGCGCGAACTTGTAATTAACTAACCTTAATTTCTTGTAGTACATATAATTTTGTTTACTCGCAAACAAAAAAAAAAAAAAAACGAAAAAAAGACGAAAATATAGTCAAGTAAATACGCATTATTAGAGACAACTCAAAAAGTACTCAACAGATCTCAATCAAATTAATGTAACTAGGTGACAAGTAACCAGTTTTTGATTAAAGAAAGAATCATCAAAATTTGCAGACCCAGTAAAAAGTTATGAGGTATAATACAAAATAGGTCGACGAAAAAATAGTCAAGTAAATACAAGTTGTTAGAAATAACTCAAAAAGTTATGATTAGATCTCGATTAAATATAAGTAAGACTCAATGACAAGCAAGATATTTCGATTAAAAAAATAATTATTCAAGTCGGTCAAACCCGTAAAAAGTTATAAGGTAACACTCAAAAATAAAAGAATCGAGAAGAAGAATTCAGAATCTCCTCCTTCTTGGAAGTCGGTTAAGAAAGTAAAAGTTATTTTGATGCAAATTCGAAAAAGTAGTGAAAATGCATCTTTTTGCATAAATTTATATTTAACTGTAACTCTTGACACGCAGTTAATGTATCTAATACAGCTTAACACAACAATACCGTGCGTTAAGATAACTTGGAATATCCATACAAGAATCGAAATTCCACACTAATAGCGTAGGACCTCTAGAAATAAAACATTACAATAATATGCGTGTCTTTATAATAAAAAAGCCTATCAATTCTATACCTACTAAGTAATCCTTTTTATTTATGTAATAACAAATAAACATATCTTAACTCAATTGTAAGATAAATATGTCTTCAAATCAAAAATGTATGTTATAAGCAAATAATCTGCTGTTCAGTACGAGATCATTTCAAATGATTGTAATGATTTATTATCCGGTTTTTATTACACACACCAAATATTGGAAGAATATGAATACTAAAGATATTGAATTGTTAGTTTTGGTAGTTTTGCATATTTAAATAAACAAAATAAAATGTGTCGTGACTAACAACTTACAAGACTTATGGAAAGCATAATTTTACGATGTCACTGATCGTCTCCAGATCAATCCAGATATCTTATGGAATTGTGTATGTTATTTAAACTTTGTTGAATGAATCGACGTCCCCTTCTCATTCCAAAACTTATTTCCAATTTTTGTCGAATTACTTTCGTAATTTTTACCAACCAAAAATTCCTTCTTGTGTAAATTTGATCCATTTTAATCAAATTTTTGCTGTTTTAAAAGATGTGGTCGCCTATACACATAATCTTGTAAGATCGTTGTAATGATGCAGATACTACACCATTAATCTTGATAAGCGGATCCATTTCGAGCTCATCCGAAGGTCGATTTAGATAAGAAGAATAGGCAAATATTGCATTACATGAAAGAGTAATTGATATAATAGTTATTTGTTTATATATGTATATAGTATTTATCAATTTGAAATAGTCTGTTTTTAGTTGTTTTTTTTTTTCTTATAATATTTTATTAAAACTGCTCCTTGATTCGCAGTTTTCAGATGTGGGTTTAAAGGCTCTATATTACTTTCACTTTGTCAGCCTTAATTTAACACATTGTAGTTACTTGTGCTACTAATAACAACTACGTAAAGTTGTAAAGTTAAGTAACGGAAAGTACATAATACTTTAAGACAACTGGTTTATACAAAATTGTACGTAATTTGTTACATCAAAAGTAACAAACATGTCATTAGTGACACACGTCTTTCTGTGTAACGAAAATAAAATCATTCAAAACAAAGCTCTCAAATTGATCGTTTTCCAAGTCGTTTGGTACATACATGTACTTATATTGTATATATAAATTTAAATTACTTCAGGGTGAATATATTTTCTTTACTAAGTTGTTCGAGTACACATTAGAAAAGGAGAGGATTTGTGCTAAAGTTACAAAATGTATATAGGGCATACAAGGAGTCTTTACCTGAGGTTGAGACAAGGGCTGAAGCGAGCGCGGAAGCGGCGGCGGGCGGCGTCGGGCCGCGGTGCGCGTGTGGCCGCGCTTGCCAACCGAATGTGACTGCCGCCACCGCCGCCGCCGCTCGCCGCGCTTTGCCCGGTCCGCGCTTATCGCCCGCCACCACTATGCACTCTACTACGATAACGATTTAAATCCCTTAAATTGCCATTTAATTAAAGGCTGAAATTATTACTGGATCTATCTGGAAGTTAACCCTAAGTTGTAACTGGCTATCAATTTAATTAATATCGTTTCTAGCGAAAGAAGCGTCGTTCAAATGCAGACACTTGATATTTGCTTAAATGAATTATGCATACCTGAACAGTTAAGTTAATAATGTTCTGTCACATTCAGGTCTGCTTTTTTTTAACTCTAAATATTATATTGTCTATACATATAATAAAATGGTAGGAAAGTCAAAACTGTACATTGAATATTTTTTTAAAGAATACTTGGTGTTTGATCTACAGTCGATACCGAAGCCAAAAATATAGTTTTTAGAATTTTTGTCTGTTTGTCTGTATGTATGTTCGAGATAAACTCAAAAAGTACTGCGTGGATTTACTTCAAATTTGGCACGAATATTATTAAGAAGTCGGGTCAACATATAGGCTACATATTATCACGCTACCTACGGGGAACGAGCAGTGAACCTTTATTTCTTCAACGCATTCTGTAACAACGTGTAATCTAACGACGCATATTTGAATGTTGTTGTTATTATGTTAATAACTACGCTATAAGCTAGCTTCACCCTATAAATAAAGACATTCTGTAGTATATTTAGTATCAGCATTGCACCCGTGCGAATCCGGGGCGGGTCGCTAGTACGATATATATTAATTGTGTACATACATACATATATTTATTAGCACAACTGTACAACCATACATAAGATACTCAGCATTAAGCAGCCGCAGAAACTCGTGTAACGTTTGTTACGTTGCATTTTTAGTTAAGTTTGAAGTTTGAACATAAGACTAACTAAGCTTATTGCATTATATGCATTAAGTTTTGTAAAAATATTTGTCATACCGAAATGTATTTATAGTATTTTCTATTATTAGACACAATAATTGGCTAAAGTGAAACAAAATTTGAATCTAAGAGAATACGAACGAACGGGGAAAGGATGTTTGCAATTGTTTTTCAATCGTTAAGTAATATCAGTAATAATTAGTATGAAATACATTGTTAAGTACCTAATCATTATAGTGGGAAAAAATTAAAATATTGGTTACAACACAATTGAGTGTTAAAAATAAACAAGGTACAATGAAAATACTGAAATATGCATACGTATATGGATACGAGTACGCTTCAGCCTGTAATATCCTGTTGCTGGGCATGGACCTTTTTTACTCATGTAGGAGAAGGATTAGAGCTTAACCCACCACGCTGCTCCAATGCGGGTTGGCGTAACGATCGCTATCAGGTGTACCTACATGATAACAACCAGGACCGACGGCTTAGCGTGCTATTCGAGGCACGGTGAGGAGACCCACAAGGACTAACAACCAGACCAGAAATAGATATTTGTATAAACGAAAATATCCACTCCGAGTGGGAATCGATCCCGCGACCGTCGGTGTTTAGGCGCCGCCGACACGGCACATGCACCATTAAACCAGAGCGGCCGTCATATACGAGTACGGGGAAAATCAATTCGCGCTTTTTAGTTTTTAAGAAAACATCATTATATATTCAAAATAGAAAGTTGCACAATCAGTGTTATTTCAGCTTGTCGCCGAGCAAAGCATAAATTATTAATTAGGCACCAGACCTTTCGAAAAAAGTATTTTACCACTTGATTTAACAACCAGCGCTTCCTTAATAAATGACCTCTTTTACAAACCTCTTATTTCTACTATTCTACGTGTTTGTTTAGGAAAAACTGTAATGAATTGAGAACAACCTCGAGCATACATAAGATAATTTCATTTAAGTACTTAGTTCGTTTAAGCTTTATTTTAGTTACATCAAATTTTATTGAATATACAAACCCTTTATCAAAACGTTTAGTTTATTCTTTATGGATTTGACAGCATTTAAACTATTTTTATAGTTTCATAATTTATAATAAATAAATTAAAAAAAAAAAAAAAAAAATTATTTTAGTAACATACTTTACTGTAATATAGTTGAATAATTTATAAATGAAAAGCTAAATACATGTTCACCCAGACAAATCCAAAAAGATGTTTTGAAATAACTCGATTTAGATTTGTCACACTAATAACTATATACCGAGTAACTGTGTAATTAAGTTACTAATAAGTGACTTTCAGCAGTGTCACGTTTTGCTCTAAACTTCGCCGACGCTAACATAATGTACTATGACATCTAGCATATCATTAAACTTTTGAACTATCTTTGTATGGAATTTCTCATATCAATTACACTAGGAATATAAGTTGAATCGGAAGTCGGTTTGATCGGTAAAGTACATGTCCAATTTTTAAACGAAAAGCACCATAAATTTTAAAAATTAATAATTAAACTTTTAATTAGACATCTTGCTAACTGTTAAACGCGAGACTTTTAAAAAATCTTTATTTTAAGCAGTATCCTAAATTTCGTAAGAATCCTCTAAAAACATTTGAAAACTTGAACAAAAAGGTAATCGCCACATTTATCCAACCGTTCTCAAATATTGCGCTTAGTAACATATTTCGGTATTCATTTTTATTTATATAGATATCAAATTTTTTTCTCAAACGGCGAAGACATAGCTCATTGCGATACAAGCTCGGAACTCTAAAAATAATCGAAGGATACGTATTCACAGCTTTTAAGCTTCTTTCGTTGCTATTGTCATTAGGTATATAGAAGGTTTATGTGGGTATGTGTAGGTATTATATTCGTATTTTCTTTTGTATTCAAACAGAATTTCAGTTTTTCTTCTTTTATTCTATACACGCATACACGCTTTCCGCTACTGTTCACAATATCCTTTACCTTGGATGTCTGGAAGAGTTGGCTATTAAACGACTAGACCACCCATTGTACGTCTCATACATTTATTTTTCTTGGCTATAAAATAAATAAAATGTTAAATGGGATAATATTGATAATATTAGTCTTATTAAGAAACATTACAAAAAAATATTTATGAACACTCTGAAAACATCTTATCCATTATAGAAGTCATACAAGGACAATAAAGTAAAAGAAAAAATAACAAGAAAGCTTTAAGACGAGAAGGAAAACACATATCAATAATCTAATTTTTATTTTTTTATTTTAACTTAAAAAGTATGCTATATCTGTAAAAAGCATTCAGCAAATGAAACAGTTTGTTTCTGTTTCTAAGAATAACATTATCAACGATCTACATCGTCTAGTTTAAGAATCTTTATTTACTTATTTATTTATAAGATAAACCACAATATATCCACTCAAGCTACAATTATATAAATAATATACACTAGTTATATATCAGATAACCTTGAATGTCTAATTTGACCGGACAAACAGTAAACAAACACAACTGAAAGGTATGAATCATCTAGTATACAGGTTCCCAACGGGGGCAACACCACTTCCTAGTGGGCGCTGTAGCTTTTCATGGTATGGTAGCCGGTCCAAAGAAAAATGGGGGGCGTTATAACAGCCAAAGGGGCAATCACGACATACCTACCTAATATAAAATTGAATATAATAAAATACTTTGAAAATACATAGATTTTGATGAAATGTATAGCCGTTGAAGATGTTTATATCTATCTTTTATATATTAATACGTGAGCAAAAACTACCACAACGCTACCATGTATTTGACTATGTATAATCTTTTGTTAGTATTTAATATATAAAATTCTCGTGTCGCGATGTTTGTTACCAAGATTTTGTGTAGATATCGGGTAGGTCTAAAAATCGGCCAACATCTGTTTTTCATACCCCTAATGGGCGTGGGTAAACTTGTTATATTTAAAGGAAATCTACGAATAGGTGAATACAATCACTTTCCGATATGATCAGCAGTATCGGTAAAATTGGAAGATTAAGTTACTTACTGCCAACACCTGGACACTCTACATGCTGATTTTATAGAATAATTCCAGGATATTTAAAATATTAGTATACCGAGCTGGGTTTTGAACCCTTTTGCAAATGCAGATACAGAAGAATCATCAAACTTAGAAGAACAACTCATAGACCTCACAAGTAATGAAGAATTAAAAGTCAAATTCAGAAATGAATACCATGAGTGCTGGCTTCAAAAATTAATATCAGCTCTCCACCCTGGATTGTGGAAAATAGTAGGTACGGAAATTTTAAATCGCGTTTCCTTCATCATAATTGGATTTAGTGTAGTTGCTAATTTACTGTCTCAGGAAAGAAAAATGACTGCATATTTCTGATCGTGGTGATTTGCGACTGATGTTAAGTAAATTAAAACACGACATTAAAAAAATCTTAAAACTTCCTAACCTTAACCGTTTCATTGATATTTATGTTTCTTATTGAATATTATTTTTTATTATATCGTTTTACTAATTTGGATTAATCGTCTCGACTTTGTCTTTGTGCAGTGCCCCAGTGCGGGTGCTCAGGCTTTGTACTGTCTTACATTTGTTGGTTATGATTTTGTTCATAACACATTGTATTGTCTTTGTTTGTAAAAAAATGTTGAAATGAAATATTTTTATTATAACAGGTTTTTTTTTTAAATAATTAACAATCACGAGACACTATAATTACATACAGAGAGAGAGAGAGAGAATAATTTCTTAAATTAAAATTATAATTTTTTTTTTTGTTAAAAATTCGGTTTCTGTTTAAAGTATAAACTTTCTTTAGAACAACTAATCAATTCAATTTAACGTTGTTGTAGATTAAAACGAACGGAAGGAACGTATTGTTCTATAATAACTAGAAGTTTTAAACGTAATTAGGAAACTTAATATGGCCAAAATTTCTACTTCTATTTAATTTAAAATTCAAAGGTAAAATTAGGTATTAAATATTCGCTTGTTCTTAAGCGTATTTCAAAACTTCCGATACGAACTGGACTTACCGAGTAGAACATACTAACCACATAAGTAGTTACAATTGTGGCTTAGCTATGTTACTTATATACCTCAGTCTGCGACACATATTATGTATGAATTACCTTAGCGAATTATGAACAACACATACATTAAAATTTCAGTATAGTTAATGTTTTATGGCATCCTATTAACAAACATTTAATATCCTTTTACAAAATCTTAGAGACACATAACATACATGTAATATTATTAACACGAATGACTTGCTTTTTTAATTAATTAATATTCATCCACTTTATATGCTAGAATTATATTACGACCAGGTCACAGCATTTTATAGACGTTTGACTAATATATATTGAGGCACAGTACTCGTAAATAAAATTTTATGTACACAATAGTTAATGCTATTTTGTCGAAAGCAGTTTTATTTAAATTGTAAAGGATTTCTTCTCCGCGCTTCTCAGATATTGCGAATATCTCGAAGTACGTGATGTTTTATAGAATAACCGCGGGCATTTAAAATACCAGACGATTTAAAAAAAATCTTGTTATATACTAAGAACTGGAATATTTCATTATTTGTAGCAAAAGAGATCAAAATTTATTTTCCGTTTACATATTTACTTAAGAATTCAACAAAAGCTTTATTTAAATCATGTAAGCTTATAACAACAAAGCGCTAACGGTACTATATGATCATATTTCAAAACACGATACCATGTTACAAGAGAGTATATCGAACGGTGGACTTGCGCCTGTTGTGTTGTCTTATATATAGATTATATCGACATATTTTATTATTTTTGTTCCAAATCTTTATAACTTAGACATAAACAAAGTAGTCAAAGCTTGAAATTTACTGCTTTAGCTGTAACTTTTTTTCATATTACGAATCGATATTTAGTCGTCAAGTCATCATATTGGTAAACTAGATGTGTCAACTTTTGTTTGTGTGAAGTAGTGTATTTTTAACCGACTTTGAAAGAAGGAAATTCTCAACTCGATTGGTTTTTTTATGTTTGTTCACCGATTACGTCGAGATTTATTTTATGAGCATTTTTGTTCACTTGGTTGATCTAATTTTCAGGATACTTTATGTACGGCTTTTTTTTAGGAGAAAACAGCGAAACTTACTTTAGTCTACCTTATCTTATCTAGACAAGCCTTACTAAAGTTACAAATAACTTATTATAGACACAAAAAAGTAAAAAAAATCTACGATTAAAAAAAACTGACTTCAAAAATGAAAAAGTAAAAAATAATTTAACAAAATATTAATTGGAAACACGTCTTCTTATGCAAACGCAATACTATTATTTGTATGTGTTACCTACTGGTTGGTTTGAAGTCGGTTTCAAATTAAATATTTTTTAAGTTATTTTTTGATTTATATCCCCTATACACATAAAAGTCATACTAACCTGAACAAAGCGTAAAATGACACGATATTTAATTAAAAAAATAAATAAATAAATAAACATTGGCTTTAGTAAAAATATTTGGCTTTTATAGAAATTACAGTTTGTGTAAAGCCGACGCCGCCAATTCCGAATGTCGACGTTGTCAATTACAATTTACACAAAGAAAAATTCTTCAACAAAGATTTTAAAAAGGTTAAAGGATCACAAAATTGCCCACAAAAGTCGTCACAAACAAAAAATTAAATATACCTAAAATCAAAAATATATACGGCAAACGTACCAGCGCCGGTCTGATTCCAGTTTAAGTCAACGATTTTGATCTAGAATTAAAAAATAATATAACTCCAACAAATATAAAATACAAACTTAAGATGCATTTCTTGAAATAACTATAACAACCTGTATAAATATTGTTTTGTAAACTTAACATGTATGTATATGTATATTTTTATTTACTGAGCTGCCCGGCCTGTCGGATTTCTTTTAATGCTACCTTTATTTTTGTTGTTTTGTTTTGATTAAGAGCTGTATTGTGTTTCTTGTGTTACGAATGATTGTTGAACGACATATTCCCATGTAAACCTAATTGTTTTTTTTTGTGAATGCGTAATTTCTATTTCTGTTACATTATTGTACGGTAATAATAATAAAAAATAAAAAAAAAAGTTGAACGGATCCGGTTGGGAAGAATTAACAGGAAAGTAAAAAGTCACTTTTTGAAAAACTGTCAATTATTATAAACTTAGTCGTGAATATCTTGCATAATATAAAGAAAATAATTTGTATGTTATTAATTAATCTATACATCTAATTAGTTGCTGTAAAGTATTCGAAACGTTGGGCATGTAAAAAAAACCTAGTAAACCGCTATAAAATCCGAAAAAAATTTTTTCATTACAATGCCTTTCGCGTAGTTTCTTGAAATTTCATTTCAAAATAACTTTCTTGTAGATACGAGGCATTATAAAACTTCATAAAAAATCGGCTAGAATTTATCTTGTAGTTAGTTTGTCTTGTATTCTCGAGTTAGCGCTTACATTTTAGCGATTCCTTTTTATTTATATAGATTATACTCAAAATGTGAAAGAAAATTTCAGCTCAAATATGTCAATTTGTGTCAGAATAAATAAGTGGAGTAATAACAGAATCGAAGAGTTCAATAGGAAACACAACATTTTACGTATCATCCGGTTCTTAAGCGGGTACTAATTTGTTTTGCTTTCCATTTCCCACCCTTTCTTTTTCAAGTGGTTTTGTTTCAGCCTTTAAATCACAAAATAAATCCTACTTTCTGATGCTATATTTTTTTTATTTTATTTAAAACTAGCCCGTCCCAGCTTCGCACGTAGTACAATATTTTATTCTATCACCAATAGTTATCGCAGCGCACGCGATGTAAATTATATGTTCGGATTTTTTTTTACACCTTGGGTGGTTTTACATTGTTGCTGTTTTAGTAAGGATCCCTATTTTTTTTTTGAAAATAGAATGTAGGTAGTGTATCTATCCAATAATAAAAGAATTTTTCAAATCGGTCCAGTAGTTTCGGAGCCTATTCAATACAAACAAACAAACAATCAAATCTTTTCTCTTTATAATATTAGTATAGATTAACACCCACAGACTATAATGTCCATGCTTTTGATAAAAATCACGCGTTATAATTATGCCTATCCTATAGGCGATTTATGACTTAAGACTACAAATCGACAGTCCTGTGACTGCCTAGTAAAGCTAGGGTGTGGTCAGACGCTGACGGAATTTGTCTGGAGCTATATCTAATAGATATAATTAGCTAATAACCTTCTAAACTATTTACTTACTAATAATATTTCCTAAAAATTATAGCTATAGTAATGTACTACTACATCAAATTATGTCTAATGTTCTGTAATTTAGCTAAAATAAACGGATTTAAGCTGCTGATAGAAGTTATAACTAACGCTGGTTAAACACCCACTACCGGAAACCCACTACTGGAAATTACTGACTACTTAGAATGTTGTTGTACTTATTTGGTTATTTACAAAGTTTGATGAATTTCTAGAGATGAGATTAGCAGTCAGCACTTAGATACTAATAGACAATGCATAATTGTGTTTGCTTACAAAAAGAAAACAGACTTCAATTACATCAACAAATAATACAACGTAAGTAGAGAAAAGTCAAAAGTTCAGAGGTAACATACATAATATACATACAATCGAATTAAGAACCTCCTCCTTTTTTGGAAGGCGGCTAAAAATGCGTTACATCTACTAAATGATCGGCACACTATTCTAAATCCTTCAAAAGACTGTTCTGAAAACTATTTATTTTAATTCTTTCAAGAATTGTTTCCAAAGGACAGAAATAATGCTTTTAAGAAATGATAACGGATTTGGAAAGACTAAGTATATTCGAATAGAAATGAACATAAATGAAGTTTTACTGTGTGAAGGAAAATAAACTGTTACATTTTTGTATGCTAAAGGACTGTTGGAAAGTGTACAAAAATATTCTACATCAATCAAGGTATTATTGAAGAAATTAGTCGAGACAATCATTCCAAAGCCTTGTATTAAAACAATGTCACAAGTATAAACAGAATAAGTAATTATAGAGAGCTAAATGAGCGTTTAATTTTAGGCATATTGTTTACATATTCCGTTTTCTGTTTCAATATCAACAGTAGTTATTCATTAAATTTAAGATTGTTTAATTTGTTTGTAAGAGATAAATTAGTTAGAGTGCAAATAGTTAATTTTAATTACGATTTTGATTTTGATGGGTACTTGTCAGAAATTTTAATGAATTAAACATTAAGGTCCTGTTTTTTCTCTCTTATGAGTTACGTTATGTCAATAATCTTTAATCAGAGAAAAATTGTCGAAATCTGAGACAATTTTTACTTAATTTTAAAAAAAAAATAACTATATATATATAATAATTTTTATATTAAATGTATTGTTATAATAATCAAATTTATCACATTTATGTCAGCTTATCGCTAACTTTCTAAGAATTTCGTTTTTACAGTAGTTGCTAGGGTCGAGGAATCCACTTAGGAATACATAATATATATCTAGATAGAAATTTTCTTTTACTTCGTAAACTGGATTAAGATAAAATCAAATAACTTTTTAGTGAAATAAAATGTACTTTACATTACTCACACCTTGATTTATTCAAGACTAACAAAGTGGTCTTTAAAATATTGTATAGATGTCACGTTGATATCTTATAATTAGTGTGAGTTTAAATATATTCTACACATATGTATATACTAGCATCCCACCCCGGCTTTGCACGGGTATTTAACAAAAAAAATTAAATATTTTTTCCCTAATTTTTTTGAAAATATAATATAGCCTATGTCAACAGCGAATAGTGTAGTTTACCAACAATGAAAGAATTTTTCAAATCGGTTTAGTAGTTTAGGAGCCTTATTCAATGCAAACAAACAAACAATCAAATATCTCCTCTTTATAATATTAGTATTAGTTATCCATTTATTTTTTAACTATTATTTACTGATAAAAATTGTTTTAATCGTACAATCATTATAGCAGTCTTTCAATTGATATCTGATCTGTAATCTTACAATTTTCAAGCATATAGCAGTGATTTTCAGTTAGAGATTATTTTCTTTTATGTATTCGTATGCTAAAACAAGCTGCTTATCTAATAAATCTCACAAATAGCTATAAATTAAAAACATTAATACAAACTTTTCGATATTGTATTTTTGTTGGGTTCTCTCAATTATTTAAGATTTTCGTGCAACCACAGCATAAAAACAGCGCGCCTTGATTAAAAAAACAAACTAATTAAAATGAAATCAACTGCCTGCTATGTCTAACGTAACCAGACCAGACGTCCTTTTTTTAAACGGGACCATCCTGTTTTTCTGTGGTGTGTCCCCAAAGACAACCATGAGACCCAAAAATGTCCCGGTTTTCGTAATGACGCAAAAATTTCGTCAGCCAAACCGCGCATATAAATATGTAGGCCATAGTAGGAAATACGTTGTTCAAAATTTGGAGCAGCTGGAATTGGGAAGTACATCAACCTCACAGAAGATCACTGATAAATAATTCTGTTCTGAAGTGGTGTTCTGTTCTTGTGTAAGACAGCCAGAACTCCTGGGAAGGGAAAGGGATAAAAGGTCGGCGACATGCTTGTAATGCTTTTTGTGTTACATGTATAATATTAGACGGGTCTTGGAGTTAGACGGGTCCTGGAGTGGAGACCGCGTCTTGGCAAACGCAGTGTGGGACGTCCTCTGGCCCGTTGGACCGACGATCTACGTAAGATTGCCGGTGTAGGCTGGATGAGGATTGCGGAAGACCGGGATGTCTGGCGCGAACTTGGGGAAGCCTATGTCAAGGAGTGGACTGCGATAGGCTGAAGTGTTGGGAGATAGGGTAGTTTTTATCGGTATGTAAGCAATCGAATTTGGTAGCTGTTTTCCGGGCAACAGAACGTCTGCCGGGTCCGCTTGTATACATATATAATATATTGGTATAAATTGTAATAATTAACCTTTATGAATAAATAAAATAGTAAAACTGAGTTTTTTTTAATTGCACTGTTTTTTTCTGTTGACGTACTACGGTCACATCAGATAATACACGTGTTGAACTTGAATCCACCTCTATCACAATAGCAGTAGGAGCTATACTTGCAGCAGAAATGTTTTAAGCCATGTGTTACCGTCTGCGCAAGCCGTAATGTAATAGGTAAATAAATAAACAAAGCTACTAATTAACAAAAAAAAAAAAACTGATATGCTTTGTTGAGCCGATAAAAAACTGATGTCTCGTACTAAGCCGAAAAAACCCGTTTTTAGCCAAAATATAAAAGGGTCAATTTAGTTATACCATAATTTAAATTATACTAGTTGTAAAGAGGAACTAGTTCCTGATAATCACTTAACTCTGGAACCAATTAATCGTTTTTGATGACATTTTCACCATTTAGATAAATTTTAAACTTCAAATCACACCTGAGAAATCGATGTAAGTACGAATAATTTGGGATGAGTATCGAATCCTTATTTGTACTTTGGATTCTTATTATACTTAATATAATGTGTGTCCCCTAGAGCTAATACATTTCCCGGAAATTTTCGTAAAACGTAGTAATGATACGAGAAACAAAGAAAATACTATAACGATACAACCGCGCAGATTCATTATGAGGCAATTTTTATCGACTGTGAACATTTTTTTAATCAATAATACAATAATTTTTCAAAAATAAGATATTGTGATTCATTTTAACATACTTCAAAATTTTATATTATATATGACAGCGATATATTAATCAGAGATAGATAATATAAAATATATAAATATATATTCATATATTGTAGCTATTTAACTAGCCCGTCGGCGCAGATTTTAGTGGCCCTGCTGGCCCTTGGCCCTTTCTGTTCGATTCCCACCTGAGTTTCACTGTATATTTGTATTTATATATTTATATATGTATTATTTATATAAACAGAGTGAATTATCAACAATCAACATGATTCGAAACTCGATGCGGGAAAAGCCTGGCAAGTCATTTATAAAGACATAACAGTAATTATAAGATAAATATCTTATTCATTGAAGATAATTGCGAGCAGTCAACAAGAAACTGCTTTATTGTGTGCAGAAATATAGTTTTGATGTCTATCATCAATTCAGTTACCGCGTAAATGAATAAATAAGCTTTGAATTTATTCCATGTCAAAACTTGCTAAGGACAGTTTAGACACTTTATTATATACCCAAAGTAGAAATACTTATTGAGAGCTTGCTGTTTGGAAAATATTTTAGTCCTTCAATGCGGATTCCCTATTTAATAGGGAAAAAACACGTCGTTTTGAAATTATTACCGCATACAGAAAATATGCAGTAGAATGAAGTTAGAAAATATTATTTTTGAAGTATTAATTACTTTTTAAAATGTAATTTTTTAAATATTATGTAGTTTGTGGCGAATCTGTGGTCACAAATATTATATACAAAAACAAAACCCATTTAGTGCAACAATACCAGTAATTAAAATATAATGAACCTGGTATATTTAAAGTTTGCTCTTCTGCGTTTAGCTCGGTGTTTTTTGTAAATCGTGTTTTTTGGAAATCATATTTAAATACGAATTACATATTGATAAAATATGAATAATATTTTCCGATTTTACCGACATAATAATAAAAATATGAACTGGTTATTTAAAAAAAAATGATGAGTGTAATTAGAAAAAAAAAAAATAATCGATTTGGATACATGAGGATTTGAACCGTTGTCTTCTCGTACGATCCCGACCGGTCGATTTCTCGCCTGAGCTATTATAGCTTTATTAACAAACTAGCTGACCCGGCGAACTTCGTATCGCCTAACACAAACTTTATAGTATGGTATTAAAGTTCAAATTGACTTTTAAGTATTATCACAAATCTTTTGTATGGGAGTATAGAAAAGTGTTGTTTTTAGACTTTTTCAGGAGATTTAAATTTTTTTTTTTTTAGAATTTTTCTCTCCGTAAGAACCATCCTCGTACTTCAAGGAATATTTTAAAAAAAGAATTAGCGAAATCGGTCCAACCGTTCTCGAGTTTTGCGCTTAGCAACACATTCAGCGACTCATTTTTATATTATAGATGCGAAATTTAGCTTCGTATTCTAACGATAATGTAGTCATTTTTTCATTGCCTAAAAACACTGATAAAACGACATTTTTAAAAATGAATCCTAGCTTTATCGATTTATCGCCCTCGAAATCCGCTGCATACTAAATTTCATGAAAATCGTTGGAGCCGTTTCCGAGATTCAGATTATATATATATGAGTATATATATAACAGAATTGCTCATTCAATAGTATTAGATAGATAGGCATTAAAGTTAACCCGTTATTTGAAATAACATAAGGGTAATTTATAGTTACAATCATTTTTAAAAGTTATTAATTTAATTTAATTGACTTTTTCAGCTTACTAATCACAGGCAGTAAAAGCAATACATTATTTTACAAAAATGAAACGTGTACAAAGAGCGTAATAACGGCGTAACGAGATGGATAGAGTTAGCTGCGCACTATTAATTAATAATAAATACATATAAACTAGGAATGTGTTATAATTTAGAAAAAAGGGACTATAGTTTTATGAGGTATTGAGTAAAACATACTTTAACAAACGTTAAAAATTTAACCGTGAAAACGTTGTTTTTTAGAAGGAAACAAAACCTTTTAGTTTCATATTATAATACACATATTATATAAAAGTACAGGTTTTTAATACCCTTAACGCCTCAGGCTGCTAAGGAAGTTGATCTCCCACGACATAAGCGGATGGGTGGGTATAAAGGTCACTTTGACATAGTGTTGGCACTGTAAATGGACGAACGCATACATTTGTATTTATCTTTGCTTTCATGTTATGTATTAACAAATAAAATTAAGTAAATAATTTGCGAAGAATTGGGCTCACAGCAATAAAATATATTGTCTTGAATATATATATATATATATTCAAGACAATATAATTCATTATATTAATTAATAATTCATTTATATATATATATATATAAATGAATGTTTGTCTGGATGTCGGTTATAGAATTGTAAACTATGCATTTGATCATGTCATGATCTTCAGCAAAGTGGTTGGTACGACCAAAATATAAATTAAAAAAAAAGCGCAGCAACGCGCGCAGGGTACTTACAGCTTTTTACTATGTTAATTGATTTACAGAGAAGGACATTTTAAATATAATCACAACGATTTTGTTACATGAAACAAACATAAGAAAGCAAGGCTTGTGATTTTATGAAAATTTGTAAATAAAGCTTAAATTACGTTAATAACTCTGAAAAATAAACAGAGTAATGCTCAAATTCACTACCATATATTCTACGTAGGTATATATGTATGTAGTATCCATATAGAAAGAGGTATTGATAAATTGAATCATGCATTCCGCGGAATAAGTGTGTAAATTAATTTTGGAACTATGATTTTTAAAGTAATTTATCTTCATACGTGCTGAATGTACTTATAGTATAAGTATAAAGTTTTAAGAATTCTATTATAAACCTTTACTTCGTTACTTTTTACGTAATTATTTGTAATATATGTGTGAGAAATATATTAGAAATTTCAGTAAATCTTTACGATACAGATTAAAATGTGTTCGGTAAAACCTATTTTCCGCGCCAAGCAACCTTTCCGCCCGATAGTTACCAGCTAAGTTTGGATATAATGTATCACCCCCAACCTATACTTTCTTTGGGTGGCACTAAAACATTTAAACTACTCCAAAGTTTGAGATCTAAAACGTTCTTTTTGAGTTATACTTAATAATGCAAATTTAATTGATTACCTTGTATTATTATACATATTCATTATTATGAAACTAGATAACTATATTTTTTTAATAGAAATTCAATTCGTTAAAATGTAGATACCACAGTATTGTGAATAATTAATTATACTTGTTATTTTTATGCTGTTGTTTGTTACTTTATAGAATTTACAAGTTTTTAAAATATAGTTTGCTCGTCTAAATAATCAAGCTTAATCCTTTTGAGATTAATAACACTCTGATTTTTGCTTACAATTTATAAAACTAATACGTAATACTACGGGATTATTAATATAAATTTAAAATATGAGAGGCACAATAGCAGATACAAGATAAATATAATTTGAACACTATACGACTACTTGAGTTGAATTTGAAGTATTTTTTTTTATTGGACTATGTGCGGCTGTAGAATTAATTAAACAATTAATACGCCAAGTGTCTGTTTCACGTCTTTGATTATAATATATTCTCTTTTGCATACAATTTTATCGAAATATGATTGAAATTGAATTTATGAATAATGTACCACCACTTTACCGTGTCACCTGCAAATAAATGATAATTTTATTTCATTTCAGCTCTACTATATATGTTGAGGTATGACTTAACCAGAACTCGGGGTGTAAGTAAGCACCCATATATTTTCCGATAATAATATATTTTTATTATTCCTAAATCAATTTTGCATTCTTATATCTTGCGACGCATCACTTAGTTTCATATAATATTAACTGTGCCCTCGACTTCGTTCGTGTGGAATATTATAAATATCTGGAATATTATAATTAAACGACATAATATAATAAAACATGCACCATTTTTACTACCCAAGCGGTTTCTTTATCAGTAACTTTTGTGGCGATGCGCGTACAAACACACACACAACTTTTTTCTCAAATATTTGCTTAAAGTTGTATAATACAACTATATGTGTAGACTATTAACACATGTCATCAAAACAGAGTCACGAGTTTTATGCATAATTAGTTAGAGAATCACAATGAACACTTGATCTCCATTAGTTATCATCAATCAACTTCCATCTCGTCAATAACTTATCATTATCTATACCGTATCGATTGTAGTTAATATGTGTAATTATGTAATAGGACTACAACGTGCTAGAATATTAGATGTTAATCTATATGTCCAAAAATGCTTAAGATCGAATTTTAACACTAATATACACCGTTAAATCTTAATGTAGTGTTTTTGTGCGTGGTAAATAGGCATCTACTAGGCAAGCGCGCACCATCTTAGGTTACATCTTCACTTACCATCAGGTGAGATCGCATTCAAGCGCTATCGCGTCTATGTATTAAAAAAAGTAATGATGATTGGGGCAAATATTCGGCTAGGATTGGAAGCATTGAAGTCAGCAAGGCGAAGGAGGTGCTTGCTCATCACGCAGTGTCGATGAGCTAAAAATCTAGTTAAAAAGATTTAACAAAGTATTTCGATGTATCTTAAGCTTCACTGTTGGGTGTCGAGTATCTTTTACTTTTTTTTTTGGTATTTTCTTTTGTATAAAATAATAATAATAATAATATCTTTTGTATAAAACTTATGTATATTCGTAGTTTCATTCTTAAAATTGCTTTTTACTATTAATTATTAAGTAATATCGTAAAGTATTATTATTTGTTATTGCATACGCAAATATTTTATAGTACAAAGATCATGTTCTCAAAAGTAATTTAAAATGTTTTACCTTCATAACTCTAAGACCTATGCTGTTTTCACCGTGTTGCAATTTGATATCTGATAGATTGGTGGATAATTATCATTTATGGTATCTTTTTAATCTTTATTACAGTAAAGAGATGATCATGATGTGATTGTGTCTCATAGATGCAACTTCTGCACTATTTACTTGTACTACTGTACGAGACACATACTGCATATAATATGTTCGCCTTACTTCTAATAGTAGTAATTTATATGTTCCCATTTTTGTCTCTCTCGACGTCGGACGGTTGCAACATATTTTTAGTTCATGTTACTTCTAGATATTATAGTTGTCCTCTTGATGGTGATTCGATTCTTAATTCAGTTCAGCATTCGTATTTTATACTAAACAAACTGAAATTTTCTTAGTCACAATAGTCATATAAATTATTTAGGATATTTATCTCTGACTTTAATATCTGTGACTTCTTATGAATCTATTACTATTCATATTTACATTTATAACTACGAATAAATTGTTCAAAGGAATGAATTATTTATTTTACTTAATATAGACAAGTCAAAACGTGCGGCTTGAGCCGCGTTGACTTTGTTGGTTACTACTTTACTTGTATGAGTCACTATATGATGTTTTTTACGAATAACACAAAAAATATGCACGATTTGTAGCGCAATAAGCCTAGCATGTTTCAGCTATCAAATTTTTGTTTCTGGTGTGAGTGTCTTATACAGGAGCTCGTCATCATGAGTTGTAAAATCAACTTAATTGATCAGTTGCGAACTTTATTACAAAAACCTAGTAACATTCCTTTAGACGTAGCAAAGACGTCAGAAATTATTTACAAACTCACAATAGAGCGGCAAGGTTGATTAACACAAATGAATTGTTTCACGAAATGATCATTGTGGCATGTTACGTCGTACGCATTCAGGAAATAAATTATTATTATCATTAAATCTTAGAACAAAATAAGGCTCTTTCTTAGGAGGAGTTCTTATAAAATCAGTTTCCAAATAATGAAGTCCTTTGAAGTATCTACGTAATTTTATTTAGCTTTGAAAAGCATAAATAATAACGTTACAATGAGTTTAGAAAAAAAATATAAATAAAATAAGTACCAGTGGTTATTCGTTTGGCTGAACCTATATTTGATAAACGGTCAGGTCTGCTCGTGAGTACGTCTAAACCTTTTCAAAAGTATGTGCACGCAGTGTCTCCGTCTATATCCGTAAAGGCATTTTGCCAAAGTGCCCGGGAAGCGTCACCTGAACATCTCGTCTGACGCATCACACATACTTCTTAGATATGCTCATAGTGAACTTCAAATATCTATACTACTCAATGTATTATAAGGACATACCAATATTAACAATTTAAATTAAATTACTGTTGTTTGTTGTGTGGCTATGGCACTAAAGAATTTAGCCACCCCCTCTCTTCCCGTGGGTGTCGTAAGAGGCGACTAAGGGATAACAAGGTTCCACAACCACCTTGGAACTTAAGAAGCCGACCGATGGCGGGATAACCATCCAACTGCTGGCTTTGAAATACACAGGCCGAAGACGGGCAGCAGCGTCTTCGTTGCGACAAAGCCAGTGTTGCGGTCACCAACCCGCCTGCCCAGCGTGGTGACTATGGGCAAAACACATGAGTTTACGTTAATTTTGACGTAAACTTGTGGAGGCTTATGTCCAGCAGTGGACTGTATAGGCCGTAATGATGAAATTAAATTACACTTGATGCAAGGCGAAAACAACAGTTAAACACTTTTTTACAGTGTGATAAAACTTAACAAGTACTTGAAAATTCTTAATAAAGATACAGAACATAAGGTTTTTTTTTTGTATTTCAAATAAATAATTTTTCAATTTCGTTTTTAAGTTTAACTCAGTTTTTTATTTATCTTTTTGTTAGTGGCGCACATACATACAATATCTATGAAGGATATCTTTGTCGTTTGACAAATATTGCGCGTCATGTAACTATAAATCAGTCTTATTTGTATCTTTTAAGGTCACAGTTACACTTCGCCAACGCTATTGTGTAGATGAAAAGACTGGGATACAAATAGCATGAATAGAAAGTCAGTAGGTTGTATTCACTCCTCCTGTGGACACGACGACGGGGCGATCCTACGAGGTTTGAGGGGTGGGGCAAGTCCAAATGATCAAATAGTATTTGACAAATACTTAATTAATCAAATCCTAAGATGATAGTTACGATATTTGCCTCCCTTTTTTTAAAAAAAACCTCACAATTTCTCAACATAAATTATGTATCATTTATTATTGCTTTTGATTTTGTAAATTAATTAATTATTAAAATTATATATATGACGCTTATAATTTTGGAACAACGTCAACATGATTTCAAATCAATCCACGAAAAATACTTTTTGTAATTTTATAAAGTGATAATTATTACAATTATTCAGTGCGAATAATTCGCACGAGTATAGCTAGTTTATTATGTTATTTTAAGTACATCATATTTTAAAATCGTGTCCCATAAAATTATTTAAATCATTATTTTTCTTAAACACGTGAAAAATAAATTCTGCGCAGTAAGGTAAAAGATTAAACTGAATTCAGAGTTCATTGTTATCTATTAATACAAAGACGTAAAAGAAAGCATTTTTTGCGTTGGTTGCAACGTTATGTCAATTTTAGAAAATTTAAATAACCTGGGACAAAAAGCTATTTATCATTGTCCATTGAGGTTAAAATATAACTTTATTATTAAGGTGTAAAAACTTAATAAATCGGAAAGAGAAAGTACTTTGAAGCAAAAGAAAATAAACATATGTATAAAAAGGTACATATAAAGTTAATATTCAGTCGTAAAAAAAATTGACCTTAGGCAACAGAAGCGTAGGTGTATACAGAGGTGTGGCAACGGATCACCGGAAAATTAATTCACGTTAATAATAATAATATTTAATGTAAAACATGATCCAATTAATTGTATAAAATGAACGAATATATATATATATATATATATATATATATATATATATATATATATATATATATATATAGCATATAATAGAAAAAGCATTTTCATTTTACAAATTTTTATAACTGACGTAATAAGAAAAAAATAAATGATTCTTTGACTATTTTATGTAAATTAAGAACTTTAATTTTGTTTTAAAATAACATTACTACTTTAATATTAAAAGTTATCTCTCCAGCAGTTTTGCTTCTAACTGCATGTCAATTAGTTTTGGTATGTTTCAGTTGTTGGAGTTCAGTTAGTTACATAGTCCTCTAGCGAATATTTGATATACCAGTAGGGTAGCTATGTGCAAGCGAACAACTTCGGTGTACGCGGGGGCAGGATTACTCTACACATACCTACGAGTACATAAGTTTTATGCATACATTTTGATGAACTCAATACGAGATTTTCGTGTTGGTTCTTATGGCAAATTTTACTCATCATTTTAATTAAATATAAGAAACGTTTGTTTTTATTTTATTAATTTTTAATTTTACATACTATAAACGCGGAGTACAACTACTATACACGTGGTATAATAATTAGTGTCGTTTAAATAACCAGATTTCTGATACATTTTTATCATTTCTAATAATAAACTCTTGTTATAAACAAATAATAAACGTAAAATATGTAATGTGAAAATTATATTTTCAATATACATAAAAAATCATTGTTTATTTGTATGTTGGTTAGATTGATAAGTTCTGATATAGATAAAAATATACATTTTCTTACACTTTCATTCTCTTATCAACATTAGCGGCATCTATCAACGATTTTGTGACTTACCTAGTTTCAGAGCCTACTACAGTCCAGCCACGCCTACGGCGTATGGCACGTACTTCAGCCGTAACTACTCTGTCTCGGGTCCGCCGATGTCTGTTTGCATTAGCCGCAAGTAAGGCAGTGGCGCCCTCATCCAATTCTGATATCGGCAACATTATTCCAAGGGTTCGAATATGAGTTTCACTGAATGTGTCGTTTAGTATTGAGATGTCGCCACTGCTCAGTTTAATTTCTTACATTTTTTCAGCCTTGTGTTGTATTATTTGTAAGCAATCTAAAGAAAGTTTTTATTAAATCGAAAGTTTTTAATAACGAAAGAGGTATAAAAGCAATCAAAACATGTTATGTAGTTATATTTATTCTTTTTTGTTGATATATAAGTCCTAACTGCGTTCCTTCAAATGGGAGGTTCTGTAGATGTAATAGATCACATTTCGCATGAAAAGAAAATTCCCAGACCATTTTTAAATTTGACGTTACTTAAATAGACGAGCTACTTTGATAGACTTGTTCCGCATGATACGAGCATGTATATAGTCGAACACTTTATATTCAACCGTGACTGACTATTATTCTCATAAATAAAAAATAAAATATATATGAAAAAGGTTCTACCTTTTCAAATCACTCACTTGACTTAATTTACGTGACGAAAATAATTTATCACCATCTGATTTATTATATTATGGATCTAATAAAGAGGAGTGAATATTGGTACTAGATTGTAAGTATATACTGTCTACGTCACAATGTAGAGACGAAAATTGCCGTGTTCAAAAAACGTTTAGGTCTACGTTTTATAATTTGAAAATATAAAAAAGTGTAAAATGGCGTCAATAAACTTTAATAGCTTTCATTTGAGGAGTCATCACTGTTTATCAAAAAAATACGATTAGTAATGAACTTATAAATAGTATTTACATTTTCTCACTTGAGAGTCTGGTAAGAACTGTTACTAAATCTTTGTAAAACGGAACAACTACAAAATACTTATTTTTGGAACTTGGTAAATATGCTACTCAATTAAATACGCCCTAGGTTTCGTATTATTAAAGTGTCTAATAACAAAAACTCCAATCTATCAATCAAGTGATATGGATACGTACAAATAACAAACAGAAAGAATATTCAAATATTATTTTTGTTTAGATATTATCGTATGTAACAAGAAATAAAAAGGTAAGCGTTTATAAATATTTATAACATACTATATTTTTTATATTAAAATGTTAGTTACATATTTTAGTATGTTAAATATACCTACTTACTTATAATATGAACAGACTCTCATGTCTTGTCACATGTGTTCTATTTTCATAGGCCCCCACCCCTGTTTCATTTTACACCGGACAAAATATACATAATCTGGCCATAAATACTGTTGCAATTAAAAACAAACAAAATATTGAGTTCCTCATTTTCGCGCCAATACATTGTAAAATATTTTGTGATATTAAAATGAATGGGTGGGGTGATAAAGCGAACAGAATCGCCGTCATTGCATTACACACAAAGTAGGTATGGAGCCAAATACAATTTTTAAAACTATACATACGCTCTCCATTGCTGTGTGGTTACGGCAGTAAATAATATAGCCATCCCCTCTCTTCCCGAGGGAGTCGTAAGAGACGACTATATAACACAGTTTCATTACCACCTTGGAACTTAAAAAGCCGACCGATGGCGGGATAACCATCCAACTGCTGGCTTTGAAATACACAGGCAAAAGACGGGTAGCAACGTCTTCGGTGCGACAAAGCCAGCCCGGCAGTCACGAACCCTTTTTAGCGTGGTGACTATGGGCAACACACATGAGTTTACGCCAGTTTTGGCGCGAACTTGTAGAGGCCTATGTCCAGCAGTGGACTGCGACAGACTGAAGTGATACGTTGGGTATTAGTAAAATGTTTGTGTCCCGGGCTATTGATAGGTACAATGAAACCTCTGTTTGTGACAGAAAAAAATCTGGCCGTCCACGTAATGTTTGTACCAAAAAGGCGATCAAAGCAGTAAGGGAAAGAATTCGAAGAAATCCGTCCGAAAGCCAAAGATTTTATCTCGGGAGATGAAGACCTAGAACCATGTCACGTGTTTTAAAAGATGACTAAGAACTTGCAACCTATAAGAGACGCACTGGTCATTTTTTACTGATAATTTCGAAAGTAATAAGGTAGGAAATTCAAAACAACTACTTAAGGGGTACGCAAAGGAGGTCACAGAAAATTTTTATTTACAGATGAGAATTTTTTTAAATTGAGCAATATTTTAACAAACAAAATGACTTTATTTATGATCAAAACCCCAAGAAAGTTTCTCAATTTGTCAACAAAGTACAACGAACTTTTCCGACTTCAGTGATGGTTTAGTGGGGTGTTAGCTATAAAAGAGTGACAGTGAGAGTGGCAGACGTATATCAAGATACCATACGTGAGAAGTTAAGCCCCTTAACAACACCGAGTTCAATAACCAAGAATCACCAGAATAGTCTTTTTAACTTGACTCGGCGCCGGGTCATAAACCTAGATCCACCCAATCTTGGTTAGGTTAGAAACCAACGTTCCGGACTTCATCAGAGCTTTAAACTGGCCGTCATCTAGTCACGATCTTAATCCGCTGGATTGTGATTTATGGTCAGTTTTAGAGAGTATGGCTTGCTCTAAATGCCATGATAATTTGGAGTAAAGACTGCGTGCTTATTGGCTGTCGTGCTATAACCGGCCTCAACGTTTAAAAAACTGTATTGTAGCCAAGAGAGACCACTTTGAGCAAGCTTTATATATTTTTAATGGTTTTTTTATTAATGTATTAAACAGTAATAGTTATAAATGTTACGTGCAATAAATAAAATTAAGGGCAAGACTATGTATACATGACAGTAGTATTTACCTATGAATTTCATATTATTTATAATATTCCCTACATATACGAAAATGTCAGCCATTTGAAAATAAAGATAGCTAATACCATTTTTACGTACATGTAGAAGCTAATATCTGAAACTTAATCGTCAGCCTAAGCTAGCGGGTATGTATACGTTCACTGTACACAATAATAGGTACTATTCTAATGTATATATTTTGTTCGTCAGAAAATAAGAAAGTTCTGGGGGACCTGGGATGTTAGTCCATAACATACATCCAAAATTTACGTACCTTAATGATTTTCATTACAGCCTACTTTGTTAAAAAATATTTAATTAAAATCGCTTTATTATAATTAATCGATTAATCGACTAAAAGTAAACAAACAATTTTTTTCTCCTTCATATAGTACACACTTTTACTCCTTTTAGAAAAAATCCGAAATGGCTCTGTAATATTGTTGCGCTTCGCTTCGACATGACAAGTAATAAATCAATCACTCGGTACTTTTTAGTAATTTTACAACTTCAATTTATTGGAACAAGTTATGTTTATTTCGAGCCAGAATGTTTTCATATTTCTAATTATGACTTTGAAACGAAAATAGAACGTTTGTATTAATGGTTTTAATTCTTTAAATATTATCGAAAAAAAGTGACAGTTGACTTTTTGATCTTATCACAGTTCAATCAGAATATTATTTACATACATTTAATTTATGTTTTTAGGATTCCGTCCAAGCCACCCCAAAAGAAAAAAAGAGAACCCTTATAGGATAACTTTGTTGTCCATCTGTCTGTCTGTCAAGACCCTTTTTCTCAGAGAACGTGTGGGGGGAAGGGTATCAAGCTGAAATTTATGTCAAATACTCAAGTTTACTGTCCTTTGGAGTTGTAAAAAAAAACTTCTAAACCAACGCAATCAAAAGATACAGACATGCAAGCAATGCTGCAAGGTTTCGACACTTTCGACACAACGTCTTATAGCACAGATAAAGGAAAAATTGCGAAAAGCATAAATTTTTAGTTACATCATATAGTAAAAATATGTTTCATATTTTTGTTTGTACGGAACCCTCGGTGCGCGAGTCCGACTCGCACATGGCCGGTTTTTTTTCATATAGTGTATTACTTATTTTATAATTTTCTACCTAATAACGTTATAGTCGCAGTCAATACTTTATAATATTTTAAAGTTATCTAAGCAGAAGGGTCTCAATGCGGACGAATGCTTCTTAGGGCTACTTACATGACATTGTGTAAAAATTTACCTACACAGTTCGAGAGACGCTTTTACGGAAAAATAATCCGTAGATAAATTCTAGCGTTATAAACATTAAAATCTTCAATTATACTCTTTAATTATAATCGAACTTTATTTATAATTTTTATAACTGCTAAACCTTTTCTAAATTATTTAACATTTCTTTTTATATGCTTAAATTTTAAACATTTTTCTATAAATTACTGTATAAAAATATAAAAATTAAATAATAAATTGATGATAATACGTAGGAAACAAATCATCTTTATTTTTACTGTCGAATTAATTGTTAATGTGGATTGTAAGATCTATATTATGATCTTAAAATAGATTAAATGCGTTCTATTTATCTATTACTTGCTGTTTCTTTTAATGAAATTAAAGGCTACTTTTAATGTAATGATTCATTTTATGTTTTAATTAATTCATTCGTTCGATTCATAAATATTTAAATATTTATATATTAGACAGTGATACATTCATTTTCATAAATCGAATACAATTTCAAACGAAAACAATTATATTGTCATTATAATGTAGGTATTTCATCTTAACGATTTTTAAAACATTGCGCATAGATTTAGAAATAAATGTACCATTCATTTCGAATAATATAATTGTAGGCAGTAAAATTAAGTATTTAATATTCCATCAGACTAAAATAAATTTAAGTGGTCTTTAAAATCTCTTCAACGTTTTTTAATAATGTTCTTCTTGTCGATCTTTAATATTCAGAACATGCCGACTATATGTAAAAAACAGGGGATCAAGTAAATTTTATTTATTCAAGATGAGTTCGCAATTAACCCGAGGTTTGAATATTCCCTAATCGCATCATGGTGTGCTGAGGATATAGTATTTTGCTATGGTAGTATGACTGAAAAAATATTTCAATTACTACTTGTACTAAGTACAATGTAGTTGTCAATTAACATGTATGTTATTATTTGAAACTGTTGATAATGCTTAAATTAAACTATTAATTATTATAATATTTTGTATACATCCGCGATTTTATTAACTTGCTATAAAATATTATACGACAGTTGAATGGATGATCTCAATCTTTATCTTTAGATATTTTTGGAAGTATTTATCGTATTTAATTCATAAAATTTTAAAAGTTAGTTTATATCGACATACGTAATTTGGTATGATTTATTGTAAGTTTATTATAAATTTAATGAAGACTCACATAACATGATTCGATTGCTAATATACTTGGCTGATTATAAATAATATCACTAAATCTTTATAATTAGTTCACTGACACATTAACACGGTTTCATTTATCAACATCGATGCACCTTATAACGAATAATTAGATGTGCTACCACACTATTTTAATATCACGTTGATTATGAAAATAATTTAGCATATTTTCTTGGTATATTTTAGTTTCGATAGAAGTTATATTAGCCGGAGCGTAGTGCGCACTGCGCGTGCGGCTTGGCGCGTAAACTGCAAACTAGCGCCGGCCAGCAGAGGCGTTGACACATACACTCAAATGCTCCCGTAAAAAATCGAAAAATATTAAGGGCGATAACTCTCTGTCTGTCGTTACTTGTCTGACTCAGTCGCAAATAATCTTGTTACTGAAAAAAAAACCGATTTTTCGTAGCAACTTTACAACAACATTTTCATTTTCTTACAACAACATTTCAGAAGTTTTCATATTTTAATAAAAGCGGTCATTTAACATTATTCTGTCTTTTCTGCCCTTTCAACAATAAAAGTATATAATTTTCAAAAATATTAGTGTTTTAACATTGTTTTAAAATAATTTAATGAAATCAGACTTTCATCATAGTCTACTCGTATATCAAATTAATCTGGAGGATAAAGATTGGAAAAATCTTATATGATTTTTTGACGTAACTTATATTTATTTGAAGACTAAAATAATGGCAAATATTATTGCTATGGTACCGCCCATTGTACCCAGAACTGTTTCCAATTTTGTAGTAGATACAAACAACATAGTAAGTATTTATAAATAAATTATGAATTTAAAAGATGAATATAATCGTCTACATGAGACATATTTACGTGCGACCGAAGATAATAATAACCTGTGGCAGCGTTTCAAATATGTCGCACTGTCCTAAACTTTATCTCATCAGTGGACATCTTATAATGCCACAATATTTATTAATTTCTGACGAGCTAAATCTGTCACGTAAACATCTATACTACAGTATATTTTAAAGGTTCGGGGTGCAAGTTACAATTTTTTTTTCGAAAAATGCGTATAACGTAACGTAATATCTTTTTTTTAATTTTTTGTATCTGTCTTTTTGTTCCGGCTATCTCTGAAACGCTTGCATCGTTGTTGACGGGACTTTCACTGGCAGATAGCTGATATAGTAAGGAGTAACTACGACTACTTTTATTTTAGAAATTTATTTATTTTATAACTCTGCAAACTGAACAATAACTTTTTTTTAAATTCCACGTGGACGAAGTCGCGGCCTAAATCAATCAAAATCAAATCAATCAATACAACTTTATTTAAATAGGCCCCAAGAGCACTTTAGAACCGTCATTTTACAAATTAAAAATTTTAAAATATTTATTATTTTTGTAAAAGTTAAGCTACCACCGATACGGAATGTAGATTCTGCAGAGAAGAATCGGTAAGAAACTCCACGGCAGTCTCGGCACAGGTCGCAGAACTAGAATAAAAGTGAAAATTGCGCATTTCACTTAAAAACCTGCACTGAATCGTAGTTTCTATAACAAAACTTACACGGAACAGAATTTATTCAATATAAAAGTTTAATATATTGAATTAATTATAATGCACTCTCGTATGCTCGTATGTGTGAAATAAGTCAATTACGTAGCTTTTTAATGCACTAAATAATTTGCAGAGCATCACTCTATCCTTATATAGACTATTCAATGGAGATTATTTTTAAAGGCTTTCATGAAACTAAATTAATCCGTTCTATTAATTATCTATTCAAATGAATTAAATTGGAGTGTCTTTTCGTAGTATTAAAATAACCGGTTTTCACTAAATGCATATGGATGTATACACGCATATACTAAAATAATATATTTTTACAATTTTTGTCTGCTGTTTGTCTGTTTGTTTGTTCCGGCTAATTGCTGAAACCTGGACCGATTTTGACGGGATTTTCACTGGCAGATAGCCGATGTAATAAGGAGTAACTTAGGCTACTTTTATTTTTAAAATTTATTTACTTTCTAACTCAGCGAACTGAACAATAACTTTTTATTAAATTCCACGCGGACAAAGTCGCGGGCACCGCTAGTTATAAATATATCTATACGATTTTGGCAGTACTAGATGGTAAGTCTATAAAAATTACAAAATCATACATTGTACACAATATGATAAGTAGTTAAGTACATATTATTATTGTGGGAAATCATAGTAATAATCATAACACGTCAGTTTTCTAAGAACTTGTTCATACGGTCGTGCTAAGAACACGTCTAGACGGAGCAATTGTAGGGTTTCGCAGGGTTGGAAGAGACAAACTAACAAAGAAAGCGTTCGTGCACCTCACCAAGGAGTCTTTGATAGGCTCGAAACATTTTATTGTTCTAAATAATGTCTAAATAACATATTCATTCGTATTAATTCATTAATTTATATTGTTATGGAAACTGTAACACTTTTTTACAACATCTGCTTGACCATCAGGCATAAGTTTTGAGGAGATAATTTTTTTCCTTGATTTGTTTACTTCCCGGAGTTACTATCATCATCGCTGAGTACGAAATACATTTTGTAAACTCAGTATAGGCCTCATTTGAACCCGCAACGGACTGGTGTCAATTTTGGTTTCTAGGGGCTATCTGAGATAGCCTATTGCATAATCACATTTGGGACCTGTTATACTGGTTGCTGATAAAACTATCCGACGTAAAATGATATCTGACAGATAAAAGTTTATAATCAATTATCATTAATCAATATCTGGGACAAACTTATCGCTTTATCAGTCAAATATTTGTAATCGCAACTTGTAAATATCAAAATTATTGTTTATTAGCTAGGCAGGAGCAGACCTAAGGTTATTTTAAACTCCCTCCTGATAAATCTTATCTGTAGCTTTAGGACGAGATAGACTTTATCAGAAACCGTAGAACAGGTCCTTACCGTAACATTATTATGTACTAGTTATGTCATTCGCGATCGGGCATCAAAGCAATTATTGGAATCTAACTGCTATTTCCTTATTCGCAGATTGATTCATTTCCTAACTATCATGACGTTTCTCTTATTTTCTTGATACATACCGTCTACTTTGTTTTAGTCCACAAAAAATTATATAACATATTAATGTTTTTGTGTTAATGAAAAATGCTCCGGCACTTTAAGTAGTCGGTGCTCGCCTCGGGAGCCGTGGTGGAGAGACCGACAAGGACAGACATTAAAAGCGGAAACAAATTTTAGAAAATATACAAATATCCTTCCCGAAATCGAAAACGCAAACTGCTGCTGTTTAGGCGCCTACACGGCACACGAATCGTCACACCAGAGCGGACCCAGCTCCCAGACCAGAAATAATTATTCCTACAAATACTTACCTATAATGTAATATAAAAATAAAATAAAATTGACTATATATACATATGCTACATATAAACCATATATATACTGTATAAATATACAAATACTATACATAGATACATATGTTAAACGGAGATGCTAAGGATATTTATTTTCGTATTTACAAAATGCGCCTTTATACATTTTTTGAAACAGGAGAGAGATTGAGATTGTTTTATAGAACTTATTACTTCTAATTTCAATATGATTACACATTTTTACATTTTGAAAAGTCTTATATTTTTCACGAATAAATTTAAAAACTCCTAAAGCAATACATAAATTGTTTGTCATTTATCAAATAGCTCGACAGTTGGTCAGCAAAAGACAAAGTAAATGACTCAGATAAAGGGACTGGGGTAGTCGTACAATCTACTAAAGCACATGTTCAGTGACCCAAAGTAATAAAAATCGCAGAAAAGCCATACTTCGGCTACAAAAACCTTGACACTTTCGTAGGTAACAGTGTACAAGGACATAAATGTGACATTAGGGTGTGATATTAAAAAATGGCGGTATATTCATACTTCGACATTCATTTCCAATTAGGTGCCACTACTATAAATTACGTCACACGTTAAAGGGCCCCAGTGGGTCGACAAAGACATTGTGTGACAAGGGTCGGGGAGGGGTCTAAAATTTCATGACATCACATTTAAAATATAATATATTTAATTATTAGTAAAATGGAAATAAAATTAAAGACTAAACTGATGGTTTAATTCAATAAATAAGAAATTATAGGTTTAAAATTGAAACATCATTTGTAACGTCATACTAGGGGTCTCAAAATCAAAATCATTCGAAATCGTTTCGAAACCCAGCCTGCTCTGGTGGTTGGAATTCGTCGAGTCTTCTGGCGAGACGATTCGTAACAACCCTCGAAAACAGCTTATAGACGTGGCTCAGAAGTGAGATCGGTCTGTAATTCTTCAACAGAGACTTATCGCCTCTCTTAAAGAACAGCATCACCACACTCCTGGACCACCCCTCCGACGTGGTACGTCGGTAGATGACGGCGTTAAAGAGCCTTGCCAAGGCTTTTAGGACAGGTCGCCCTGCGGCTTTAAGGAACTCACAGCACGCTGGTAACACCGTCATCCCCCGGGGCCCTCCCGTTTTTAAGCTGCCTGAGCGCTGCACTAATCTCACCCTCTTCGAAGTCCGGGATACACTCCGAATAATGGCACAACAATGGTGCTCGTGGATCTTCGGTGTCCCAAGTCGCTATCGGGCTATACTCGGGGTTTCTCTCAAAGATAAGATTAGAAAAGAAACTATCCGCGAGAGAACGAAAGTAACTGACATTGCCCACAGAATTAGCAAGTTGAGGTGGCAGTGGGCTGGTCATCTGTGTCGCAGGACCGATGGCCGTTGGAGTAGACGGGTCCTGAAGTGGAGACCGCGTCTTGGCAAACGCAGTGCGGGACGTCCTCCGGCCCGTTGGACCGACAATCTACGTAAGATTGCTGGTGTATGATGTCTGCGCGAACTTGGGGAGGCCTATGTCCAGCAGTGGACTGCCATAGGCTGAAGTGATGATGAGTGATGTAAATCAGCAAAGTGTTGTGCATGAACCCACAAAGGTTTCTGAGTTGGTACGACCAAAAAAAAAGCGTAGCAACGCGCGCAGGGTACAAGCTAGTACAAAATAAAATTTCATTATACTTATTCTAGTTTTTTAATAAGTAAAACACTGTTCTAAAAAAAATCGTTTTATGTTTTAAAAATATAAAATTTCTGTAAAAATAACGTAAATTCCTATTATATTAATGTCCAAAAAGAGCTTCACACTGACAAAGATAATAGAACATGAGACATCACTCTTAGGACAATAGTCGAGGTTAGTCTAACGCTTACATGTCCATTTGTTTTGCTAATGTTCAAGATAGTACTGCGTTCGAGCAGAACATCTCATGAATATTAACAGATATTAATTGTTTTACAGAACGTCGTCGTATCTGGAAAATCCGTATAATACAGACACGACAGCTGCTTGAATCATGTTTTACCTACAATAGAAATATTCTTACAGCATCATTATCCCATTAACATATGGTAAATGTCGTTTACAATATAATTGTAAGATTTTTGCTATATGACGAAAATAGTTTTTGTTTATTGTTTTCGACTGATTCTAAACTTTGTATTCGGTTTAGGCAACTTCAAAAAATTTAACCAATTTTAAGAGAAATATACCATATGCCGGTTTTTGTCTGGATAAAAGATCTATTAAATTGTTTCTTTTGTTTGTAAAAAAACATCAGAAAAACTTTCATTTCTACTTATAGTAGAAATTTTTTAGGTGATTCAATTGGAATCCTAAGAATTAGACTTGTATTAAGCCAATTTGTATTTTGTTATAAGAGTACACATGCTTAATCGAAGGCGACCTAAAAATTAACAAAAAATATATACTAAGAATTAAACCGTATAGGGTTTCCAAGTAAAATTCTAAATTAACATATCTATCACAAGCAACATTTTATGTAAATAATAAATTGAACTAAGGTCCAGATTATTTTATACTGTTTTTTTTTTAAACTTCTATATTAAGACAAGTAAAACAGTCATATTTAAATGGCAACATAGAATTATGAAATAAGTCAATAAATCATATACATATATAATTGTGTTTGCTTGCAAACGAAAAAAAAACCGACTTCAATTACATCGACGAGTAATCAGCGTAGATCGACGAAAAAATAGTCAAGTAACTACGCGTTATCAAAGATTACTCAAAAAGTAGTCATCAGATCTCGATAAAGTTTTGTATGCGACTACATGATAAATATCAGCTTTCGATTAAATTAAAAATTACCAAATCGGTACCAGTGTACCAATCACCCAGTAAAAAGTTATTGCGGATTTTCGAGAGTTTCCCTCGATTTCTCTGGGATCCCATCATCAGATCCTGGTTTTCTTATCATGGTACCAAACTAAGAATATCGCCTTTCCAACAAAATAAGAATTATCAAAATCGGTACATCCAGTAGAAAGTTATGCGGTATAATACAACGTAGGTCAACGAAAAAAGCGTCAAGTAAAAACGCATTATTAGATATAACTCGAAAAGTAGTTGTTAGATCTCAAATAAATTAAAATGGGATCAATTGACAAAAAAAAATTGTCGACATCGGTCCACCCGGTCAAAAGTTCTGATATAACATACATAAAAAAATAAAGTCGAATTCAGAACCTCCTCCTTTTTTGGAAGTCGGTTAAAAAATATGAAGATCATGTAGTGAGAGATTCATTGTTCATTAAGTGTAATCTAACTGAGGATCAACTGAATACACTTGAGCGGCTTCATAATGTTGCTTCACGGTACGTATTTGGGTTAAGCAAATACGACCATATCTTAGAATTTTGTTCTAAGCTCAAGAAACGAATAGGGAAGGCCACCAAGGTCTTTTCGTTTCCGCCGGATTCTCATATGCTTTTCCTTCGATACTCTGTTTTATTCAGCCCATCTAGCCCTACTTACTTAAACAAAAAAACTTGAATTTATCAAAGAACTTAATAAGGTATTACGTTCTGAGAATCTGACACTGAGATAGCCTGTTCACAAAACCAAATACTTTCATAAATTGTTTGGAGTTCAAGCAGTACTTCTCTGGAATTCTTAACCTTTACGTATACACAATGTAAAATAACAATAACAAGTACTTACCCACATATCCATGAATGTCTACGTCTCGGAATCGAAGCGAGTGTAAGGGCGAAGGGTGGCAGAGCTGTAGGCGCATTATCCGCCTCGTCCTCCGCCGGCGCCCCGCTCACGCGCAGCTCCGGCACACGGAGTTGGTGACGACCACTCATCCCAACTTATATCATTATCACCGATTTCTTTTAACGTTTATCACACCGTGATTTACACGGAGATATGTAATTGACTCTCACAGTCACTATCTGTTGCAGAAACTATTTTTCGAAGTTTGAAATTTGCTGCACACGTACGAAATGTCATTAAGTAACGTTACACGTGCAATAATTCAGTGCCAAAATGGAATGTGTAGTAAAAAATACGAACCTTTTCAATAATATAAGCTTGGAGTATGGTATGTATTTTTTTTTAATATAGCAAAGATGATTTGAACTTATTTTTACCATTTTATGTTTTGCTTCTAACTATTCCAAAATAGTCCTATTAAAAACATATTGAAGTAAAATTCTTTACCCACGCTTTACTTGGGGAGTAAGCTGGTGAATGCTGGACGAGACCGTTACGAAAAGTGTGATTGGGCTAGGCGAACGGAAGTTGAGTGGGAGACATAAGTTAATGAAGATAGAAAGAGAGAAAGTTACGTTTCGTAAGTTTCACTTCAGTCGTGTGGTCTAAAGCAGACTCGTTTTTATCAACAAAGTTACTTCCGTAATACCTTTTTTATAAATTGTAAATAGCACGTATAAATCGAGTTAAATTAAGTATTTTTATTATAATTTTTATAAGAAAATGTTAAGTAAAATTATAGATATTTTAGAATAAAGCTTTAATTTTAATATTTAATCTTACATCTTTGTCTACGTTCACCACAAAACCATTCGTTCCAAAAAATTTCGTTAAGACTGGCATTATTAACTATTGTATAACATATGTAATTTACTGATGTACAAAAATCTATTATTTAGTCTTTTTTAAACAAGATTTCGAAAATCGGTCAGGAGCTGTATTTACTTTCACTCATTTATATCAGTTCTCGTTTTTGTTCTTCTCCTACTATCATTCTGCATACTTTATTTTTTGTAATGTTCTTCCACCCTTGGTTCCCATCTATTTGGTCGTTTATTTAGTTAAGTGCGTTTGAAACATTTAAATTTATAAAAATTAGTAGGATTTGACTTACATATACATATTATACATATTTAACCGTCAATTATAATTTTCACCGTTATTAAATGTATTTGCAATACCTTAATCTATTGTTGACTCATTTTAAAATCAAGTCAAAATCAAAATCAAAAACAAATTTATTCAAATAAGCTTCAAAAGTACTTTCGAAATATCATTTTACAAATTAAAATTTTAAAGTAATTATTATATTTAAAAGTAAAGTTACCACCAATTCGGAATTTAGATTCTGCAGAAAAAAATTTCGAAGTAACCCCGCAGTTACTCTTTTAAAAATTATAACTGTGGTTTGAAATTGGACAAAAATATTTCCGGCCGTCAATCATGTTGACATTATTTCAAAATTAAAACCGACATATATATAACTTTAAATACAAAAACAAAAGCAATAATATATTTTGTTTTAAGTTTCGGAGGCTGGTAGAGCAAGAAATTATCTATAAAATTATATATAATTTATGTGGACTAATTGTGAGGTTTTTTTTCTGAAAAAGGAGGCAAACATCTTAACCTTAGCGTATTAATATATCCCACCAAAAACATTTTCATGTAAAATGTTGCCAAGATGAGATCATATGGCTCGACTGTCAAAAAGTTATTAAATCTCATGTAGAGCCAAGCTTCTAACTCTACACGCCCTAACTCTACAAGCCCTAACTTCACAAAAACTCTACACCTTAGTCAAAATATGTGGCTTGGCCGTTTCGCTACCGTCACGTGCGCGTAAGGTGAAAAATTTATTCACTGTTTATTATTTTTCTGTTATACAATAGTTCTATTAAAGAAAAAATAAAAATAAAAAGAGAATATATATATATATATATATATATATATATACATATATTTTTTATAATAAAAACACATCCACCTGTATCTTCAATAATGCTTATTTTATTTTACGTCATGACGTAAAACATGTCCAGCCCTGAAGGCAGGGTCGCGTTGCTACGTACTTGTATTAGGCAAGTAGCCAACAGATGCGACAATATTCGCTCGAATACGTCTAACCGAATATACTTCATTATTTTGTTTATTTTTCCTTAAGCTGTATTTTACTTGTTACTTATTTGCTTAAATGGTAATCAAATTATTTAAAACATTTTTTAAAATAGATATAAACTACGAGCGCGTCTATAATTCTTTACACAACACAGTCATAATATTGAATATTCAGTTAATTCGTAATAAGTCTAGACAAGTGTCCACCTATATATTTTTTGTAATCTCTCTTCTTTCTTCTTCTTCTCCTTTTTCATAGATAATGTTTACTGCCTGTTTTGCTACTTGTGGATATATAACGCTATTTCACGTATGACGTGTCCGACAGTAAACATTTTTTGATTCATTATTCTTTTTTGCCATCATATCGTCATATCTGGGGGCACGGTAGTGCCCCCGCCAAGACGAGCCAAAAAAAAAAAAACAAACGAAAAGCACTACCTATCTTTTCTCGAAGTGCTTCGTCGTTTTTTTGAACCCTCATAACTTGGGTTTGGATTATACCAGATAAACGAAATTCTCGGAATATAATGTCAATAGTGGACTTATTAAACGTATAAAGTTTCAATTGCATAGCTCTTATACTTTAGATTTTATTGATATCTAAAAAACCCCGATTTCGTCACTCACTGATGATCATCAAAATTCTTAGAGTACTTTGTGAAGTCTCAGAAAGGTGAAATTTCGTATGTAAGCATTAGTATTAGTACACAAACAACAAAAAAAATCTAAAACTTGGAACTTTTACCCCCCAACCCGTTACTACACTTACTTACTCGTTACTACCGGCTGCCGATGTTGTAGATGATATATATATATATATTGATGATATAACATTTTTGAAATTAAAGGTGTGCGAGACCGCGTTTTGGTAAAATAAGGTCTCCGTTATAGACTATGGTAATGGTGCTGCTATCTATATACTCGCAAATATATCAATGTGATGTAACGTACTAATTAGTTGTAACATCACCATGTCGTCATCACACGAGCATAATTTTAATTGCAATTTAACTCATACATGAATATGCTATTTAAAGTTTTATGAAAATAAAATAAAATATCCTTAGACTTTTTTTGATTATTAAAGGTCAATTAAACAGAGACAAAGTTAATAAACAAATGGCAAACGGGCAAGTGTATCTGCATACAAAGAACCGCTATATTGTGACAGCATTGACAGATGACATTTTGGAAACGCGTTACTATTTATATTATTTTTAGAACTTACCAATAACTTTTGTACGATTTTTTTGCTTATGATAAATAAGGTTGGGATACCCTAGCATTTTTAGCATTAGTGATTGCTTCAGTGTTAATATAGAGGCTACTGTTTTTGTAGTATTAAAGTAACAGTGTAATGCTTATAGCTTATTTATGTTTCAAGTAATAAAGCATTCTAATGGTGAAATAATGATTAATATTAATAGGTACAGTAAGTTCAGACTTTATCAAAACAAAACATATGTAAGTAAATAACGTTCTATCTGTAGAATTTTACAACATAATATTAAATTTACATGTGTCATAACATAAATAGTTACTAATTAATTGTAGGTTTCATAATATCTACTATAATTTTTATTGTGAGCCTTGACGTTTCATTGTCAACAGTACGAAAATTACATTCCTTAAGCGTAACTGAATGTCTCGCCACGACCTTCACATTGCCACTCAAAGCTTGGCATAGATGGAGAGGCAATAAGGCAGGTTGGGCGCGATTATCGCAAATCGAGCACACGACCTTTGCGTGAGCGCCTGACGGACTTTACGCACGCACGATCTGACAGCATGCAATTTTAATCCACCAGGCGTTTCCCTTACACCTTTTAAAATATATCTAGAAAAGTATGAAGCTGTATACACATTTAAGCTTTTAATTTCAATCAAGTTTTTGAATCAATTCTTTTTTAGTTCACAAATATAATAATATTACGACTTTTGTAACATATTTCGTTGTTAAAATGTATAATACAATTTGAAAAGAATTTAAATAAACTCATATTCTCGTAACACGATATATGATGGAAATTATTTGATTATTTAGTAGTATCTCCGTTACTAAAATGTCATTTATTATTCACAGCATACGTAACTGTACATTGACACGAAATAATTACGAATCCATTTTGAATTTCGCGAGAATAACGATTCCGGATGCCATTGGTTAATTAGGAAATCACTCACAGCATTTTAATGAGCTGAACAATATAACAATAAACAATAAAGTTCTGTAAAATCATTTATTGCGATTTCGCCTATAGGTGGCACCTCGACGAATGTTATGATTAAAATAATTAGACATGTAATATTAAAAAAAATTGATTAAGTAAAGCAGCGTTACGAAACTATTCTATGTTGTTAATGTTTAGGATTACCTACTTCTCTATAACTTTTTTTTATACAACAAGGTCGGTAAATAAGCTTATGGCTCACCCTATGGTAAGCGATTATCATAGTCTATAGACGCCTGCAACACCAAGCATTGCAAGCGCGTTGCCGACCCTAACCCCAATTCCCCCCAGGAGCTCTGGTCACCTTACTCACCAACAGGAACACAACACTGCTTAAAAACAGTATTATTTAGCTGTGATCTTCTGTAAGGTCGAGCCTTAGCCGGACTGCTCCATATTTTGAGCAGGATTTTTCCTGCTGCGGCCTACCTCAGTTCCGAACTTCCTAGTTCTAGTAACATTCATATAGCACGACTGACAATTAAAATTTAGAACATAACTAGCTGACCTGGCGAACTTCGTATCACCTTATTTTTTCCTGAAATATAATAATAACATAATATATCAAAATAAAATATAGTCTATCTTTTAAGTTGGATCGAACTGCACATGTTGTGCGAATTTTATTATAATCGGTTAAGTGGTTTAGGAGTCCATTGAGGACAAACATTGTGACACGAGATTTATATATATTAAGATTATTATATGGTATATTCCACTTTTGAATACATTTCTTGTGAATGGACTTATTCGTTACTTGTTTTAAAAATTGAACACCCAGAGAACAACCGCTATAAATAGAGACTATTAACACTAATGTAATTTACGATTAAAAAGAGAAACATATTAAACGGTTAAAGTATGATACGAGTATACAGTAGTTTTACATGATAAACATCAACATTTTAGTTGCGATAAAATCGATACGAACATTTTAATTAATCAGATAACTACACTTATAAGATAAGATTGCAATTTGTAATAGTAGTAAACTCGTCGACGATGATACACTTTCGTCAGAATTATTTAATTAAAGAGGATTCACTTGGGAAATGAAATATAGATGGGTGGTACGAATGGATTAATTACAGCACTATAATTGCATTAGTAATCTCGAACTATACTACATTTAGTATATAGTGACCAATATCCATATCGAACGTAAGTTCAAACATGTAAACAATTGTCGAAAAAATTTTGTGTTGTCTCAAATCGTAAAAACTTACTCCCATTTCCATATCATGGCATATACCAGAAATTTATACAAATACTAATTGACCCCGCAAACGTTGTTTTGCCATATATGTTATTAACCCCCTTAACCTACCTCTTATAACGTAGGGGTATGAAAAATAGATTTTGGCCGAGAGAGCATAGCATAGCGTGGCAGCTCTGTATATTGAGGCATAAAAAACATTCGATAATTGTTTTTTTTTTTGTTCTCATTTCTAATTTCTCACTGAGAAGTTGAAATGAAAATGTATAGAAAAAAAAACTAAAAATAAAATAACAAAAATATGTCCTTTTCTATATTTAGACTGGAATGACATATCTCAATAACCTAGTGGTCGCCCAGTGGTCAAAATTAATCAAGGACTATACTTCTATAATAATAAACAAAAGAGTATGTATGCGTGTGTGTGTCAAATACATGATAGTGTGTATGCTATGTTTTTTTTTTTATTGATTTAATGTATTTTTTATGCATAATTAAAAATATTAATACTATAAGCATTCTGCACTCTTTCTCTATATAAACTATAAGTGTGCGAAATTTCGTTCTCCTCCTTCAGGACAAAGTTTTCACTTCACGTATTAATATATAGATTATATTCTAGCCAAAGATTGACTGAAAGAGAATGCTGCTAGGTATGTAGCCTACCTTTTGTTCCCGCTGTTTTTTTTTTTTTTTTTGTTAACTATTGGTCAGTATAGAATCTAAAAATTAAAAAAAAATCTTTCGGCCCTACATTCTCTTACTGACTCGTTTAAGCGCGTATAAGATGGCGCTTGTGATAATTTTAATAACATGTTTTAATCGATATCGGCGTCGAGCTTCATTACGAACTACAGTCGAATATGAGTCGTGAGTAATCGGTCTTCTAATTAAAAGTCAGTGTTGCACAAATTTATTGTCATTGGTTGATTTTTTTATAATAAGTAAATAAATAATGTAATAGTGATTTATTTTTGATTCAGTTACGTAATTTCTATAAAATTCGAACAATAAAAACTTAATTATATTTTTTGTACACTATTGTAAAATGTATATATTTCATTTTAGTGAACTGCAAATATGTGTATTGGCGATTTCGTATAATATACGATGTCAGTTCTTTATTTTCATACGACTACTAGGCAAACAAAGCAAACACAAACAAAGGTAACAAAGATAAACAAGCGTCACATGATGGTAAGCGAATACCGTAGCTTATGGACGCCTGCAGCACCAGAAGTATCGCAAGTGCGTTGCCAATCCTATCCCCAATCCCCCCATGACCTCCGGTCACCTTACCACAGGATCACAGTACTGCTTGAAGGCAGTATTATTTAGCTATGATCTTCTGTAAAGTAAAGATACTTTCCCTGTCTAGCTGCTCCAGATTTTGTTCATCATATTTTTTGCTGTGCCCTACTTAGATAGTAGTCTCCTAACTAAAAAGAAAGCCACGAAATCGCAAAAGGCCTACAATTCCGACGATTTTCTGAAATGGGTATAAGGTTATCAGCTGTAAGGTTATCGGCCAAAAAACTTTTAGAAAGATCTCAATTTAATAGCCTAAGTCCTTAAATAACATTTTTAAAACTGAATAGGAAACTGAATGGTAGCTTAATATTGAAATTCTAATTTTATAAGCAATTTTGTCGTTAACATTCTCATACTTACTCTTTGTAGTCAAATTAATCGAGAGGGTATCAAAGACTTAAAATATGAAATTAAAATTAATTAGCTTATTAACTCTTCAGAAGTCACTTAAATAATAGGTTTCCACTTCTAATAGTTTAAGAAAGTGTATCAATTGAGTATTGAAGGATTAATTTTTTATTACGTAAAACTTTTAGACAACCGTGAACGCTTGTAGAATTTTTCGAACTATTGTTTGTCGATGCTTGACTAGTGTAAATGCTGACACGCGACGTTCATATTCGAATAAGCTCGTATTTTAACACTTCTTTTTTATGGCGAGAAAATTGGCACAATACAGTGATGGTAAGACACGCTATGCGAATACCGCGCGCACGCTTCGTTGACATTGTTCAAGCGTTTAAGGAAAGCGCCTCAAAATCGTTAATATAGGAGGGAGCATTCCAATGCGAAATATTTTAATAGCAAGAATTTATTGTATCTCAGCAATGGCAAACCTAATAATTTTTTGGAGACGAATAGCCTTCTAAGTTTTTTTTTTTTTACTTGTTTCTATTAGTTACAAAATTACGTTAACCATCAAAAGTTTATACGATTTGATTTTTCAGATCATCGAAACATGCTTAAAATAATTATCTCCTCGGGAGCTAATATGTTAGACTAGGTAAACCTTTCCTAGGGTGAGGTTACAAAATATTTTTGATATTATATTTAGTTATAATCAACTATCTCATCTAACTAACTAAAGGAAAAATAAAAAATAGTTATAATGATTTACTTTACATTGGTAATATCGTAAAAACAATAATTAATTTAAAAAAAAATGTACGAAAAGTTGAAAGTTAAATAGTTTTTTACAAATGTGTGTCGTTCAGTGAAATTGAATTTCAGTATTGTAAACAAACTTATAATGAGCCTAGAAATAATTAATTAATTGAGACCTTTAATTTATTGAGATCTATATACTAATATGTGAAGCAAAAGTTTTTACGCCTTTCGTACGTACGGAGGATTATGAAATTTCGCACACTAATAGTTTATATAGAGAAGGAGTGCAGAATGCTAATATTTTTTTTATTATGCATAAAAAATACATCAAATCAATAAATAAAAAAACATAACAGACACCACCATGTATTTGACACACGCACACATACATACTCTTTTGTTTATATACTACACATATTATACAAGTATAGACTTCGACAACAAAACCTTAATAATGTTCAAACTTATAATTTAAATTAATTATGGTCGAATTTCGAACACTAGGCGACCGCTAGTTTATTGAGATACGTCATTCCAGTCTAAATATAGTTAAAGAACATATTTTTGTTTTTTTTTCCTATACATTTTTGTTTCGGCTTATCGGTGCGAAATTAGAAATGAGAACAGAAAAAAAAAACAATTATCGAAATAATAGACTGGTTATGCCGCAAGTCTAGTAGTGGGTAAGTAGGTTTTAAAACTATTTAGTTAGTTTAGTTTCAAAATTCTAAAGCTTTGTTCCTGTATGAATTTATAAAATAAAAAACGACGAGAAATTAATTAAAAAGTCTTTCTTCTATGCCATTTGCATCTCATAGACCATCCTTCGATATAATATTCAATAAGCTATTTAAGTCTGTAAAGTAGAAGCAATAGCAAAACTAAACACCTAGAAATTATTGACGTTATAATTTAATTATAATAAGATATAGGTATACAGGTCTTATACAGGTCACTTTTTGTTGGCGTATTATACCTACTCCGTAATGCTTCGAAATAATGAGAAACTATATTGAATAAATTATTACTTGATAGATTTAACAAACATACAACAACAATGCACGAGTACCTAAAACATATATTTATGTATATACAAAACAATAAAAACTTTAAAGGAGCAAAACCAGTTTGATAAAACATTCGGGTTCGATCCCCGCACATGACAAACATTTGTATTGGCCATACAGGTGTTGGCCGTGGTCTGGGTGTTTGTGCAGTCCCTGTGGGTCCTCCCCCCTCCGTGCCTCGGAAAGCACGTTAAGCCGTCGCGATCACGGTTGTTATCATGTAGGTACACCTGATAGCGATCGTTACTCATAGTAGGGAATATATCCGCTAACCCGCATTGGAGCAGCGTGGTGGATTAAGCTCAGATCCTTCTCCCACATGGAGAAAGACGCCAGCAGTGAGATATAACAGGCCGAAGCGAGTAAAAATGACAGAGTAAATAACAGAATCGCATAACTCTCTAAAACCGTATCGAGATCGGGTCAAACACTGGACTATAACTTAGAAATGCAATCACAATAACATCTGTCTTTAACCGACGTCAAACAGAGGAGGTTCTTAATTCAATCGGTGTATATTTTTAATGTATGTACACCGATTACGCCAAGACGTCTGAGCAGATTTACGTGATTCTTTTTTTTCAATGCAGAACAGTCCCCTTCGGTTTTTTTTTTTCGTTTGCCAGTAAACAATTATTATTTACAATTTAAATTAACCTGACCATACAATCGTAAATAATACTCAGGCTCGGTACGTATAAAGCTACTGTATGCTCAAGCTAAATAATGTCGTAGCTGCAAACGAGAGCCTAGGAACTTTTGAAATATTAAATTTATATTCAAAGTTCGATAATAATAATAGTAATAAATAACTTTATTGCATATCTATATGTACATATAATAAAATGGTAGGAAAGTCAAAACTACGTACTAAAACTAGTACATTGAATATTTTTTTAAAAAGAATACTTGGGGTGTGATCTACAATCGATACCGAAGCCAAAAATATGGTTTTTAGAATTTTTGTCTGTTTGTCTGTATGTATGTCCGGGATAAACTCAAAAAGTACTGCATGGATTTACTTCAAATTTGGCACGAATAATATTAAGAAGTCGGGTCAACATATAGGCTACATATTATCACGCTATCACCTACGGGGAACGAGCATTGAACCTTTATTTCTTCAACGCATTCTGTAACAACGCGTAATCTAACGAAGCATATTTGAATATTGTTGTTATTATGTTAATGCTATAAGCTAGCTTTACACTATAAGTAAAGACATTCTGTAGTATATTTAGTATCAGCATTGCACCCGTGCGAAGCCGGGGCGGGTCGCTAGTATTAACATAAAGCAATAAGAGCTACAGGAACAGTAGCTAAAAGCATAAAAAAGTACTTAGAACAGATAGATTCCAACAATGACATTGGCATTCTTCAATAACAAGCAGCCATACATACAACAATCCTACTCAGTAAAGTGTTTGGAGATACTGTTTTCGTACACAACATACAAGACCCACTTTCACAAAACACATAACTATCACTAGACTGAGACACGTAGTAATTATTATCAGACACACAGCAGTTAGCAGACACACCACACTCCCTCAACATAACTCACGAAACTAGCACAAACATTTTACAAAGACAAGGAAAAGGTAGAGGAAGGAGAAGAAGAGGCGCGCAACGTGCGCGTATAGAATAGGAGAAACATAAATTCCTTTTTTCTCGTGGGTTACAAGTCGGGGCATTTATGTAGACCGACATAAGTCTTGAAGGTTAGGTAACCAAGAATAATACAAAAGGAAAGCTAGAAAATTAATTACAGACCGTGCAACGAGCGGTCTTATCACTAAATAGTGATCTCTTCCAGATTTACCCACTAGAAAGATTGCAATATAACGGGCTTGTGCAACATTATAATATATAATTATATAATACATGCAATCCATATGTATACATAAACATACATATAAAACATAAATATACACAATATAGAAAATATAGTAAATCTGTGAGTTCTGAGATTAAGTATATTTTTTATAATAAGTATATAAAAATAATCCACACTAATTCTATGAATATCTTTTATTTGAATTCATGAAGCTAACATTTAACCGAACCTTGAACCGAAATTATTTACTCATCAACAAAATATTTGCCATTTAAAATGGAAACAAAAATAAGACAACATTTGCAAAACGGTAAAAACATGACGTAGTTTTGATCCGTCCTTGGCAAATGAAAACCTCTCGTATGTGACCCGCTTTTTTCCTACATAAATTATATTTTCTTAAATGTTAGCAACAAGCGTCTGTTTAGTAAACTTAAGTATAAGGTAAAAATAGTTTTTAGTTATTTTAAATCTTCTTCGTACTCATAATCTTGCCACGAACATGTTTCGTGGTTTTTAGACGATTTAATTATATTTGTTATTACTTCTTGTCACTCTCAAGTTTCTAAACAGTAATAAAATGTTAGTTCCTAGCAAATACACATCGAACATGCAATCACCGAGTAATAATTATCTCGACAAGTTACCATTACGCCACAATGACAATGAAAAAAAACCGTATATTTATACTAATGATAGATGCTATTATGAGGACAATAGTTTATTTTATGTAAAATATTTAACTAATTTCTGGCGAAAGGAACCATATATTTAACGGTAACCACGATTATATTTTTCGTTAGTGATTCCTAAATTTACACAGCAAAAAAATCCCAAAACGTTAAATCATACGTGGGCAATTTATCAAGAATAGCAGTTGAATCCGCGATATTAAAAACGATATTTGATACTACTGCGAAAACCCGACGTTAACATGTTTTCTAATTAATTTTGTATTTATTAATTAAACACCGATACAAGGTACATAATAATATTAAAACTGGTCTTCGGAGAACTGTGTCAGATTGTAATAAAAGTAAATATGTGCTTAGTATCACAGAAAATAAGGGTTTGCTTTGTAAACAAAAAGGTTCATGTGGCTGTAATGATTCGTTTTTGTCATAGATAAACAGAAGAGACATTCACAGTATTTTCAGATACTCTATTTAAAGTTGGTTGGCACTTGGTTTTGTTGGTTTTTACATAAAAACTCAAAATTGTTTGCTAAGTACTCGTCTGCTTTGTCTAATTTTTTTATTACTGATTTGCTTTCTTATACAGAGAAATACAGATTGAAAAATGTCAAACGACTGCAATAAATATTTTTCAATCTGTAGTTTTTCAGTAAACAAGCTTAATAACAAAAGAGATGGCAGAAATAAATAATAAATGTAACCAATATTCATAGCTTAGAGAATGCCAACAATAAATTTTCGAGTTTTATATCAATAGCATATAAACTGGACTAAGCAATTGGTGTCATTGTTGCTGGGAAGTATGCGAAACGTCGGGCATCTAAAAAACTTAATCAATCATGATAAAATTACATGGTTTATAATATAATCACGTGGATTGGTAACATTATTCAAATAACTTGACATATAAAGGGATTGATACTAGTAGTATAGTTGCACGACTCTCTTACTTCTCAACTACCTACTTCTCATCATTTTTCTTGTCTATTTATATTATCTACTAGCTGACCCGGCGAACTTCGTATCGCCTAACACAAACTTTATCGTATGGTATTAAAGTTCAAATTGACTTTTAAGTATTATCACAAATCTTTTGTATGGGAGTATAGAAAAGTGTTGTTTTTAGACTTTTTCAGGAAATTTAATTTCTTTTTTTTTTAAATTTTTCTCTCCGTAAGAACCATCCTCGTACTTCAAAGAATATTTTAAAAAAAGAATTAGCGAAATCGGTCCAACCGTTCTCGAGTTTTGCGCTTAGCAACACATTCAGCGACTCATTTTTATATTATAGATATCTATATTCTATATACATATATAAAAGCGAAAGGTCACTTACTCACCACGAAATCACCGAAACTATAACACCTACAAACTTGAGATTTGGCAGGTTAGGTTCCTTATAGGGCGTAGACATTCGCTAAGAACGGATTTTACGAAAATCGACCCCTAAGGGGATAAAACGGGAAGTTTGTATGAAAGTCCTATATTTTTGAAATAAGAGACTTGAAATTTAAAATATATGCTCTTTAGATGGTGAGGAGGTGTCCAAATAATGCATCGTAATCTATATATATATATATATATATACGAGTATAATGTGCTGTGTGGCTACGGCACCAAAGAAAGAATATAGCCACCCCCTCTCTTCCCGTGGATGTCGTAAGAGGCGACTAAGGGATAACAAGGTTCCACTACCACCTTGGAACTTAAGGAGCCGATCGATGGCGGGATAACCATCTAACCGCTGGCTTTGAAAGACACAGGCCGAAGACGGGCAGCAGCGTCTTCGGTGCGACAAAGCCAGCCCTGCGGTCACCAACCCGCCTGCCCAGCGTGGTGACTATGGGCAAAACACATGAGTTCACGTTATTTTTGGCGTAAACTTGTGGAGGCCTATGTCCAGCAGTGGACTGTGATGAATGAATATACGAGTATAAAAGAGAAAGGTCACTGACTCACTTATCACGAGAACTCAAAAAGCGCTGGAGGGTCCATCCATCCAGGATGGACAAAGATGAAATTTAGCAGGGATGTAGATTATAGTCAGTAGGCGTCCTAAGAACGGATTTTGCGATAGTCCACGGCTAAGGGGGTTTAATTAGGGTTGATAGCTTGTATGAAACATATACAGCGGCTATAAGTTCACCTGTTAGGTTATTTATACTGCAGACTGCAAATAAAACTAAGAATGTGGTTTATAGAGAGGCTTTATAAAAACAACTATTAAATTATACTAAATTGTGTCTTTTACTCAGTGTGATAAGCATTTCAAGTAACTGAAATAAAAAAATAATTTGCGTTAAACATCTTAATAGTAATGCATATCTTCCACGTATTTAATTCATTATAACCACGCGGACGTAGTCGCGGGCAACAGTTAGTGTATTATAAAACAAAGTCCCCAAAAATGTATGTGATCGATTCCCTCAAAATCTACTGAACGGATTTTCATGCGGTTCAAGAAGAAGGTTTTTTTTATTTTTATATCACTAGGTCGGCAAACAAGCTTACGGCTCACCTGATGGTAAGCGATTACCGTAGCTTATAGACACCTGCAACACCAGAACCATCGCAAGCGCGTTGCCGACCCAATCCCCAATCCCCCAGGAGCTCTGGTCACCTTACTCAAAAACAGGAACAGAATACTGCTTGAAAACAGTATTATTTTGCTGTGATCTTCTGTAAGGTCGAGGTACTACCCCAGTCGGGCTGCTCCATATTTTGAGCAGGAAATTCCTGCTGTGCCCTACTTCAGGTTTACGGAACGGCTAAGCCGATTTTTTTGTTTAAAAGTGTATCTAAATCAAAATCAAAAATATTTTTATTCAAATAGACTTCAAAAGCACCTTCGAATAGTCATTTTAAAATTAAAATTTTAATTATTTTTAAATAAATAAATAAATATCTACACAATACTCACACGGTCATCTATTCCTAAAGTAAGCAACTTAATGCTTGTGTTATAGGTAACAGCCGACTGGTATAGCTAATTTTTTTTTTCGATAAACATACTTATAAATAATACATATATAAATAAATATCTATACCCAGACTAGGGGTGGGAATCGAACCCACAACCCTCGGAGCAGAAAGCAGGGTCACTACAAACTGCGCCAACGGGCTAGTCAAAAATGTAAAGCTACCACCGGTTCAGAATGTAAATTCTGAGAAAAAAACCCAGCAGGAAACTCTGCAGATATTCTTAAAGAAAATATAGGTATAAACTGTGTTTTTATACAAAATTAGAAATATCTTGCACTAAGTCCAAACATCTATATCACTTACGATAACCCTGCACACAATAATAAGCTTTAGTTTTTTTTTTTAAATTTCTTTTTAATACAAACTTTAAATTTATTTTCAGACAATTTCAATTTCGTTTGTGGGATTTTATTATACATGCGAATATCTTAACTCAAAAAGGAGAAGTATATTTTGCGCAGTCGGAAACTTGGAGTAACAATTTTGTTATTCCTTCTCGTGTTTAAACTGCGATTATTACTATTTATATCAAAACAATCGATATTCTTGTGAATATAATATTGTTATAACTATGTTGTGACGCAATTGTTAATATGCCTACCTTATGAAAAACATCCCGCAGGGAGACTCAAGCTCCAAGATCATAAATGCGGCGAATAGCCTTTTTGCAAAATAAATACAGTCTTTATATGTATAGCACAGCCTACCGCACAGTAACAGACCGTAGGACAAAACACTATGGAAATAGCTAAAATATATAGGTATATAAAAAGTATATGGAAATATCGACTGATGTTAAAAAATTTTTTTAAAGTCGATGAATCCATGCAAATATAAAATATATATATATGTCACGGACATGGTAAAAGATATTATTATCAATGTCCATTCGAGCAAAGCCGCAAACAGAAATTCGTAAATAATATGCACAATAAATATTACGCCGAATATTAAAACAATAAATCGCCCGATTTATTGTTTTAATATTCGGTTTAGCTGACTGTTCTAAAAAAAGGTTTTATTCGTTTGCACACATATTCTACACTCGTACATACATATACATATATCCGATGCCAGCGAATGTCTACGTCACAATACTCTAACGTTGTATCACAAGCAGTATTATTATTGTGTCGAGGCGAGTGCGCAATAATTTATCTTGGAAATCCTTCATAATCTCTACATACTTTAGCTATACAATGGTATTCTGAGGGGGAATATTGATAACCAGGTGACCCTTAATAAATACTTATGGATGGGGTAAAATAATTAATTCACAATAATACTTTTATTATAAAATAATTAAGTAAAATAGCAAATTATTTAATATTATATAACAACGTTTATAATAAAAACACCCGTTTTTACGTAGTGGCGAGGCTGTGCTCCTTTTATCGTGTAAAATTTGTTTTAATATTTAGCCGAACATATTCGATGTGATCCAGTAAAATTAACATTTAAATTTATCTGAAAATGATACAGCGTTTTGTTTAACGATTTCCAATATTATGTTAATTGCCCTGCTTTACTTATAGACGCAATAATTTTTTGTTTATACCTACTAAAAATAATGAAACATAAGATTCCAGTGTTTTAATACACTTTAATGATATTAGTTTATATAATTTTATACAGAAAGACTGCGAATATTATCAGCTATTTCGTCCAAGGTCAGATTAACCAAATTTTCCTATGTTACTTCGAATTTCATGTCATCGGAAGACGAAGACCGTCCCAAGACCTACGTCAATCGTTAACGACGATGAGCGATATAATCTAATAATGTTATTTAAAAAAAAATCTATAATAATATTATAAAGAAATTTCAATTTGATAAGGTTAGTTTTTAATTGTTAAATTTTTATATTTTTATACAACCTACGATACTGCTGTTCTGACTATAAACACGGAGTATTTCTGTAGTCTGTGGACTATAATATACATAATTAATCTTTTATAAATGAAATAATTGTGTTCACTCGCAATCGAACTGCTTATTTGGAAGTTAGTAAAAAAATTACTATTTTGCCAATTATTATTAGCAAACAACTCTGTTTATAGACGCCTCGTTGGCGCAACGGTCACAGCCATGGATTGTACCTGTTGCGCTGGCGGTTGCGGGTTCGATCCCCGCACATGATAAACATTTGTATTGGCCGGTGTATACAGGTGTTTGCCGTGGTCTGGGTGTTTGTGCAGTTATTGTGGGTCTCCCCACCGTGCCTCGGAGAGCACGTTAAGCCGTCGGTCCCGGTTGTTATCATGTACACCTGATAGCGATCGTTACTCATAGTAAGGAATATATCCGCCAACCCGCATTGGAGCAGCGTGTTGGATTAAGCTCTGATCCTTCTCCTATATGGAGAAAGAGGCCTATGTCCACTAGTGGGATATTACAGGCTAAAGCGTAACTCTGCTTCGAATTCTAAAATTAAATTCCATCGTAATTACAAATAGGCTATTAAAACAGAGGAAGGAGATTTGTCTGAATGACGATGTAACCAAACAATTAGCGAAACATGTAAATTGTTACCATCATAAATGTAAACTTGGTACAAATATAATCAATTATGCCAAGAACTTATGTTATTTCGGGTCTCCAGTTAGGATTTCTTCACACTGTTAAGATGTTCCGGTGACTTATACTACTCTTAATACTTCTTTTTAGTTATTACAATAAACCCTAAGTTTCCCATCACAACAAATTTGAAAGCCTCAATGGGTAATAGAAGAAATCAGTAAAGAAAAGGAAAGTTGAGTAAAATGCTAGCCACGTTATAAATAATATAACAGGCGGCAATAACCTTTACAGTAATTATTATATGTATAAATTTATTTTAGTTTTGTATATTTATATAAAGCTTCAAGAAATTTAATCAACCTAGATGTAATATTTAGGTACATCATAAAACATTAACCGGAGCCAGTAACCATAAAATTTAATGTTCATCACTAACAAATTAGTTTACATTTTAGTATCAAAACTAAAAAAAATAACAATCAAAAAGAACAACGGATGTTTAGTTTAAGTAAATTTAAAACACTGTTAAGTAAGGGAAGGAATATTTATTAAATAAAAATTTATTAAAATACATTAGTAATATGTAGAAAATAGACTCATACACGCATATTATGATATATATGTTGCAGTCAAAACTCTTAACCAGTCAAAAGCACTATTGACTAGCAAAATCAGTCAGAAGTACTTTTGACCGTTTGCTTTAGTCAATAATACTTTTGACTAAAATAACAGTTAAAAGTACTTTTGCCCAATGGAGCTGGTTAAAAGTACTTTTGACTAAATGATTCCGTCAAAAGTGGTTTTGACTGGTTGTGTCAGTCAAAAATCTTAAAAAGTTAAGGTGGTCGATAAAAATAATGACAAACGCACATATAAACTTTTATATTACTCATTATTAGTGGAGAACGTGCTGATATTAGAACAAAAATGAGTGACTACGAAAAGAAAGAAGGCTTTTTGCAAAGAATTTTAGCGATGGAAGATATGAAAGATAGTTATTTCAATGTGATGACAAAAAAATTTTTTTAAAAGTTTGCAATGGATGTGGAAGACGCGAAATTTAATGAAAAGGAAACACCATTACAGTACAGTAGACTACAACGCTTTAACACATTGAAGTTTGTGGTATAAAAAAATTAGTTACAAACACAGAACCTGTCAAATATTTTTGCCGGCTGATGAAATCTACATTATTGATACTGCTCATATTTCTATAGGGCATGGTGGTCGCGATAGACTTAAGAATGAAACGGTAAAAAAGTACGCTAATTTTACAAAAGAAATGATTAATATATATTTATCAATAGGCGAAGTATGCCAGAGGAAGAAAAGCAAGAAAAGGATGGGTCAGGTTTAAAAACCGATCCTGCACACTGAAATGAACAGCCGCTGCCAAGTCGATCTGATTGACATGCAGTCGCAAGAAGACCACGGGCATAAATTTATTATGGTTTATCAGGATCATTTGACTAAATTTATTCACATCTAACGAGTTAATAGTGCTTTTGACTGACGCTTTTTTGCAGTTAAAACTAAACTATTTTTAACCGCGAATTTGCAGTCAAAAGTACTAATAACCAATAATTTTCAGTCAAAACCACTTTTGACCAACTTGTCCAGTCAAAAGTACTTTTGACTGATTTCGCTAGTCAATAGTACTTTTGACTGGTTAAGAGTTCTGACTGCAACATATATAATATATAAGTACGAAGTGTGTGGTTACAGAGTACTGTAATTACAGTACTACATTTCGCGCCAAGAGACATTTTAAAAAGAGGAATCCTACTTCAATCCTTCAAACCTTCAAACTTCAACTGCAATTCAAATCCAATTTTTAGCAAAGAACCCTATGTCATCATATTCACAATGAAACAGCACTCGTTTTGATATAAGATTTATTTATTTAAATATGTGGGTGAAAATAACTAGTATCAATCCATATTAGTATTCCTGTTTATACCTGCCAACCCAGTACTTATGCCAAGAAAATAATAGACAAACGAATGTTTGTATTTTTTACAGTTTTTATACCGTCGGTAGGTAGTGAATTATTTTTTTAAGCTCATAGGTGCATTTATAATTTTAATAAATAAATAATATTGAATCAAGCCTTTTTAACCTGACCAGAAAATTTTCAGCCAACCTTTTTGCATTATTTTTCTTACATATACCTACTAAAATAAATCTATACAAGTATATAACATTGGAGTGTCTGTTTGTAATATTAAAATAACCGCTTTTAACTAAATCCATATGGATGTATATACGGTACATATAACAAAATAACATTTTTTACAATTTTTGTCTGGCTGTCTGTCTGTCTGTTTATTCCGGCTAATCTCTGAAACGGCTGGACAGATTTTGACGGTACTTTCACTAGCAGTACCAACCCGCCTGCCCAGCGTGGTGACTATGGGCAAAATACATGAGTTCACATTATTTTTGGCGTAAACTTGTGGAGGCCTATGTCCAGCAGTGGACTGTATAGGCTGTAATGATGATTCACTAGCAGTTAGCTGTTGTAATAAGGATTACTCCTTATTACAACAGCTAAGCTAAGCTTAAGCTACTTTTGTTTTTGAAATTTATTTATTTTGTAACTCTGCGAACTGAACAATAACTTTTTATTAAATTCCACGCGGACAAAGTTGCGAACACACCTAGCATCAAATAATTTTCATCCATTAAGCAGATGGGTGAAGTTCATCTCTAGTTCGCATTTCCTACTAATATCTTAATACGATGTGTTGACGCAACGGTCTCAGCACTGGTTTGTGGCTCGATCCCCGACAAATATTTTTATTGGCCAAACAGATGTTTGTGTGGTCTGTATGTTTATGCAGTTTTTGTGGATCTCCCCACCGTGCCTCAGAGAGCACATTAAGCCGTCTGTCACGGTTGTTATCAGGTACACCTGATAGTGATCGTAACTCATAGTAGGGAATATATCCACCAACCGTCATTGGACCAGCGTGGTGGACTAAGCTCTGATCCTTCTCCTACATGGGGAAAGAGACCCGGTAGTGGGGTGTTACGGATTTTATATTAACATGGTTATTTTAATTACTAAAATTCGACAGTATCTACGAATGTCTTGTTCACGAGGCATCAAGCTCCGTAATATAAAAGTAAAAAACATGGTAAATATCCCGTTTTAAATGATTGTACTATATTACGGAGTTCTATATCTTGTTGCTGGTTACGATATTAATTTTTAATCAAAAATCGTTAAGCACGCTCAGTTTTACTTCGTGCAATTCCTATTACTGTAAAACGTGTAAATAAAGAAAAAACTATATTATCAATATATAAAATCAATATTATAAATCATAAAGTTTAAATGTTTTGATGCTAGTTTCTAGATTCTGCCTGTATAGTTGAACAGTTAGCCGAGGCACAATTAAATATATATATTAATATACATATAGCTCATTTTTGTTTCAATAGAATGATTTTTTTCTCGTTTTATTATATATGCCAAGAAAATCAAGAGCAAAATTATATAATAACTATAGTAAAAATGTAATACTTACCAGTAAAATATAATATAATTGTAAAAAAATGTGACAAAAATTAATTTTTTTTTTTTCTGAGTGTTAGCAATATATTTCTGAGTATCCACAAGCTAAACCGAAATATGCACGACGAAAACATTTTAAAATACACATATAAAGATCTAGGTAACTGACTCACAGTTTTGAATAATGTAGGCAGTGTCAAACCATCAAATTTATAGTAGGATTCCGTAGTCTTCCAACAAAGGTTTGTCACCTTTACTAAGTTTTCTGAAGCTATGAAGGTGTAATACCATTACAAAAAAGCATTAGTGTTAGTTTCTTTCTATTCCCAGAATATTGCTTCTTTTCTCACGACTCTTAGATTTTTTGATGAAGAGTGTGGATAATATCAATTAAGAAATTCATAAAATTCAAACATAATTTAGAATATTTTGTATAATGAACTTAACCAATAAATTACACGCAAATTTAAGAGTTTTACAACGTAACACAAAAAAGAAACAATACATTTTACAAAACCAAATTAATTTGAGGTCATAGAATTAAGTGAGTGTCACAAGCTCATGTGATATTCCCGAAACAAAGAAAAATATTTGTGACGTACTCCATAGCGACTTTAAAAGAGCCCAGCCACAGCGACTGTTGTATAAAAATATATTTTGTATATTTTTTAGACATTTATACCGGTATTATATTAATTATAAGAAGTTGTATTAAGTTTTACATATTTATTTTTAAGACAATAAAAACACAATAAATTAAAAATTAATTACAAACAGCGCGTGTTCTTTTATTCTACTTATCGTTTTTAAATGCAGTGTTTCCATTTCGAAACTTCATAATGTGTTATACTGATATAAACATAAACACATTAACTATTATTTGTAATAAGAGTATCGCGACAAAATCCACTTCTGATAATCACGAAACCAAAAAAAGGGTAAGTTTATACATATACTTCAATATAATTTGAAATCATTTTAAAATGAATAATTACTTTTCTTAAAGTCTAGATAAACCGCGCAATATCACTAGCATTTATCCGTTACGGTCAATTTTAAAACTTCATTTTGAGACGTGGCATACCTAATTATTTAACAACCTTTAACCATCCTAAATACTCAAGATTTTGAATGCAAAAGTATTGTTATAAATTACGCCGGTAATATTAAGATTAGAGTATTAAAAACAAACAAACTCTTATAAACTTTATAACATGATTAATATACATATTACGTATGTAATTTTATATAATATACATATTCCACAAAAATGAATTTATTCAACTGAAAAGCTCGTTCGAAAACAGTTTAGAATGTGCAACACGTCTCGATTCTTTCTAGTTAAGACGGGCTTCCAATATATTATGCTGTATTCAAGTAGATATTCCAGTACAAAATAAACATGAAACATACGAGTATATGTATATTGTTTTATCGTTCTTCAATTGCTTTCTTATAATACAAACAATAGGTTCAACTTACTAGGGCTTAAAATTGGGTACATTCTCTTTGAGAGACTGTTTTGTACTTTACGACATATTATTTCCTAAATATTCAATTTGATGCAATTAAAAGATATAGGAGCACGCTATTACTATGCATTAAATACTAAAGTAAATTGATATTAGTTTTTCTGTTATTGATTATTATTAGGTAGTTAGCACGTTAGTGATATATTATACTTGAATCTTGATATATTTGGTGCTTATTTATATTTTACACGAGGCCGTGCTTTGCTCTCATAAAATGAGATACACCGGGGGCGCTTATTCTTAAACCTCTATATTTTTATAACAATGCATTAATATGCTATAAAATACACACTTTTGTACACGTCAAACTATAAATTAAATATCATTTACAAGTTCGCGCCAAAAATGGCGTGAACTCATGTGTGCTGCCTATAATCACCACGCTGGGCTGGTGGTTTGGTAACCGCAGGGCTGGCTTTGTCGCACCAAAGACGCTGCTGCCGTCTTCGGTCTGTGTATTTCAAAGCCAGCAGTTTGGATGGTTATCCCGCCATCAGTCGGCTTTTTAAGTTATAAGGTGGTAGTGGAACTGTGTTATCACTTAGTCGTCTCTTATGACACTCACAGGAAGAGAAGGGGTGGCTATATTCTTTACTGCCGTAGCCACACAGCTTTTTTGAATATTATTATAATAAAAAAAGTGTGTGTGTCAGCTCCGACGCACGATTGGAGTTTACTTCTTCAGAGCGACTATCTGTGGAATAGGCACAAAAAGGCTTACTAGTGTAAAAAAAGATTAGTACCATATCAAATGGTAAATAAACAAATCAAATAACGCCATCTATCGGAACCCTAGGGTAGGGTAGATAGCGTTAACAAAAACGTAAAGAGGTCTTTCGATCGAGATTTTACTCTTCATATTTTTTTTTCATACCGGTGGCTTTATATGAAAATCGATTCTTAAGGAGTAAGCTCCAAAAGAAACAGCTAAATAATTATTATGTTGGACGTCAACATTTCTTATATACGAATCATTTTCACCAAATTAACGCGAGAACCACTTAACGAAATAAGCTGTTTTATTATTTCAAAAACTATTAACTAAGAAGCGTATTGAATATGAAGGCTGAAAAATTCTTCAATTTTACAATAAATATTTTAGGTTTATACCATAATATAATATCGTGTGATGTGAATGAATCAGACCACAGATGGGATTATTTGCAAGAACCAAATCAACAATAGAACTTATATCGTTTTATGGTAGATCATTAGTTCCTAAACAAACTACTATAGTTCGCTGCTAAGTTTAAGCTGCAAACAGTAGTTTTAAAGAAGTGCGTGAAGGCGTGTAGACCACGAAAACATCTATATATTTGTCGTGGTCTGGGTGTCGCTCGCGGATGTTGGCGGTGCTTGTGTCTTGTGTGTGTGTTTCCGGACCCCCGAAACAGGGGAAAATCCTACTTGGGGCCGTTGAGTGTGAAGAGTTTATTTATTTATTTATAATTTTTATTTTATTAATCTCAATATTACGTACATCTTAGATCGTTAAAATTTACATAGTCGATCTTTTAATTCGAATTTCTTGAAAATACTGATTAATTAATTTAATGTTACTGTTAAGAACATCGTCTTCGACCACACCTAACTTGAATCAGTGGCGAGAGTTCGACTAGACTCATTGCTTAGATGGTGAGAAGAAGCTGCTTTTAATATCAATAAATAGAAGTTATATAGTTATATATTCAGGCTGTTGTCATAGAAGAGACTAGTTTGACCTAAAACCGGATTTAAAGTTACCTATATCAGGACAGATTAGAGCTCGACTCAGTCATTCGCAATTATAATAAAAATCAAGATTTGTCAGAACATATGTGTCAGGAAACATATCAGCATGCTTTGATCACTGGTTATAACTTTTAAAATTTGAAGGTATGAGTCATACAAATGAAATTAAACAATTATTTCCGAAAAAAGCTCATATCATACATAACATGGATCAAAAATAGTGAGAGATGAAATATAAAAAAAGAAATAAAAAAAGAAGCTATAAAATATTACTAGATATACAGAAGCTTTATAAATATAGTATCGGATAACGGCTTCAGCTAAAGATAATTACTAGAGTAACGTAGTGTATAAATCCGCTCGGGTAACCTTAAACTTTGACTTTTTTAGGTTTCTTTACGCGTGTTTATAACATCGTTTATAATTTAATAATATTGTGTACATACGTATATTTAGCTTGGTATTATAGTACACGTCTACCACTAAATGCCTGGTATCTTATTGAACTTTGAAGTCTATAAAGTAAAATTATTAGAACCAATTATCAACACAACAACGTAAAAACCAAAACTAAGGTCGTCATACCTATATAAAGGTTAATAAATTTTTATCACGTGTTACTTATGAATCAGCGTTTTTTTTAAAGAATATCATTTACGCAAACCCACAAAGAATACTGAAGAATAATTCACCACCGGAAATCGAATGTTTTTACTGCATCGGTTCATGATTTATTTCATGACCTTTACTTGTACTACTTGTTTATTTTACCGTCTAGTCTAATACGTAGTACATGAATTAAAGATTGAATTATTCACATACTTGGTATTTTTCATTGAATAGTAAATTATTCGGCCATCGGAAAATTGTAAACTGTTGAATGTAGAGACCTTGATTCAATTGAAAGCAGTTTTTCAATGAATTTATTACGTAAATACATTCCCAAAAATAATAGAAAATTAGACGTCACAACTCTAGATGAGAATCAAATTTTTCAGATCAAATTGATTGGCTTTAAAAATTCAGACCAACTCCACTGATTTTTATAGTGCTATTTTTATATCACATCTTGTACATAAACGAATTAATACATACATCTGTAGAAGGTATACATTAGATTTCTTATCAAAATTACTTTCCCACGTTACTTTCTTCCTAAATATAATAATATTAAATATTTCCTTTAATGTTGCCTACTAAGAATCTTATACCGTGAGTGATCTAATCAAATGATTAAAGAACAGAAAAATCTTACTTAAATGTTGTTTCGTCAAAATTCAAATAAAATATTCACCACCCACGACAAATTTACATCCTGCGATAAATTGCTTTCGATTTCTTACAAATTTAATGAGTAAGTGTCATTTCCTTTTTCACTTATACACGTATTTTGAAAATTAGCATTAGAACCTTTGGGAATATCGAAAATTTAAGTGTAGTTCATATAATAATAATAATAATGAATAGTCAACGTTTATTTATATTTTAATTTTTTTTTTTTTTTCTATTATATCAACAACATAATGGTAAATATCAGGAAAATCTACTTCAAGCTCAAACTCAGGCTGATGTCGCCAAGTTCTTAAATGTTCTCTTAATAACTCGACGTGAACGAAAACACCTGGAAGCCCGCATCGTTAAAAATTCTTATGACTTATTCTTATTTTTTATATAGCTAGGGTATCTGAACGGTTTATTTTATATATATGATGATATGATGTAATTTTTGTTGAATAACCATCATGAGTTAACGAAAAATTATTTTTCTTTTACAAACAGCAAAACTTTGTCATACGGAAAATTTATTAAAAACAAAAACAAAGTGTATGTAATAATATGTTTGTATTTGTGTTTCTTTCCTTCTAAAAGTCAGATCAAACGAAGTACGATCTGCGAAATACTGCACGCCATTAGTATGCTACGCGTTTTGTGACGTCTTATTTCGTTCTCAACTTTGTAGTAATTTTATTTTCGAATGGTGAGGTACATTCGATTGTTGGCTCAAATTCAATTAGTAAAACTGACACAGTAACCTAAACCTACTGTAACGTAAGAACCTGCGACTTTTCTATCTAACATAAACTGGTAAATCTAAGATTAACCGATTTTTTCATAAGTCGGAAGTTGTATAGTTACATAACGACGTCTAATCTTAAGACACAAAAGCGGGCTTGACGAGGTATTCGTTATAGAGGTATTATATAACACAAAAAACCACTTCGAAATAAATCCGAGTTTATTTGGTACTTGTCTCTAACACCCAGAGGGTGTTTCTTGTAAGGTCGAAGGCGCAGTGGGACAGCAGCCTTCACCTTCTGTATCAAAGTCCAGGGAAAAATATCTGCGTTTTCTTACGCCAAGACGAAAATACTGTCCAACGCGCAGCGTTAAACTAATTACCAACATTCACACAAAGTTCTTTGACGTATCTTAAGATCACTAGCAAATAGCCCGTTCTATCTGTTGTATTATTATTGAAAATCACTTTCGAAATTGATAATTGTAATGATATATGTATAACATTACAACGAGATGAATATTTTATGATATACTCATAGAAATATATTATGATATATTCATAGAAAATCTAATGTTCATAATTTCAGCTATCCATATTGCCAGAAAATTATCGATCAAGGCTTTTCACGGTAAATGTATCATATGTAATTTAAAATTATTAAATTAAAAAAATTTATATCTTAAAAATATATAAATTAAAAAAAGAATATGGAATTTGGCGACTCCAATCTAATTAGAAGCATTCGATTAACATTCACAATTTGCACCTTCTTTTCTACGTATAAATCTTTTATGAACATACTTTTTATCAGAAAGTATAAAAAAATCGGAGATAGAAATCAATACGAATTTTATACATTCACTCGTCGTACGGACCCTGAATATTGAGGTAACCCAGCATTAGCAAAGGGATTGCTTTTATCGTCCTTGGGCGCTTTTTACTGTATTACAGCATATGAAGTAAAAGTAGTAATACCAGTCTTTCATATGCAACACATGAGTTTTATTTCTTAACAATCAATTATTATCAATATTAAGAAAGAATTTAAAAATATTAATTATCTCTCGAAAATGTCCGTGCAAATCATATCTTGCATCATGTTGTGAAAAGTACTATTTATCGAAGGAAACTACTGACACACAGTTTTTAAACGTTTTTTTCGGATTGTGTTCCGAAATTTATTATATTTTATTTTAATTGTATTTTATTTGAATCGGTAAAGTGGTAGGCTCTTGTACTCACCTTAAGTTGATACATGTACAAGCTTAAACTCTTGCCCACACTTACTCACACATACACTAACTCACGTATACTCAATTACATATATAGTATCTCATATGCTTGAATGATTTTGTATGATTGTTTTTGTTGTGAAGATGTCTACCCTTTCATATAGAACTTGTGCCAAAATTATATACAGTATCATCAGTGAGGTTGGCGGATCATCCTTAACACATAGATTATACTAATAATCCATATGAGATGTTCAGCCTGAACTCATTTTTTTTATTGTAATTAAACTTTTTGCATAATTTTTTTTAATTGATACCACTCGTTAAAAATGTTTATTGAAATAAGTTCATTATTATTATGTAATATAAATCGATTCTAAGCCATAAAAGACTAATTGGCATTTTTTAACTAACTGCAGTTTCTGTGTTGTGTCCTATACTCAAAAGATTGTCTGGAAGAGATCGCTCTTTTAGCGATAGACCTTTGTACATCTTTCATTTTGTCTTATTATTTTGTTGTTTCTTTTAATGGTGTACATTAAAGAGTATTTATTGTTATTATTATTATTATTACGTAGAAACTCTGTCAGTAAAATCTCTGAATATAATGTATAAAAGTAAAAGTAAATCAAATTAAGTTATGGATAATACTCTCTTTTGTCAACGCTATGTAGAAATAAAAATGGGTGCTTTTGATGTTAAATATTTAAAGTTTTAATAAATAACCTAAAATGTGAAAAAAAAATATTATTTTTGGTTAGTTTACGAAAAAATACGCTTTAACGAACTTTGAAAGTGAATAATTTAATAATAATAGTTAATAGTTTTTAATTTTGAGATAAGAAAAAAGAGTAATGCAATGGTGACATTATTTTAACTTTTCCTACGGTGTGCTCAGTGTGCAGTTTTTAAGTCATTCTTTTTTTGGCGTTCATTGAAATGCTTAAGAGCTTGATATTTTAGAATTCGGTATATGCGAATATATCTTAGTCACGTTTTTATACCTTCAAACACGTTAAGTCTATCTCAAAAATTCCGTTATAGCATTGATTGATAAAAAGCAAATAAAAAATTTCGGAACCAACACCTTATTATTTTTTTTTTTTTTTTTAATATAAAATATATTTTCTCCTTGTGCAACAATTCAAAATATTATCACGCGGCTACTGGCAAGTATAAAATACAATAAATACTTCATCTTTCATACGAAAATAGGTCATATTGATTTAAGGTATTCTTTTCAACGTCAAATAAAGATTATTGGCCTCATATATCTCGCCTCACCCGAAGTGATTACTCAGATCGTCGACGTGTCCGCCTCACCCCTGTTTGAGTAGTTATCGAACTTTGAAAACACGTCTATCAAACTTGACATTCATGACGAACCGCAAAAAAAATTGATTTTGTTTTACGCCTATTTTTTTTTTTTTTTATTCGTTTTATACTTTTGTTTTATACCACCGCTTACGTTTAATTCATTTGTGAGTAAGAAAAACGACAATGAATGTTCACTTGCTTGACTTGAATATAATAAATGAATGCAGAGATAATTCCTTTGGTATATACGTTTTCAGCCTGTAACATTAAAACCGTATATACTAAATATACAAATTCATTAATCTAACACGAACATACATTGTTACTGAATGTGAAATAAGTAATTATTTGTTCTAAAAAGTAAATAAGATAATACGAAGGATAAACACCTTTGTTTTAATACAACGAGTGCATAACTAGCTATAAATATGATATCTTACAAATAAATTAAATTGGAGTGTCTGTTTGTAATATTAATATACCGCTTTTTACTAAATACTTATGTACACACGGTACATATACCAAAATACAGACAGACTAAAATTGTAAAAAATGTTACAAAATGTTTAAAAATGCTGTGTGTCAATTATGTGTGAGACCGTTTAGTGGATAGCCGAATCTTTGTAATTGGTTTCAGTTGGCTTTTCTTTGATACGAAAAGCTAGAGATTAAATAAGAAAGTTCCCTGTCCTATATTCTTAGCCTTCACAAAGTCTCTTATCCAGTTTTAAGCAAAATTATTTAATGAAAAGAACGCCAGTGTCATTATTCTGTTTGATGAAGCATTGAGTCGATATCGACTCCCTCTTTAGCCTTTTAGATAGGAATTTAAATGCTACGTACGTAAGTAGTACACGTAAGATACTGAACTTTCAAACTATGAATTCAAAGAGGAGTTGATATTGTCCTTAAGTTTAATTTCTTAATCAGAAAACTCTATATTTATATTATTAATCAACCGATCTAACAAACGTTGTTCTGTCTTGCGAACTTTGAAACGCGTGAAGATAAAACAATCATACGTTATCTGAAATTTTCCCGATAGTAAGAATCTCCTACGAAATATTACTAAACTTCAAAAAAAAAAAAAAAAAAAAACTGAATCGGTCCAGCCATTCTTGAGTTTTTAAGCTTAGGAAAACATTTAGCGATTTATTATTATTTATGTAGATATTCAAATCCGTTTAATTTCTTTAATATAGTATACTAATGAGAAATAAAGTATCTGTTTTTATTCGTAACAGTAAAGAAGAAACTTTACAGACTGAAAACTACGAGACCGATAGATGAAGGTGGATAATTATCTCGTTCCTTCCATCCATTAGCAGTTCGCCCTGGCTCGACAAAAGCTTGTAGTTTACACTGTACGACAGAATCCATTTTTCTTTTTTGCTTAAGCCAAGATTAAAGCACTTATTAAAATATTCTTGAGAAATTAAAGTAAAACTAAATTCGAGTTTATTTACTTGTTGTTCAAATTACGTAAGTTACACTAAACTTTATTTGTCGAATATACTATTAGAATATAATATTAAAAACTAGTTACTATCAGTTAAACTATCAACTTAAAATAACAAAGTAATTAGAATTATACAACTAGCTATTACCTTAATAAATTCGTTATTCCTGCGTGACTCATGTCAGTTATGGAAACCAAAATATGTATTTAATCAAAACGATTTTTTCCGTACAAATAAATAACAGATTCTATAACCGTCGGGCGACCGCAATTAATAGCAATGTGGATGCGGACAATTTCATCAGAAAAAGCAATATGTAAGCTGACGTTCGGTCACAGAACATAAAGCCGAAACGGTCTGGAACATATGTATGTCGTGTTCGACAGCATCAAAGGATTTCGGCTGGTTAACGTTTTGACATGAGGTCCACTTCTGTCGTAATTCATGTGCACGAGTAAAAACAACACATAATTTATATGTTGCACGTTTGTAAAAATGAGACTTGAGTCCATTCTGTGCCAGTTAGGGTGGAACTGTGGAGGAGGAGGTACATAATACATTAACTAAAATTCGTATTATTACTACCTGGCAGGAGAAACATAATCTAAAAATAAATATAAAGAATGATATTTATCTAGATGAGGGTAATTTGCATTTGAATTATACAAAATCTCTGAAAATAATCTCCTAGTATGAAACGCACAAATGTCTTCAAAAATAAACGTAAAAATATTTTAGGGCTTACTTATGACAAACATTCAACAAAACCATACGTTTTCCTGTTCATTCGTATGTATATTATTAGAACCAAAGTGAACAATTATGTTTTTTACAACAAAACAAGATTTTGAGTTTAGACCTGCTTTCAAATATATACTAATTAATACAATTCGCGGGACTCAGCACAATACTGCTTTAGCCTTGTTATAACAAGTTAGCCTTTGACGTTCCCATCAACCTCAAAGTGTAGATGCTATCTATAAAGTAAAACACTATCGTACTTAAGAAATCAAATTGACGTTATATTTCTTTTAAAATATTACCAATCGCTTTAATATATTATCCTTTATTTACGTGTTATAAATGTACGTAATAAATATGAAGGTAAGGTTGATCAATTTACCATCTACCTATCGATATGGGTGTTTTTTATAAGTAGATGTAGGTTTGAAACAACTAAGAATATTTCACAGGAAAGTAAAGAGTAGTAATATAGTCAATTTAAAGACATATAATAGACGACATTTTAATATAAAAGAATAAATCAATGTAAATCCATTCAGCGGTTCTGGAGATATGAGGTAATAAAGATACCTATTACATACATACAAGATACGCACGAAAAATATAACATTCCTTGGCATTTGGGTAAAAATTGTAAATAGAATGCTTCTTGCATTTTCATTATAAACATATAATTAAAATTTAAGAAATGTGGACTTGGGTACCTTCTGTTGAACAAAATAAATAAATTGCAACTCCGTCATGAAATAGTAACGAGAAGCAAGGTTCTACATAATTACATACATATCCGTATAGTTCCCATTCTCTAACATTTATAGCTACTTCTTTGAATGATGTTAGCTTGTTATACAGTTTAAAATTAATAGGAGAAGAATACTTTTCTAAAGCGTGTATTACGAGTTCATTTGTTTGATTAAGGAATGAATTATTAACGTCAGATAAGTAAAAAAAATTCATTAATTACAAACAAACATTTTTCTACTTATTCTTTTTTAGAATACCTATACTAAGAATCAAGCATATATTAACAGATAAGAAGTAATCGTTATAACATCCCAACAATACATATGTGAAATACAAATAGCGTTGTTTGTGTACATATGTATCTTCACCCCTAAGCGCAAGATAAATATTGTAAATCATTTTCAGTGCAGGTTGTAAATTTATTTAGGGAATGTCTCGTGGTATAATATATAAGATCTGTGACAAAATTTACAATATATTTGACATTATTTTAAATCTCTATGCTGCCTACCAAGACTTTATAATGTAATTATTAATGGCATAATGCTGAATAGTTATTAATGAAATATGAATATTAGTTTAAAAATACCTAAATTTTAGTTACAAAGTAATTAGTTAATAACCTCTTCTATAATACTCGTAAACAATTCGATGTGTATTTTTTTTTATATTTCCAATTAAAGAATATCAATGTGTTAAGAACAGATATTAAAGAATACAACAAAAAAGAAATTATATTTTTGGTGCAGTCTTTCGAATTATGTGCGTTCATATATATTGGGTGATATTAGGTGATTAATTTTATATATTTACTAGCGGAGCCCGCAAACGTAGTTTTACCCTTAATATCCCTGCCCTTATAACTTAAGGTTAAGAAAAATAAATATTGGCCGATTCTCAGACCTACCCGATATGCACACAAAATTTCATAAAAATCCGTCCAGCCGTTTCGGAGGAGATACCTTACCTTTAAAAAAAGTCAAAGAAAGTTACCTATAATATGAATTTTCATTCGCTCTAAGTAAAACCGTCAAATTGAAATTGTACCAATATTCGCAAGTAACGTCATTTGTTATATGCTAATGTAATAGTCATTCATTTCAAGGCGTTACTGAACCAGAACAAATGGCTTTGGGAATTCGTAAAGAGCGAAACGAAAGTCCAATTCTTACACTTTTGATGCATTACTTTTATTCTTATTTATTTGATTATTTTGACTCTTGTATAACACGTCTCTTTTATAATCTAGTTTAGCTAGAAAAGCTAAACTAAATTTTAAACTAAAATTATATTATCTCTTTCGAACTTTTTTTTTTTTTTAATATGCTCCTTTCAACATTAAAACTTTCGACTTATTTTCAAAATTAAAATTTTGTCAACTTTTTGAATATGCTACTATTCCATCAACTGTCAAATGATATATCCCCTTAATTAGCGCGAACTAAAACCTCTGGGGTGTTCCTTTGACACGCCTGGGCGGAATCACGGGGACGCGGTTGCACTTACGCGTTATCCCGTTAAATAGCAATTTATTCCCAAAACAACCTAAATCTTAAAACAAACCTTCACAAGCAACTTTCTTGACCTGATAAAAAGTTGTTAAAATTATTGTAATTTTTATTTTATTTTATTATTACTAATTGTTAAATAATAAATAAATAAACTTGGTGAGCAGAGTTCACCAACCGTAACGTTTTTTACTCTTCCTAAACGCTACAACGGTATTTTGAAGAAATCACCCTTTTAGCATCAAGTTTGTTAGTGTTTGTTTGTTGATTTCGCGTACAATAAAGAACATTATTTCTTATTGCTGTCATCGAATATTCATACTGGGTTTGTCTGCTAGGCAATATCAGAAAGACTTTCGAATACTTTAGAAGAAAATATTGAATCTAAAGACTGCTTGTGAAGAGTAAATGACTACCCTTCACAAGCAGTCTATAGATTTTTAATTCAAGACGCACCTCAAATTATAGATTTAGAACTACGAGTATAGGAATGAAGCACGGGTTTCATTTTATACTAATAATCATTAAATATTCAAGGAATATCAAAATAAACAGAATACAACACACATGCACACACATTTTTAACATACAATAATTACTTCACACTGTTGATTTTATCTTTACTATTCTGTGTGCAGTGAACGTGGTACAGATAAATTGGCACTACCACTAATTTTATCGTGTCGTCTCGTGTATTCTGTTACCAAGAAACAAGAGCACAAAATTAAAATCAAAATAAATAAAAATACTTTATTCAAGTAGGCTTCTTTTAAATCGTCATTTTCAAAATTATAAATATATTTAATTTGTACGATTTTATTTTTGTGTTACCCACACATTAGGAATTCTACATATTTTTTAATATCATATCAAAAATCGACCGTTCCAGCGGGGATCGAACCTGCATCTCCAACTGACCGTGACGGTGCTCTAGGCAATTAAGCTATGGAACGATGTATAACTATAGACGGCGCCACGGTCGCTTAGATCGAATATAATTTAATATAATCATAATCATATAAAAAATTCCGATCTAGTGGGTACATCGTTCCATAGCTTAATTGGCTAGAGCACCGATACGGACCGTCGGAGATGCAAGTTTGATCCCCGCTGAAACAGTCGATTTTTGATATGATATTAAAAAATGTATAATTATATTTGTTTTAATTAATTAATTAGAAGCTAAAAGTTTATATAATTCTATATAATTATAATTATATAGGTCACTCTGCCGAGAAGAATCGGAAAGAATTAAACAATTAATAGTAATGAGATATAGATTTTTTCTATATTTAATAGTAATGAATTTAATCAACAAGCACAGTAAGTTTAAAAAAAAAAATTTTAATGTCTTAATATTATTGATTCTGTATCGATGACATTTTATTATCGTGTTAGAAAATTAGAAAAAAAGGATTTTATTTTATATTTCAAACGAGGTTTAATAACTATTATGATGCCTTTTCTTCTATATAAATGTGTGCGTGTTTTTCAAATACTCTTTGTTATTGTCGCGTGACTTTTTTGCGAATAGTCCACTTCCTTTGACAATGGAAAAATCCCACATCATTAATTATACACATCATATAATATTCCTTGTTTTAATGCTTATCAAGAGTAAAGGCTTCAGCGGGTTGATATAATTATTTGGAATTAATTATATATGTAAAGAGATCGATGTTTTATTATAGTAATGTATCCATATAAGTTTAATTGTATGATGAATGATTTCCTCATACTTGGACATAATTATTTTTTTTTCACTCTTGTGATAATTGCAAAAAAAATTATATTTTATGTTTTCGAATAAAAAGTGCAAACAAATTTCTTTATGTAAATTTTTATACGATTTCTTGTGGTATTTTAGTAGATAGAGATCACCCCGCAATGTGAAAACTTATACAAGTCGCTTAGGTAAAATCGTGACGGGACTTTCAAGATGTTTAAGCGAAGTCGAGGAACGCTCTGACGCAAATAGACATATTATTACTTATGATTTCGACGGATGTTTTGATTTCAAATTTGATTGAATACTTATAATTTGAAAATGACATGTTGTCTAATACATCACTTTCTTTATAAATATATTGTAGTTTTTTCGTCAATTGAATTTGAAATAAAAGGAACATTTGCTTAATCCCACAACCTATATCGATAATTATGATATTAATTTTTATAGATGGTTATATCATCATTTTTAATGTATCGACAATTAACGAAAATTTTGTGCACATCACACACGTGTCCTCAACTAACTTCTAAAATATCACTTTTCTTATAAAACCTATTTTCTTCTCGCACTTTGTGGTAATTAGGCTCTGTTTTACTTAATCTTTTTATAATATTTAAAGCTATATTTTTTTTACATCAATTTAGTTTGTTATATCAGATTTAGCACTATCTCATACTAATTAATAATTTCAGTTTGTATATTTTGCTCGGACGTATATTTAAATAACAGCTTCATTGTTCTATTAGATGACTAATTAATTAAGATATGCGTCAATCAGTAATTATTTAAATGTTGTAAAAGGATTCTAAGTCAATTCATTGACTAAAAATGTAAACAATTGTTCGTTTGCTTATTATTACAATCATTATATTATCAAATACAGTTAGTCTTGTTATTGTCTCCTAACTGTCATGATGGGCTCGGAATAATTAAATTTTATTTTACTATGGAGCAGCTACCTACCCAACACTAAAACATCGTTAAGTGTAATTTCAACGGAGTATTTTTTATTTTGAATTCATGCATAATTATTAATATCGTTGTAAGACTAAAGTATTATAATATATTTTTTGTTATTTCTATTCTTACCGTCAAGGTCAAAATCAGCCAAAACAGAAACCGGATTGAAGACCACAATCATTTTTATCATAATCATTGATATCACGCGTATATTAAAACAAACTAAACAAATTAACTGTACGTACACTCGTTACATTAACAGCAACTTCCTGCAATAGTTGTAAAAGTCACAAAGTAAGTGCTTCAAACGCAAACAATAAACAACATACTCGAACACATGCGTTTGCAATAATTACCGGCAACGCAATTAACTAATAAAAAAATCGCACAAAAAGAGAACATCATATTTTCAAGGTTTCTTTTTTTAAATACACATTCCATTTATGCAATAGGCACTGTTTCGCGTAAACTTCACAAAAAGATAGTTCGGTATGATAAAAGCAAGTTATAAACAATAGTGGCACCGATCGTGCTTCTAGCCGGTAGTAATTGCTAATCAGACGTTATCAGAACTCGTGTGTAGGTAAGTGACATTTCGTAGGCATGCGCCTCCAACGATGTGTCGAGGGCGCGCCGCGGGAGGCAGCGCGCTCACTCGCGGTTAAGAGAGGACTGTGGGTGCGATCCGCTGCTGTGCGTGTAGAAACCGGAGCGTGGAGCGGGCGCTGGAGCGGATGTGTTCGACCACTCGAGCGGAGCGGACAAGAGACGTCGACCACGAGCAAGGCTAATATTATGTAGATAGATGTCCGCTGACGAGGGAGTGCACCGACCTGAATCAACCCCTTTACATAAATAAATTAAGTGTTTTTGGTTTCTGACGATTGTCATATTGTTTTTCATTTAGGCACTAGCGTCATGATTTGAGACAATTCGACCTTAATCGCGTAAATGTTACTATACCCTCTTCTTGTGGATAAAGCGGTAGGAAAACGTTATTAGGAGAGTGATACAACGTGTTAGATTCAAAGATATCTACCGTTATATATAACTAGCGACGATAAGAGTGGAGTGCAGTGAAATTAAATCGATGTTTGTTATTGACATGTCGTGTTTAGTTTATTCATCATTACTTTTCTTATTTCATTCATTTTTCTGACGGTGCAATAAATTAAGCGTGTTTATGACTTTGCCATGCTAAATTACGATTTTTTGTTCACATTTTTATTTGTATATCAATACACTCTTAAATAAATGCACTGTGAATACATAGCTTCAACTAGTACAAATACAAATGACATATTTACTTATTATCTAATAAAATGGTAGGAAAGTCAAAACTGTACATTGAATATTTTTTTTTAAAAGAATACTTGGGGTGTGACCTACAATCGATACCGAAGCCAAAAATATAGTTTTTAGAATTTTTGCCTGTTGGTCTGTTTGTCTGTTTGTCTGTTTGTCTGTATGTATGTCCGGGATAAACTCAAAAAGTACCGCATGGATTTACTTCAAATTTGGCACGAATGTTATTAAGAAGTCGGGTCAACATATAGGCTACATATTATCATGCTATCACCTACCAGGAACGAGCAGTAAACCTTTATTTCCTCAACGCATTCTGTAATAACGTGTAATTTAACGACGCATATTTGAATGTTGTTATTATTATTTTAATAACCATGCTATATAAGCTAGCTTCACACTATAAAAATCACGCAATATAAGTAACTAAGCCGATAAACATAATTAAATGAATATAAGTAGACAAGACAATTTTAAAGCAGCGTCATCTATGAGATTTTTCTGTAGATATGAAATGTAAAGAAGAAACGGTATAATCGTAGGTATTTTTGGTGCTGTATAGCGTTCACGCAGACGACGTCGCGGGCAATAGCTAGTTTGTAATACCATTGCTACGCTTTCATGTGCTGATAACGTCCTTACCTGTTATCGAAACTGCTAGTGGTCACTGTGTTTTATTAACCGACTTCCAAAAAGGAAGAGGTTCTCAATTAAACTGTATTGTTTTTTTTATGTATGATACCTCAGAACTTTTGACTGGGTAGACCGATTTCGATTTTTAATTGAAAAGTGATGCATGTCACGTGATGCCACTTAAATTTAATTGAGATCCAACAAGTACTTTTCGCGTTATATCTAATGCATATTTACATGACAATTTTTTCGTCGACTTACGTTGTATTATACCGCTTAATTTTTTACTGGGTTTGGTGATTTTGATAATTCTTTTTAAATCGAAAGCTGATGCTTTTCCTGTGGCCCATTTAAATTTGATCGAATCATAAATAATACGATCGAATTAAGAAACTCCTCGTTTCTTGAAGTCTTCCAAAAACGAAAAAAGGCCTTTTTGTACTCTAATAGTAAAAGTGTGTTTTATTGAAATATTTTAATTCTGAAAGTTATATGTGTAATAAAGTTAGTCTATTTAAAAAGTAAGACTTTTTAAAACGTACCTTTACAGTTCACACGGCTTAGTCACTATAAACGAGATATAATTGACAAAATGAATGCTAACGCAATAAATTACAACATTGTAATCAACGCATTTATTATAATATATCATCGTATTTTTTTTCATAACTAATTGCCATTTATTCAATAATGCGAATAAAAGATAAAAAAGCAAAATAATAACTTATTAATGTATAAATTATAATGTTAATAGATATGCATTCATTATTAGACTCTAGACCAGTGGTTCTTAACCTTTTGATGAGGGACCTTTTATCAAGATGTGTATATTTCGCTATTGACCACTAACTATTTTGGAGGAAAATATTACTCGATATTTATATATATACTTTAATATTTCTAATTAGTATCTCTTATAATATATAGTTCTAACCCAGTGAGACTGATTGGACCACTGGTTAAGAACCACTGCTGTCATCGTCTAACGATGACTATGGAACCGTATTTAAAGTTTTCGGGCGCAATTTATAACCGACTTCAAAAAAAGGAGGAGGTTACTCAAAAGAAGATATCCCTAGTTTGGTGCCATGATAAGGAAACCAGGATTTGATGATGGGATCCCAGAGATATCGAGGGAAACCCTCGAAAATCTGCATACCTTTTTACTGTTTGAACCAATTTTGATGATTTTTAATTTAATCGAAAGCCGATGTTTATCATGTGGTCACATTTAAATTTCATCGAGATCTAATTACAACTTTTGATGAAATCTTTGATAATGCGTATTTACTTGACTATTTTTTCGTCTACCTACGTTGTATTACTTGTCGATATAATTGAAGTCGGTTTATCTTCGTTTGCCTGCAAACACAATTATTACGTAAGCACTCAATATTATAGATACGTGTATTAGGTGTATTAAGTACGTGTATTGAAGACAGAGCGAGGAACGAAAGGTTATATTTGAAGTAATTTAATTTAATTTTAGAGTTAAAGCGTTGTTATTTAGATTTCTGAAAAGAAACCTTTGTGTAATTCAATATTGTACGCAGCTTGTGATTAAGAAAATACGATATAATTTATAGTCGTTTATAGACCTTCCTCAAGAGGAGATTGTAACAATATAGGAGTAAGCTGTACATAAAGTAAATATTAGTATTATAGATAACCTTTAATTCCTAAGGTCTAGCTAAGTTTAGCTATGTTAGGAAACTTAGCACTACTCTCTCTACGTAATTAATACTAGTTTAAAACTATATTAATCCGATATTGATAGCAAGTAGGGATTTCAATCCCGCAGCTCAATCAATCCCGCGGGATTGAAATACGGGATTGATCAATCTCGCGCGGAATAGAAAACGTCACTTTCATACTCATAGTTGTCTGCAACTACAGTTACACTTAGTATATGTATTTTTTTCATGGCGTTTTACCCGAAAGGTATAGCAAAAAATTTTTATCGTGCGTATCGTTTCTACAGGTCATCGTTTTGAAGGCCCGTGATCCCGCAGGTTAATGAATGGTACGGGATCCCGCGGGATTGCGATTTGTCGAAGAGAAAAGGTCCGGATACGTGGTCACCAATGTGGTGGACGCATACTTCTACCACAACAAAACCGTAGCGGAGCTGGAGGCCTTCGTAGACCTCCTGGCCGCTGCGGCTGGTCGACAGGCACTACGTCAGGTCGTCCTCCTCGGCGACCTGAACGCCAAATCACCGGACTGGGGCAACCCCTCCACTGACTCTCGCGGATATTTTATTAACCGTAATAAGGCTAACGATTAGTTTTACAGAAGCTCAAAGTAAAGGACTAATTTTAAACGCATAGCGAACGTGGCGTGAAATTGAAAATCTCGTTATAACTCAACCGTAACTGAATCAATACCAACGTCACACGTAACTGTATAATTAACATTACATTATAGAACACGTTATTTATTGAACAAAACGTTGCGTTTATTTACTGTTGACGATAGAAATTTATATCACAAGTATTTTATCAGTCCAGTCAATAATTACACTACATATAGGGTAAATTGACGGGTCAGTTATTTTGCAGAGGTCAACGAATTTACACTTACTCGTAATTAGGCTTCAACCTTTATCGCTAAACCCAACACCTTGGGTTAAAACAGAATCTGTGGTCGACCGAAAGTTAAAATAATATTTCATCGATTATTTATTAACATCCTAATGGTTTCCAAGGTTTATTTTAATGCCTTTCATTCGGCTGAGTATAAAATTTTTGTACACAACATGTTAGTAAACTTGCGTCCTTCCATTTAACTAAGATATCAGAATCAATATTATAATCTAAACATGCTATTTAATTGCCATAACGCTTTAATAAAAATAATAAAAATAATTATAAAATTATCATTATTTATAAAATTATCATTATTTATAAAATTATCATTATCTATAAAATCATCATTATTTATAAAATTACCGTCGTGTGTACGTAAGTGTGGTGTCAATGACCGATTCACCTGAGTTTTACAGTTATAAGTCCGTTATTTATAGTCAATTTTCCCATATTCACCAATATTTTTTTTCCAAATTTGTCGATTTTAGTGTTACGGAGTATTGAGATTTACTTACGACTGCTTCATTTTTTTTCATGAATAATTTCTTTTCAGCTATGGTATGCCTCCATGTATCCTATATATAGCCTTAAACCGATGGACGCCAGTTTAATAACACGTATACATATTAGTTTTACTAGCGTTAATTTGAGGGACTAAATTGCTTATAACCTTCCTCTGTACAGCTATACAACACAAAAAGATTTTTTTTTAATTTTAATGAACAAGTAGTTACTGATATTGGTGCGTTTAAACAAACAAACTTTTCAGTTTTATTGTATTAATATAGATGAAAGTAAATTAACGGATCAAAATGATCGTCTTTGTTAACAATACGAAGTTTAATATTGACACTTATAAATAATTATTTTATTATATAAACAAAAATTTACAATATATGTAATGCTTAAGATTATTAAACATATAGGATTCATTTAAAATAATATAAGATAAGCTCTTACTTTTATCATCAGAAGAAGTAAATGCATATAATATTGATGGAAACTTATATATACTAAATTTAGTATTATCCATAGCAGCCCCCACCCTTAACGCCTTGATATTGAGACGCGCCTAATGCAAACACATATGGGGTCCTACTAAATTGCCCGTTCCCTATTATATGAAGTTAGAACCTTGGTATTCCTTAGCGATTCGTAATTTTTTTATAAATGTGTATTACATAAAAACCAAAAAACCTACATAAAAATTTAGCAAGAAGTATTGTTTAAGTCCGTAAAAAAGTAGAATTACTGAAATTAAATAAGTATCGACAGTTATGATTTATTTGTAATGCTTATATTGCACTTCTCGTAGGAAATAAATTGTGTAAACTCAACATTAACCCAGCTGATTGAGTGTTTTTAACAGTTTTAAATAAACAAAAGTCAAACTAGTTCACGGATATTTTCATAATAATTAGTATTACGTAGAGAATACAGCAACATGAATAGAGGTAGTGTAATGTAAACATATACTTTTACTCTCCAAACTATGCATTTTAATATTTTAACGTTTGTTGAAATATTGCATTCCCTGATAATTTTGTATTTTTTTAATTGTCTTCAAAAAGGAGGATGTTCCTAATACGACTATTTTTTATATGTATAGCTTTGAACTGGGTGAACCTATTTTGATTGTTTTTTTTTTTTTACTATATATAAGTAGTAAATAAAAATAAACGGATTTCGTGTCGTCGATAAATTAGTAGATACAAAGAGGTATTATTCACAATTTTACAGTTAGTCATATTCATTTCAATAATTAATATGCGTTACCTTATTAAGGCTATTTTTAAATAGTGAAAAAATGTTTTATAAAATATTTTTTATTATATAAAATTAATATCCCACAATATTTTCAACTAAGGCATATTTTTATCGTAAAACGATTACGACGATATTAAATTTGTTTGTACATTGTTATGTATTATAATAGTGTATAAATTACCAGAAGATATTTTTAAATTACCTGTAAAACCCAATGAATATTCGTGTCAGGTTTTTGTGTATTCATAAAGCATCTACAGTGTATTATATTTCGCAAGACCTACTGTCATACAAATCTACATATACATTTAAATCAGTTGTTAAAAATATTTGTGTATGAATAGACTTGAACAAATATAAAAACTCATAACTTTAAAGCGAGTAATTTGAGAAGCGACTCTTCAAAATGGTAACTCTATATTCGGTGACTTCGGTGACTGTTCCGATTATCAACATTTTTTCTTTATGTGCTCAACAAAATATTCGAAATACAATATAAAATATTCGAATTAGACGAGACAGCTTTATGAATACTGTGTTAAATAATAAATTGCCTTTTATTCAAAATTATATTAATATGAAATTTTACAATGTACTTTGTTATGAATTTAAAATAATTGTAAAATATTTCTTGAAACGAGTTGTGCAGAAATGGCTGCAATGGTCAGTAAAAATGGTGAGAGGAAGAATAAATGAACATTTACTCACGTAAAATAAATATTATCAGTAAGTTTTATAACATCAAGTAAGAATTAAGATGATAGTTTATCTTAGTATTTTAATTCCTATACTACCATATCCATATTTGTTAACTATATTTACTTACGCAGAATATTTTCGTCTCTCTCGGCAAATACACCGTCATCACTTACCTGCAAAAGAATAAAAAATATCACTTTTTTGTAGCATATAAAGTTTACATTTTATGGAGGAACCACCAGGGTACTTTTATGGCTCATGAGTTCAGTGCTGGTTGTAATGTGGAGCTACCAAAAAATTTATAACGATTTTTGTTTTTTCTTCGATTTTTAAAGGCCGTTTAAACGTTATGTTACTATTATTATTACGTTACATTTATACAAAGATATTGTACCTGTTAAGTAGTTATTGACAAATATATTTGGATATACGACTATAAGTATATACAAATTTTGTACAAATATATATACCGTAATTTCAAATGCCGCGGTCTTATTATTGATTGTGTTAAAAAAAACGAGAGTGCTTTAGACCACACAACTAAAAGTAACTCTTATAACTCTTACTCTTTCTATCTTCACTAACTTATATCTCCCTCTCAACTTCCGTTCGCCTCGCCCGATCACATTTTTCGTAGCACTCGCGTCACGCATTCACCAGCTTACTCCCCAAGTCAAGCGTGCGTAAAGATGTTTTACTTCGAAAATGTTTGCATATTTATATAAGAGTCGCTTTAAATTTGAAGGGTGTTATACAATACGCTTAAACCAGTACAAATGTGAATAATGAAACAAAGGGATGGACTCAAACGGGAAGGATAGCCGTTCTAAGGTTTCCGTTATAATACGTCAAAAAAACTAATCGACTTACATTCGCTTGACGTTCTATAATCTGCAAACGCATTGTAAGACAATAAACGAAAAAATTGCTATAACTCGAAGAAACAAAGTATTAAAAAGTTGGTGAGTTCGTTGTCGAAGCGCCGCGGGCTGCGCCGCCGTATCGACCGCTTGTGACGTAACGTGCGGCCCGGACTTCAGACCCTTGCACAAAAACTTTAAGCGCTATTTCCAAATTCGAATTTCGAACCACAAGATTCCAAAATCCGATACGGAATTCAGAATACATATCGTATGGATTCTCAAAAATACAATATTGTATGATATAATTAGCTGTGCCATATGAATTTATTTGCGTAAAATACGATCTGTAGAGGGATTTTGACATTAAAAAAGATTTATGACAATTATGTGTGAGATGCATGTGATTGAGTACTTTCATTTGTATTCACGCACAATTTGAAGATAGATCCAGATTTTAAGGTTGTCAAAATCGGGACAGTGGATACCTATGCAATATTTATATGTCAACAGCTTCTTTTAATTATGGTTTATGCTTCACTTGCTATGCCCAAACCCGCAGGCGCCCATGGAATTCTAACTTAATTCGTATGCTAAAGTGCCTATATCTTTGCAATCTCTCAAATCGTCTCAGTCCTTGTTATCTTAAATAATTTTTTGAACATAAATGGGTTTTTATATTATTTAATCATATTATTTTACGACGCGTTTCGCAGCGCTGTTGCGCTTGCGATCGCGGGTTCGATCCCCACAAATGACAAACATTTGTATCGGCCAAATAGATGTTTGTTGTAGTCTGGGTATTTGTATTGCTGCTTGTGTATTGTTTGTGTATCCGGACCCGTGACACACTACGAAATGCTACTACTGGCCGTTGAGAGTCTATTTATTATTATAGGTATAGGTAAAAATTATTTATCATTTTATATCAAACTATTGCTGAAGTTATTTTTTTAATATATTTCTTAAAATTCATACGGGATTCTTCCTCTCACATTCAATTAACGAAGTAAGCGATCCGATAAGAAAACGTAAGAAGTCAATTTACGGCCACCACCTTACACATTATTTAATGTAATTTGTTTTGTAATAATTTAAGAAATTCCGCGGCTAATTGGCTCTATTTTATAGAACAAATACTTTTGACTCAACTCATTGAAGGCTAACATTTTTCGTAAAAAACAAATTCAGCTTGGATAAAGAAGTCTCCAGAATATTTGAATGTCGAAAACTGTTCGAAATTCATGATGTGAATTATATTAAGGAAAAGGTCAAGGCATTCTAAAAATAATAAAACACATATTACGTATATTTTATATCAATATAATTTACACAAATTAACAATTAAACAGTAACTATTCATAGAAGTAACAAAAATATAGGTACTCGTACTTACGTATTTTGTTGCTTATTTGTATATACATTTGCATATACTTATGTATTTAAAAAAAAAACACTTTAGATGACTAAATCTCTGTAGGTACTTAACATGCAAATAGTCAGTAAATGCAATAGTAATTAAATTCAATAAGTCTTAATCAAATTTTACAGTAAATATACAAAGCAATAAAAATAAATGTAATTAAGAAGACCACAAAAGTAATAATTATAATCGTACTTCCGCGGTCTGCGGTCTGTGTCTTGAATGATCGTAAATAAATAATACTTTGTTACAATTATGTCCTTACGAGCGTACTAAATGAACAGAATTAATTATATTATGTTAAAAGAATACATATATAAATACTATTTATTTTAACTCTAAAATTTAACCAGCCATGTATTCAAATTAATTCAAACGCTTAACTTTTTACACTATTTTGTTTTATAACTATTTAAACATAAAAATAATATATGCCATTGTCCGCAACAGCATCGTCATTGTCTTGATTGAGTCGGTCAAAATTCGACCCAATCAACATGGTGTGTAGTAACCAAAAGTAATTTTTTGTTGTGTCCGAGTAGAAAAATCTTTAACAATATTTAATTAACTTTAACCATCACAACAATAAAAAAATTAAAAGTTTATACCGAATATATAATAAACCAACTCTGGGTAAAACCACTATTTATTGCTGGAAGATTAGCCCAGTAGTTGTTCGAATGAAAAATAAACCGTGCAATTGGGCTCTATTTTCGTACAGTCATTGCAAGAACGTCTAAAGTTAGTTTTTACTGATTCCTAACTAGTAGACTTATGAAATGTATAAATTATTGCTTCCATAATATCCTTAGCCTGTAATCAAATAATCAAATTTGACTTTTTCCAACTTGATCAACAAACAAAAGAATTAAGCTTCTGAATCATCTATTAATACAAAGAAAAATATTCTTCTCAGCCTCGAAACGGACTACACCTGGCAGAACCCATTCTGCGATAACAATCTCTTTGTCGTCCTTGCCAAGATAGACTAAGTCTATCTTCACTAATAATCATAAGAAAAATGAGGTCATGAACCAGGATCTTACGTTAGGTGTCTTACGGTCGACTTGTCTCCAACGAATCAACATGGTCTTAATCTCTTTCATAACAGACAGGTAATTATCATACAAGTATATCATAAAATATTGTGATTTAAATAAAATGTACAGGTCTATAGGCATTCTAAACATTAGAGTTTAATAATAAATTTGACAATTGGATTTACAGTGTACAAATGTAATGCTGATTTGTAATAAGAGTGTGGTAACAAAAAAATATACTCACATATCTAAAAATTATAAAAAAATTAGTTGTCTGCTAAATTGGTTTACGGACGATAGTTTAACGTGACAAAGTCATAACAAAACATCTCCTCGGACGCATAGGCCAATCGAGTGGAAGAGAGATAGATGCGACGCAAGAGTACAATGAGCGTAACGGGACAATAAGCGTAAAACTACAATGAGTCTTTCTTTTTCGTGTATGCAGCTATCGTTTACCGATTTATTAGACGTTGTCACGTCAAAAAATTAAAAAAGAAACACCATGTATACAAACGGCGCCAAAGCAAATTACAATTCTACGCGCTGTTTAGTATATCATCAATGAATAAATTACGTTTTTTAGTGTCTCACATATAATCGATTAAATTATTTACAGCGTTACATAAAAGAATCTCTTAAACAAGTTATTTATCTGTCAATAAAACTTTACTGCCATTGTGGCAACGTTTGAAATGAATGTGTGTGGTGTGAATGGAAGTGGATAAATAACAATATGTATTATATATAGTACAGGCAGTATGTAACGTATTTAAATAAGTTAGTCATTTAAAAATGTAAAAGTGTCACTAAATGGGATTAAACATTAAATAACACACAATGTATACATTTAGTAACGTGTATTATAATAATGTATAAACCAAATAATCTATTTCTAGATGCGTCCTAGAAATTTATGCCAATGACAAACCGGACGAATACTAACGTTGCATGTAAAGCATCGTAATTTAATGTACGTCAAACAAAGAGGCTTCTAATAACGTTTTAGTATAAGAAATTGGAGGATTTTTACAAGACAAACTATATATGGCCATATAGATGTTCGTCGTACTCTGGGTGTTTGTGCTTGTGTATTGTGTATTTTTCCGGATTCTTGACACAGGAGAAAATCTAAAATGGGGCTGTTGAGTTTGTTTATTCATTTTATTTATTAATACCAGGTATGTATTATTACAAATTACTCAAACATACCTCGTCAGATCTCGATCAAATCTAACTAGGCCACATGATAAGCATCAGCTTTCGAACCCAGAAAAAGCTATGAGGTAACACACTAACAAAAAAAAATACAGTCGAATCGGGAACCTCCTCCTTATTTCAATTCGGTTAAAAAATAACAGAACCAAAGACAAGGACCGTCATATTTTTATTTTTTTGCTTTATTTCTAGTTTTATTTCTTGGTGTTGGCACACAGTTTGCCAAATGTGTTCATATTAACGGACCACTAGGCCGAGTCGTAGCACAACATTGTTATTACATTGTATGTAGGTAAGCTTCCTCAGTAAACATTTAACGCAAAAGATTAAGCCGGAACGATACTTTCTCGGATTATTGCGTTTAAAAAGTAAACAACCTCTAAGAATTTCGTTGGTGATGTAAATGTTATTCTTACCTACAACATTTACAAAGTTGATAATATAATTAGTTCAAAATTATTTTGTGGGGTCTTTATCCCTATCCTATTATTATATCCAATCTTTTGTCTCAAGTTTTGTAATTAATCAATTAATTCTAAAGGTATTTTCAACCAGTTAATTACAAAAATACCTACAAAACTTCAAACAATTTCTCTTTTCTAGATTAAAATATTTCATAAAATTAAAATCGTTTTTTTTTTATGTAGTCTTTATAGTAATATTCTTTTTAGGAAACTGAATAATTTGTGTGTTGTAACTTTAGCCTTAGAATCTATTGACTTGTTTTGTATGTGCTCATGCGTGAAAACATCTCCTATACTGCATTTATTGGTTTTTATTCCTGTTGGTTCCGGTCATAAAACAAATAACTTATATATATATATTTATAAATAAGGGAATGTAGCTAGACATAACAAAAGTCCTAATTTAAAATGTAATCTTTATAACTGATCTAAACTTATAGCCGTTTAATAGGCAATATAGATTGCTACGATGCCACAAACAGACACACGGATACAGACCTCTCCAATCCTCTTGTTACTTCTGAGGGGTTAAAAATAATCAATAAAATCGATTAATAATTAGATAACATATCGGGTACATTACGTAAATATATCATTATATTATAAAATACCTACAACAGCAACTCCATGTTACCTAAGAGAGCGGTTTAAATATCTAAATGATTTACACGAATGTAGCTTACGGTCGAACGACAATCTACTTCTTGAAATTCCTTCACATTCCTCTACTTTCTACACCAAATCCTTCACCGTACAAGTCTTTGGACTTTGGAATTCCTTACCCTTGTGGATTAGACGTTATCAATCTCTTAATATTTTAAAAAAAACCCGTTAAACAACACTTTCTTAAAATGAATAGGATTTAATCGTTAGCTTTCGGTCTCCAGTATTATGATTATCTCCTTTTGTCACTATTAATCTGAGTCTTGAGTTTTTTCACATTCTTTTCTTGTACACCTACACCTTCAATATATCATCTCCTTTGCCCTAAAGGTTGCATGGAAGAGATTGCTTTTAGGCAATAAGACCGCCTTTTGTACATTTTCTACTACTTATTGTTAATGTTGCTTGTTTATTTTATTTCTTTTTTGGTGTACAATAAAGTGTTAAATTACATAAAATATAATGAAGTCGGCGATTCTTTAACTTAAGGATCGTTGTGACCATTCTATGAAATCTAAAAATTGGTTTTATCGCATGTCTTGCAAAAATATTTTTCCTTAAACAATCGTACACTTCTCTGAAATTTTACAATTTTCTAAATTTTTATTTCGACCACTAAGTACTATTAATATTCTTAATTTTTTATTCCATAAAAAATCTTCTGCTAAGTAGCAAAGCAAAATTTAGAAAAAAAGATGATTGAATTCGGTAAAGTAGTTCTCAAGTCACGGCATGGGAATATTGGTTGTCAAATATTTTCGTTTCATCATCAAAAGTTTTAGTAAACTTTTAAAGACATATCCAAAGTTTGATAATTTTTTCTCTTAATTTAAAATCGTACACGATCGAGTAAAATTTGAACACAATTGTACGGCAGCACACTGTAAAGATTCAATGTAAAGAACATCTGTGACACTAAGTGAAATAACTAGATAAAAGTTTTTTATATTGTACGTGTGTAGACGTGGCTGAATGGACGTAATCACATCATAAGTCTGTTACCGCTTTATTTGAGGAAATGAATTATTTCTATTCTTAGGAGAGGTTCAGAAACTTTTTTTTACATAAACTTTATATGGTAATGCAAAAGGAATGGTTATGGCACTGGTAAAAATAAAATAAAAAAAATAAATAAAAGTATGTACCTAGTAAATATTGTGTACTTAATAACGGTATATTTTACAAATACAAACACTTTGTTACTTTTCATATTTTTAAAACTATTGATTTTTTCATATACTACGTTCAAAATCTCGACAAAACTTATTGAAGCGATGATTCTTCCTCCTGAATCAAAATGATAAGCTTTGTAAGTATTTTTTTTTTTTTTTTGTATATATGGAATAAACTTATACAATACGTATTAGTTACAATAAAATGAATAGTTCAAAGACTAAAAACACAATTACCATATGAATTTTTATATACTTAACATTTGACCTTCGTTTATAATTAAATTATACACCCCCGCACATTACATAATCAAATTGTGAAGACGGCAGTTTTAGGGATGGGCGATACTGACCAACAACGGGGGCACCTTGAAGAGTGATAATACACTTAGCTCATGAACTCAACTGTACTATAAAGTAACCTATAAAAGTTTCCTTGCTAGATAAAATCTTTATTTTTATTAATGAGGAATTGTATTCAAAAACTAATTTAAAAGCGGATTTCTGTATGTTTCTAAATTTATGATGTTATATGCAAGTTTTCTTAAGTAATTTAATTTTAACTACTACCAAATGAAAAAAATTTTTGAGCAAATTTTTTACTTGAATGAACTTATTTATTATTTTAATATACATATGAGTCTAAAACGATTTCGACGAAGGTCCACTAAAATTGCTTACAGAATAATAACACTACATTTAAACGTTTTATGAAGATACAAGCTACGCCAGATTTAAAATCAGCCTTTAAAAAATTACAACTGTGAAAATCGCATCTAATTTCAAGCAGCAGATTTGTGGAGATGTTGATATAAGTATACAGACAGACATATGAAAATCCTAAAAATATTTTTTGTAACTTCTAGTGATTCAGGTTACAATTTTATTTTATTTATAGACATCTCAATAAAAACAGTATGAGTAAGTTTTAACAGAGCTGTAAAAAATAATTGTGATAAAATGATTTACATGAAGGATTTGCACAAAGATGTAAATATTGCAGCTGATTTTATTTAAAAATCGTACGTGAAGCGATCACAAAGAATTTTTCGAGAACGAAAGGCAGTCGCGTGCGGCTTCACGGTTTAATTGCTTTGGCGCTCTTCCATGAACGTTACAGCAATTGCTAGACAAGCCATCTGGAATCAACTTTCAAATGACATTGAACAGGTTAGGAAAGTTCTCATAACTTTTAAATGGTATGTTATAAGCTTTTCAACTTAGTACCAATAAAATTTATATTACGGTTATATATACAGTCAACTCAATGGTGAATAAAGGTATTAACTTGCTATTATAAGTATACGTATGCAAAGTGAAAATGCGAATCAAAAAAATAAAAATCAATATACTTTGTGAAACAGGTTACCAAAAATAAAAATGTGTGTATAAATAGGTATATTTGAAGTTTGCTGTATAATAAGCCGTTGTTCCGTGCTGACAAAATCAAGCCAAGTATAGTTGCATGAATAGACATGATATTAAATGTATTTATAAGTCCCAGATTCATCTAAGCCTCAAATATCAGAATCAAAATATGTAGATCGATGTAGAAATACCATATGCGTTCCCGTCTATAACTGCCCGTAGCTACGGTGACTTTATTCTCAATCGAATACGAGTAAGGGTGAATTCATTTTAAAACAAAACATTTTTGTGTTTTACATAAATGCTTGCATAAATATTTTAACATAACTACAAAATTTCTAACTTTATTTCATAATATAATTATAATAATGATAGTATCGGCCGTGAATAGTGTGATATATTATTTTATTTGTACACGTTGCCTTTCTTAGTAGCATAAAATATAAAAAATAATAAACATAAAAATGAATGTCAAATTTCTTAAACTACATTCGGTAACTATTTACACGTTCATTTAATTGAAACTAAAAGCGTAGAAACTCTTTGTATATAAAACGTACTCTTGATTGTATCTGATAAAAAAACCACTTTTATCCCAATTAGTTAAGTGGTTTCTTTGGGAAAAGTAATTACTGCTAACATGGAATTGCTTTAGTTGAGTAAATAAGGAAATAAGTACAACTTACGTTAGCCTAGCCTATCCTTAGTTCCTAAGACAATTAATACAAAAATATGTTTCTCATTAAAATACCCACCATCCCAACCATCCAACTGCTGGCTTTCAAATGCTTTTTTAAAAAAGATAAAGGACACCAGTCAAGTCATTCTCAAGTTATGGCGTGACCAAAAGAAATATACTAAATATTGAATCGAAATGGACAATTACCTACCTCTTGCGCCAATAGGCCAGTCAGACACAGTAACCGACCTGAATAACGCTTCAAACGGCGAATATTGATTCATATATTGATCCGTGGCCTTAAAAATTACATAAACATTACATCGTATAAAGAAGCAATATTTACACCTTACATATACTTGTAATGAAACCCCATAAAGTATTATCTTCTAGATAAAACAAAGAAAAAGAGGTTGAGATATTCAAGGTTGAAAGCACAATTTTCCTTAGTTCGCGAGCGTTTTCAAAAAATAATAGGCTATTTGATGCAGTCGCACAGCAAAGGCTAATGAGAGCCTTTTTGAGCTTAACCAACAACTCTACCTGACTCTGAACGCAGATGTTACTTCATTTTTATTTACATATAAGTATTTTATAATTCTTATAAAAATTTAATACAAAACACAGTGTTATCTAACTAGTTGTATTTCTTTATCTGAATTATGTCTGAATAAAAATAAGACAAAAAGTGATTACGTATACATTTTTTAATGATAACATCGTTGTATAAAGTATCGATATTTAGTATACAGGCATCTTTATAATTGTATATAGGAGCTATTGAAAAATTGCAAAGCAAGTTGTGAGTGGGAGAGACCCACCCTGATTTGTGCAAGTATTACGTAAACGCGGTCGATACGCTCGTGCCACGCGGGGTCGTGACAATGATCCTCTATATTTGTAAATTTGACTTTCGATTAATTTACATATTAATTACACTGTATCCTGTAACTGAAATGTATTATTGTTGTATAAATGCAAAAAAAATATGTTTATTATGAAGACGCGTAATTTACTTTAAAATGATGTATTTTTTCAAAAAATTGTAAAACTAAACGAAGTTCAGCAAATGTTTATCATTTAATATGTATTCGTTAAAAGCGCTTATGAAGTTTAATTTTTGAAACTTGAATTAGGGAACATTAAACTAGCCACGAACATATTTTATTATAGTTAGGTATTTTAATTGCTGTTTGCGTGCCCGAGAAATAAGGTTTGAAATGTTTTCGTGGGTTTGGGCTCAAAATAGGACATATTAGTGTGTGAACCCTTTCCGACTACAGAGTTAGTTGCGCTTAACCGAAAATAATTATGATATGATATGATTATGATAATAATATAATTAATATCCTAATTATAATTATTTATATAAAGGCATACTTGATGTTATTGAAAGTTTTAGTTTTTTTTTTTTTTTTGTATAATTCATAAAGGGAATTTATTACAATAAATATTTATTATTTAGAATTTTCTAAAAATTTACACGGGAGGCCTATATCCAGCAGTGGACTGCGATGGGCTGAAGTGATGATATACATATGTATTATGTAAAAATAGTCAACTCATTTCTAAATAAAGCTACTAAGTTGCTATTTTAAGTAACAGACGACCGTTTGAAAAACGAATGCGAATTTAAACAATAATAAACAACTAATATACCATGTGAAACAGGTTATTTAATATAAAAATGTAAGTATGAATAGGTCTGTTTGATGTTTGACCTCAATTAAAAATGATATGTAGGTTATAATAATTGTAGGCTTGTGACATACTGTCCTATGCAGTATGGAAAAGTATTGTACATAAATTAAACGGAGAAAGTTTTCTTTTAATATCTATAGTTTATGAAATTTTAATCTACGCACATGTATTCATAATCTTTTGGACAGTTTTTTTTTGTTTTGTTTCAGCAGACATATTTTAAACATTTCTTGAACGTTAAATGTAATTTTTGCCTTGATTCCTTAAATAAACCAAAAATACACATACGCTTTACACAAACAGCGCAAACCGATTTTATGACATGTGATGACTGAAACTTTATTTTTATTTCTGTTAAGAAGTCGATAAAACTGTCTGACTAACAGTAGTTTACAATTCCATGAATAGGCGTAAGATAAATAGTAGGTACATTTTTAGTTCCGTCTCTATCATAAGGGCACACGCGACCCACGCATGGGGCTCTCGAGCTCACTTGGGCCCCGAATGGGATATACAACTTATATTTCGAGTTAAGATGAAAACTTGACGTTAAATACGGCTGAAACTTTTCAGAAAATAGAAATTCCGTTAATCCTCAATATACGATATACATAATTATCAGAATGCCTATTTTATCTTGTTTTATTTTTATTTTATTACTAGCTTTTAGCCGCAGCTTCGCTCGAATTGAATTTTTTAAAATAAATAGTATCCTATGTTACTTCTACTCGTAATACCTCCAAAAATATGTGTACAAAGTTTCATGGTGATCGGTTGAGTAGTTTTCGCGTGAAAGATTAATAAACAAACTTACATTCCAAAAGCGCGTGTGTGCGTACCTGCGTGCGTGCGTGCGTACGTTCGTGCATGCGTGCGCGGGCGCCTTTGTGTGTGTGTGTGTGTGTGTGTGTGTGTGTGTGTGTGTGTGTGTAATAATAAATAAACTTGAAAATAATTGAGTTGTATGTGGCAACGTGGGCCTTTTACCTGGTATTTATATACCAAAATCAGACATTTGAGTTCAAATGTTTGTATCTTGTATCAGTAATGTTCCTTTCTCATCAGGCATTCGTTTCAGGGCACTGCTATAAAAGTGGCTGTTTCAAACAAAATAATAAAATTGTCTGTCGATTATATGACACGAAATTGGTAACGATTTTGTATTTGTACTTTTATTTTGTCTAATAAATTAGTTATCACTATAAAATAATTTGTAACTTTACTATCATGTTTATACAGTATAAAACTTTAAAATATATTTCATAAATATATAAAACATCAATTTGGGCGTGAAGCCAGAGTAGATTATTAAAAATATATATCTATGATTTACTACTACTGCCGGCTAAACCCTCGACGGTTTGTGGGTTCGATTCTCGCTCGGGGTGGTTATTTGTATTTGTACTAACATTTCTTTCCGGTTTGGATGTCTATCCTAGTGTGTCTCCCCACCGTGCCTCGGAGAGCACGTAAAGCTTTCGGTCTCGGTTGTTATCATAAATATCTGATAGCGATAGTTACTCATAGTAGGTAACTTATCCGCCAACCCGCAGTCGAGCAGCGTGGTGGATTAAGCTCCAATCCTTCTCCTACACGCGGAGAAAGAAGCCTAAACCCAGCAGTGGGATGTTACAGGATGAATCGTACTACTACTACTTTGCTGCTATTTTTACTATTAGTACTCTAATATTATTAGTTACTTATGAACAAAACTTGTGAACCGAGCTTACACTATTGAAAATAAATACATGAAAATCGAATATTTCACACCTGGCCGACGTGTATATAATCAAAGTGGCCGACCTTTTGTAACGTTTAATAACTTCGACTCAGCAAAAGTCTTAATGTTTGCTAATAACTCATAATTTAGCGGTAAGCCTGAAGAGGCGAAAAGTGAATGAAAAATTATTTATTTTAAATTGGATTAGAAAAAATTATTAAGCATGTGCCATTGTTTAAAAAAAATCTGCCTTATAGAGGAGTAATAAGATATTACAGTTTAATAAACGAAACGGAAAAGATGTAATATGCTGCAACAGGCGATGTGATCACATCTGGATAGTTTATTTGCATCCGAAGAAAAAAGTGCAAATCTGTAAAAGGCATTTATATAAGGTTTTCATAAATCCACTGTATCTGCATCACAGCGCAGGTTTCTTAAACTAGTCTCTTTGTGTAGGTAGTTTTAACTTTTCGATTTTATTTTTAACTAGCTGTGTCCGCGATTTTTCCGCGCGGAATTTACAAAAAAGTTATTGTTCAGTTCGCAGACTTATAAAATAAACAAATTTCAAAAATAAAAGTAGCCTAAGTTACTTCTTATTAGTAAAAGTTGCGTCAAAATCGGTCGAATTAGCCGGAAGAAACAGACAGGCAGACAGACAAAAATTGTAAAAAATGTTATTTTGGTATATGTACCGTGTATACATTTCATCATACATATATACAGACACTCCAATTTTATTTATTTATATAGATAAAACGAATTTTCAAGCATAACATAATTTAAAACATATCAAGCGAGATTATTTTAATGGCGTTTGTATTAGTGACGATGACTCTTCAGTTTAAGTCTTGTAGTAGTAATTTTGAAAATTTTTAACGGATAAAAAATGTTATTTAAAATGGAGTCAGATATGTCCTAAAATATATATTGTTTTAATTTTTAAATTACATAAATGTTTTTGGTTTTTAAAGGTTAAGTTAAAGATTTGAGTTTACAAATTATGTTACTTTGTTTATCTATCCTAACATATCTAAATTACGCGTCACGTTGTTTGTCCGCGATGGACTCCGAAACCACTAAACTGATTTTAATAAAATTTGCACACTGTGTGCAATTTGACCTAACTTGAAAGATAGGCTATATTTTAATTTGATATATCATTATTATGTTAAAGAAAAAAAAATAAAGCGGTACGAAGTTCGCCTGGTCAGCTCCCTCACTCACTCACTCACTTCAGCCTATCGCAGTCCACTGCTGGACATAGGCCGCCACAAGTTTGCACCAAAAATGGCGTGAACCCATGTGTGTTGCCCATAGTCACCACGCTGGGCAGGCGGGTTGGTGACCGTAGGGCTGGCTTTGTCGCACCGAAGACGCTGCTGCCCGTCTTCGGCCTATGTATTTCAAAGCCAGCAGTTGAATGGTTATCCCGCCATCGGTCGGCTTTATAAGTTCCAAGGTGTTAGTGGAACTGTGTTATCCCTTAGTCGCCTCCTACGACACCCACGGGTAGAGATATCCGGAGGCTATATTCTTTACCACCGTAGCCACATAGCATGCTGGTGTCTGTTCATTTGGCAGAAAAACGCTTAAATTCAGAAAAACGGTTCGTTACTCAATCTAAAAAAAGTCTCGTCTCGAAACTTAGTTTCGGTAATTTATCTCTTGAGAACAACAGAAGGCGTTACATTTAATACGGTTAACAACAGTAATGGCCGGTGTTGATGTTCATAATGACTAACGTTTGTAGTAAATGCTATCTAACTGTATTACTAAGTATTTTTTTTATCGACAAACAATTAAACTCAATTAATTTTAAGATAGGCAACTTAGTACCTTTGTTTTAGGAAAAAGCTGTCTAATATCGATATGTATTTTTAGTAAATGAACACAAGTAATAGATATGCGAATAAATATATGTTACGCTCAGACTCACAGGGTTAATCGAATCCACATTCACATTCCATTTTCACATACACAACTGACTAATGCTAGTAGTCTGACAAACTGAAACATAGCTTGCGCCCTTTTCAGTTTTGACATGCTACAATGCCATCGGTAGGATTCCTACTCTAACCCAAGAGGGCGATTTTATGGTACCTACTCAATAAATGTTTATAAAATTAAATTTATATTAAATTAAATTTATAATATTAATATTGTTGAAGATTAAAAATATGCAATATATGAAAACAAAAATTTTATATTTAAAAAATTAGTATATAAAAATTGAATAATTTCGTAAATTTTAATTAAAACCCATATAAACATTAGATCACACGTTAACGGGGGCAGACGGGTTGACAAAGTGTGTTATATGACATGGAGTAGGGAGAGGGGACCATTTCAAAGAATACTGTTTTAAATCACACAAATAATTCTTTGCCTAAAAAATATATACGACGTTAACTTACACGTATTAAGAATATCACTATACGTTCAATGAATCTCAAGCACGTTCAGTTTCGCATGTGACCGACTTGATCGTTGAGCGAAAAGTAGAAAACTCAGCACTGCGTGAACCCAATGCGAAGCTTAAAGCTTTTGTTTTAGATGTAATATTTAGATATTATTTTTATTTGTCATAAAATATAAATCGATGAATATGTATTAAAACAGTTACTGCCCGAGTCATTGACTGTGTTATAAAATTGGCCTATATTAACTTTTATTTATATTTTTATTTATTATATCTATAAATTAAATTTTCATAACTGGCTCATAATAAAAAAAGAGTTACATAAAATTTAAGAAGTTTTCAAGGTATATGCACTAAAACATAAGGATATTTAGATAGTAGTTAAAACTTTGTATCTTAACGAATTTTATAAAACGAAGTTTCACGCTGCGTCTATCTGTTTGTAGAGTGATGTCTTCGTTAATAGATCTACAGAAGAGTTCGGGACACCATATTATTATATGTATCTATCACTGATAGGTAAGCCACAATGTATGTCAACAAGTTATTAAAACTTGTAATGTAATTGTGAGCATTAGTCTTCTTCTATAATCCTATATGGATACCCACTAACTAAATATATATATAAACAACTTATCTATTATATATATATATATATATATATATATATATATATATATATATATATATATATATATATATATATATATAATAGAGAAGTTGTTAAATGCAAAACTCGAGATGTAGTGAACAAATGCTAACCGATTTTTTGTCTAAGGATTTCTAATACTGTGCTGAAGGTTATTATGAAGTTTAACATTAGGGAAATTGCGCGGAAAATTAGAAATTACCCAGAAAATTGAAACTGCACGCATTTGACAGTTCGCAAGACAGGATAACGTATGTCGGCAAACCTATAGTTATCAGTTATCTTTATATTAATACGTGAAGCAAAAACTTTGTACCCATCTTTACGAGAATTGCATAAACGGAAAAGTGTGAAATTCCTATTCTTATAGTTTATATATATATAGACGGGTGCATCATGTTAATATATATATTTTTTAATTTTTGCATAAAAAATACATTAAATTAAAAAAAAACATTACACACACCACCATTTTCTGGGCGACGGTAGCCGTTTAACATCAGTTGGCTCCGTCTGCTCGTTTACCCCCATTCTTATAAAAAAAAAACATGTATTTGGCACATACTCTCTTCTGTTCAATGTTTAAACTTCTAATTTAAATAAATTATGGTCGAATTTCGACCACTGAGCGACCACTAGTTAATATTAATCCTTACGAATTAAAGTTACTTCATAATCATGATCATATTACTAAGATAAACTTTTCTTTAAATATTACGTCGTTTTAATGCATAATTTAAGACATTACAGGAAAATTATTAAAGTGGGTTACGCCACCACAGGGAAAAATGTACAGTAAAAAAATTATCACGTTTGCATTAAAAAAAAATCCCGAGAAAGCGACATCTATTTCTAGCTTTACTCAACTACTGGAGAAAGCAAGAGCGCCATTCGCAAATATATTGTAACTTTCAGGATTCCGTACAAAGAGGTGCGGACCTAATCTAAGAGATGGCGCTGCATTTCTAAAATGACACTAAATATATTTTTAATTATTTTTACCAAAATTGTTTATAAAAATAATTTTAGAAAAATTTTATAATATCTTTATAAGCGGATAAATTAATATATTTGTTAATTAAGTAAAAAAATAATGACACATACTCTAACGTATTCAATGAAGTCTAACAATAGGTATTGATTTTTAGTACGGATACCTACTACACTACAAGGTTCTTTGTTGAGTGTACATAAAATTTATTTGTTTGTTCAAGGGATTGGGTAAAAACTATATATTTAAGAAAACTAAAATAGGAAGACCTATATACCTATTTTAATTTGATTTTATTTAACTGGAAGGAACGTACCTACGTATACCTTCGTCAAATTTCGAGTAATTCTTGATTTTAATGTTTTAAATACATTTTTTTTTCGAACGTGCTTTACCGTTGAAGAATATATAGTAAAAGTAATTACATATAAACATGTTGAACCACTTTATCAAATAACTACTCTAATCTCATATGACTGCATTTATGCAGTTGCTCTAACGTGACATTGACCTAATTTAGAATTGTAGGCAACATATTTATTAAAACAAGTAAGAAAAAACATAACTATCTTTTTAGCAGTATTTTATAAAATTTAATCAAAAAATCATTTTTATTTTATTTTAGTAGATAAGTCTCAAAAACACCTTTGAATAGTTATTTTACAAAGTACATAATTTTTAAGTGCAGCGATCAATACCTCGATTCCTATGGAATTGTGTCAATCAATCAATCAGTTCAGCCTATTGCAGTCCACTGCTGGACATAGGCCTCCCCAAGTTCGCGCTAGACATCCTGGTTTTCCGTAATCCTCATCTAGCCTACACCGGCAATCTTACGTAGATTGATCGTCGGTCCAACGGGCCGGAGGTTGGAATTGTTGTAATTGTATAAAATTCCGTAAATCAAGTATATAAAATGATTCAATGCCAAAAAATATTTTACATACAGTAAGAACGTTTATAACTATCACGTGAGGGAAATAATTTTAGAGTTGTGGAATTTTCAAGGATAACATTCTTAGTGACATTGAGGTGCGTCACCAACTAAAAGATATTTATTGTCAAATATGTGGATATTATTTACGTTTATCTATATACTAGCTGACCCCGCAAAAGTTGTTTTGCCATATATGTTATTAACCCCCTTAATCCCCCCCTTACAACTTATGGCTATAAAAAAAAGATGTTAGCCGATTGTCAGACCTACTCGACATGCACACTAAATTTCATAAAAATCTGTCTAGCCTTCTCGGAGAAGTATTGTAACTAACATTGTGACACGAGAATTTTATATATAATATATAAGAAGATTAATACGTGAAGCAAAAACTTTGTACTCCTTTTTACGAAAATTGCGTGGACGGAGGATCATTACCTGTAGGATATACCTTATTGTGATTGAATTTAAAAAAACAAATCATAACTACTTTTACTTTAACGAAATTTTCCAAAGCGTTTTTTTGTGATTTAATCCTATAATGTTAATACGTGAAGCAAAAACTTTACCCCTTTTTACAAAAATTCGCGAATGATGGAGTGTGAAAATTCGCACACATAGTTTATATAGAGAACGCGTGTAGAATACTAATATATTTTTTTTTAATTATGTATAAAAATATATTAAATAAATTAAAAAAACATTACACACACTACCATGTATTTGACACACACGCATATGTACCTACTCTTTTTTTATTTTTATAGAAGACACACACTTTTTGACAACACAACCTTAATATTAATGTTCAAACTTATAATTTAAATTAATTCTGGTCGAATTTCGACCACTGGGCGTCCACTAGTTCTAATAATTATGTGTTTGCCATTTACAACCGACTTTAAATAACTATGTTGGCTCACAAACGAAAAAAAAAATGTGACTTCAATTACATCGTCAAGTAATACGTAATATAACGTAGATAGACGAAAAACTAGTCAAGTACATGCGCATTATCAAAGATTAATCCAAAATTGTCATTAGATCTCGATCAAATTTAAATGGGACCTGGGTGTTTGTTCAGTCCTTGTGGCTCTCCCCACCGTGCCTCGGGGGTTTTTTATATATTTTTTATTTTTTGTGTTTATTTCCACACACAGAGTTTGTGTGTGAAAACAAACACAAATTCACGAGCAAGAATAAAAATAAAAAATAAGAAATATATTTCATTCAATTCATATATACTCACTCGTATGAAACTTTTAATTATTTAATTTCAAAAGCAAGCAAGCAAAAATTATTTGTATAAGTACCTCATAGATCTATTTGCTATTGATTTTAAGACAAAACAAATGTAAACACAACCCATTATACGTTAAGAAGGGTTTGTTGGGAGAAATCCATTATAAAGCTCGATCTTCAAAGCAAACTTCAATTATATTTTTTTCTATCTACAATTTCAATTTACAAAAGCGTAACGCAAATAATAGGTATGCTATTATTTGTAACACAAATATACACGTATACTTTACTTTTACCTTCCTATATCTAAAATTTTAATATTTCTCTCAGTATGTTTATTTCAAAATTAAAATATAAGTATATTTAAAACAATGTTTTAATAACGATGTATTACTACTAGGTACTATAAATAAAATTTTACAACAATTTCTGTTTATCTTGGTTTGTTATAGAAATAGCCCGTGTAAAACACAAGGCAGTTTACTAGATCTTAAGTAATCGATGCCACCTATAAATGGAGTAGGACGAAGCTAGAGCCTCCTACCTGATGACTAAACGAAGAGTACATAACCTTCGAACCTTACGACACGAAAATAACAGCAACTTTGTCTTGAACAAATTTTGTTGTGATGTGAGGGCTTAACCTTATATTGCCTATTAGTAAACGTTATTACGTTCACAAATATATCGTATATACGATCCCACTATTAATATCGTATATACGATCAATCACGATTCAACCTGTAACATCCCACTGCTGGAAATAGACCTCTTTCTCCATGTAGGAGAAGGATCGAAGCTTAAACCACCACGCTGCTCCAATGCGGGTTGGCAGATATGTTCCCTAATATGAGCAACGATCACTATAATCTATATCTACCGAAAAGAAATATTTGTACAAATATAAATATTCATCCCGAACGGGAATCAAACCCGCAAACCGTCGGTATGTTTAGTACCTACACGCACAAGAGCGGTTGTTTATATATCGTATCGTGTATAGTAATTAATAAATAGAAATAAAGCTATAATCATAGAAATACTCGGTAAAACTAATGTTTTAAAGTAAAAATTTTATTCTATCGCCCAAAAAATTTTCGTCATCTTTCGCATGTCGCGTTACAGCTGGCAGCGGAGAAGGTATAAAAGGAAAGGTGCATGGCAGAGCAGCCAAGACCAATTAGCTCACATCAGCTGACCGTGTAGCATTTATATTCTCACTTATTCTTGTCAGTATTCCGCGATATTTAAATGCCTACAAACCGAAAAAAACTTTTCGGCCACAGGATATGGATACTCATAGTCGTACATACACATCAGTACCAGTTACTTTGTTTACGCGTTTCATAAAATATAAATAATATCAAAGGTTTATGTCCATTTCACTCAACATGTATGAAAGCGTTATACTACTATAGTTATTTTTATAAAGCTTAGCAGTAAGAGTAAATAGTTAAAGTAATGTAAATTTAAAACCTTATAGAATTTCAAGTGTTAAATTATTACTTAAATTGATTTTAAATTATACGATTTCATTTTGTAATAGTTGCAAAAGACGAAAAAAGATTATTCACCTCGTCTAAATAATTGATTTTGCTAAGTACCTAGCGTCAATAAACTTTTTTGCCTATCCTCTGCAAACATAATTGAATCGTTTGCGCTGGAAGAAATTTTTAACTCCAGTCCAATTCTGAATGCCGAGTCCTTGAGACAATGTTTTACATGAAGGTATTGAAAAGAGTGAAAGGAGACACAAACTCAAATAATGAAGGGTAAATAATTCGAATGTTAGTGGAAAAACATTATTATCTATGTATATCAAATTTAGTATAATAAGGGTATCGGTTTAAGATAACATTAAAAATAAAGATGTGACATTAGTAGCGCTATATTTCACTCAATGAATGAATTAATTCACGTAGGAAATGTAATATTCTATTTTAAACGATTTAGAAATTAAATAAAAAAATGGTATAAAGTTCTGACCACGTTCTATCTGACTTAAGTATTACCTTCACGAAAACCATTTGTACGTAGAGCTTGTTCGTCTGAATGATTGCCGACGACGTGACATGACTGAAACCTAATTAAATACACTTGCGTAGCCGGTAGAAGTATCATGTAAAAATATAATTGAAACGAAACGAGTATTAGTGTATAAGCATGTCTGAGAAGTAATTACAAAACGAATTTTTCAAATAAGAAATGGTGAAATATTGATTTACCAAAATCCACTGTATTGAGACTATTTGTCTATCCTAGTAATTACTATTTCACGCAAAAACTACTGGACCGATTTTATTTAGGCTTGGTACGAAGATATCTGAAGATCTAGGATAACAGATAGGCTACCTTTATCCCGACATTCCCATGGGATCGATTATTACATGTGTGACGTCACATGGCGAAGCTAGTTGTTTATAACTCCCTTTTGTCTAAAAACATGTCCTGTACAACCTTGAAATGTCACTACTAGTATCAAGTTATATTGACGCTAAATTGAATGAGACTTTAGGGTTTATGCAAACGATAACCTGAAGCTAGAAAGATAAAATATCTACTAAAAACTCGTTTAATAGCTACGACATAGCAAATTATCCGAGACTATATTGCAGTTGATAAAAAATATTTATTTAGAAATACTTTTTACAGTTGTCGTAAACAAAATTTTCAGATACAAATAGTTTTTGGTTATAATGTATTTTTTTATTATTTCTTCAGATGTTATATAGTAACGTGTATAATAATCATCGTCAATTAGTCAGCACTATAAGTCAACGAGAATTGTGTCTTAAGTCAAGGTAATAAAAATTAAGTCCGAAGTAATTAATTCGCATTGCAATATAGTCTTCACGACTCATAAAATAAGAGGATTATGAGATTTTTATTATTGCTCCGTTTTTATGTGACCTTTATTACCCTTTACACTTAAAAATGTAAGCCCACTCTTTAACTTTTACGTTAATATAAGCTAATATACGACCGACTCTATTCGCTAATAAACAGTTTTTTTTTCTTATCTTTTCGAATCTTATTAATCTTCAGAATAAAAATATATTATGTCCTAGCTTGTAGTACACTTTGTATCCCACCAAGTTTGATTTTAATTTATGTATTTATTAGCATTGACGTATCGTGCGATCAAAATACAAACAGACAAAAAAACAGAAAAACAAACAAAAATAATATATCATTTTGAACATATCTTCAATGTAAAGATATATTCCTGCAATAGTTTTGTCATGTGGAATTCATCAGGTGGAATTCGTTATATTCGTATTAGAAGAATAGGATATTAATATAAATATCGTAAATAATTTAAGATATCAAAATTGAAGAAAATATAAAAAAAACAAATCACGAATGATTGGAACGTTTCAGCCTGTATTACCCCTTTGCTGGACATAGATCTCTTTCTCTATTTAGGAGAAGGATTGGAACTTAATAATCCACTACGCTGCTCCACTGTAACGATCGATATCAGGTATGAAAACTGCGACCGACGGCTTAACGTGCTCTCCGCGACACGGTGGGAAGACCCACAAGGACAAACAACTACACCGGAAATAAATATTTGTATACAGACAAATATCCACTCCGAGCGGAAATCGAACCCGCGACCGTCGGTGTTAAGGCGCCGGCGACACGGCACACGTACTCATACACCAGAGCGGTCGTCACGAATGTATGCAAGAGTTTCGTTAACCCGCATTGAAAATAATAATCAATAATGAAAGAAAATATTATTTACAGTACACTAAATATAAATGAACGCAGCTTAATAACGGGAGTCAGCCTATAAAATCTAATATCATTTTATTATTTAACGACATCCATCAAGACTAATGAAGGGTAAATTCATTTAGTTAGCAACGACGTCGTCTTTTAATAGAAGCAGATTTCTGTGTCAAAAATTTAATCCACTCTCGTATAAGCCGTTGGGGTGCTTACTTTTATTGCCGTATCGTAACTTTTCATCTAAAAGATAACCCGATTACATTCGGGATACACGCTTAGTAAAACGAACTTATGTATTTATCACGACTTAATACACATAAAACCAAAACAACAAAATTATCATAGTTTTTTTGGCCATTTTGTTACTTTAACATAAGGTTTTACATTATAAAACGAGTGTGCTTTTTTTTTTATTTAAATTTTAACATCCATAGGCTCTTGAGTGCCCATGCCTTTTTTTATTTAAATTTTAATTTTCAAGTATTGAGGCGTATTATTTTCAACATTGCATTCGAATTACGAACTAAAGCTTATTTTCTCTATTTCGATGGTGAGTCCAAAACTGACCGTGAGAGATATATATAATTATATAATAATAATAATTAGAATAATTATTAGAATTAAATTAAATAACAATAACTAGAATAATCACTTACGACTATGGTTTTTTTTTTTTTTCTACATGCTCCATTAATTTTATAATGCACTACATGCTTTATAATTTACATTGTGTGACTTACATTGTTAATTTACCGCATTGTCGACGGCCACTCTCATTTTTCTAAACCAGCGCCCGCCGCCAGTTTCGCGAGCACATCCTCAATAACATTCGCCTCCCTATTATGGATCGCCATTTTGATGCTGTGCTCGAGAATTTGCCTACGGTTAACCTCCACCTTCTGACGAAGTAGCCAATTGCGTCGTCCTTGTCGTCGGTGTAATAGACACAGGTGTTAGTGTGTCTAGTCACCGCGACCACCGAGTGTGCTTTAGACCACACGACCTAAGTAAAACTTACGAAACGTAACTCTCTCTCTCTCTCTCTCTATCTTCAGTTACTTATATCTCCCTCTCAACTTCCTTTCGCCGCACCTTATCACACTTTTCGTAACTCTCTCATCATGCGTAAAGAAATTTTATTTCGAAAACAGCTTGCTACACAAATCATAAATTCTAACGAAATTGTATTTATTGACAAATAAAAATGAGGAAGTAATTAAAAGATTATACCAGATTAATAAACAGCCAGCCTAAAAATTTCAATACTAGCTTAGAAAATCTGAACAAGCTCCTATGTACTCATGTATAAACAGAAATTTGCATTGTTACTCTTTTACTCTATTTCTCAGTTAGTCAGTCAATTCAGCCTATAGCAGTCCACTGCTAGGCCTTCTTAAGTTCGCGCTAGACATCCCGGTTTTTAACCGACTTCCAAAAAAGGAGGAGGTTCTTAATTCGACTGTATTTTTACCGACTTCCAAAAAAGGAGGAGGTTCTCATTTCGACTGTATTATTTTTTTTTTATGTATGTTACCTCAGAACTTTTGACCGGGTGGACCGATTTCGACAATTTTTTTTCAATCGAAAGGTGGTGTGTGTCAATTGGTCCCATTTAAATTTATTTGAGATCTAACAACTACTTTTCGAGTTATATCTAATAATGCGTTTTTACTTGACGCTTTTTTCGTCGACCTACGTTGTATTATACCGCATAACTTTCTACTGGATGTACCGATTTTGACAATTCTTTTTTTGTTGGAAAGGGAATATCATTAGTTTGGTACCATGATAAGGAAACCAGGATCTGATGATGGAATACCAGAGAAATCGAGGGAAACTCTCGAAAATCCGCAATAACTTTTTACTGGGTGTACCGATTTTGACTATTTTTTCGTCGATCTACGTTGTATTACTCGTCGATGAAATTGAAGTCGATCCAAAGAACATAGTACTTCAAGATATACAACATAACAACATAGATAGACGAATAAATTGTCAAGTAAATACGCGTTATCAAAGATTACTCAAAAATTAAAATTCAATCTCGATCAAATTTAAATGGAACTACAAAACATGTGTCAGCTTTCGATTAAAATAAAAATCATCAAAATTGGTACACCCAGTGAAAAGTTATGCGGTATAGTACAACGTAGGTCGACTAAAAAGCGGTCAAGTATTAAATACGCATTATTAGATATAACTCAAAAAATACTTGAAATAGGAGTGTAGTAGATCGCAATAAAAATTAAATGGGACTATATGACACACAACGCCCTTCAACTCATTTTTTTTTTTATTGAAATCGGTAAAAAAAATTATTTAAGTCAAAAGTTCTGAGGTAACATACATAAAAATAAAATTTAAAATAAAAAATACAATCGAAGTGAGAGCCTCTTTTTTGGAAGTCGGTTAAAAACACAAAGAAGACTAGAGCAGTAATCATAAATCTCAAAGAATTTTAGTGTTTAAGAAAATTCTTTACGATAAAATAATAGTTCTTATTACTGAAATTACTTAAGTTGGCTTGAGAAGATCTGAGGGATCGCTGTTTTTTGCACTACTTTTCCATGAAGCGCGATCAGGAGCGAGCTCTGCGAGCAGTCTGAGTCTAGTAGCTCTAACACATGAAAAGACAAGCATAAAAGTGGTTGTGATATCATCTTGTTGGCCTTAGTCCGTCTATTGCAGGCGATTTAGACAGTGTCAGAAAGACACTGTGACGCCTAGGTCACTCTTCAGGAAAATGCAGAGTTGTTGTGATATCATGATCACACACTAATTTAACCCCTGTTTATAAATTTTATAAATTTATTGGCGAGCGAAGCCGCGAGCCACTGCTAGGTTCTTTATAAAATTGCTCATTTTCATTATCGTATTCGTACGTAATACATGCCAATATGACACAATGTTAAATTTATTTAACTTTGCAATTATTCCACTAAATTAAGCAAATACGAAATTTACCTTAAAATTTACAACTGCAAATGAACTCAAGTCACTTTGAGAAGCGATAAAATTTATTCATGAACGTTCGCATTATTTAACACAACAATGAAAGTGTCCGTGGGATTTCAGGGTGACAATTGTATCCGTCGAACTTTTATGTATTGAATGAAAAGCATATGAATAACCATATAAATATTACAAAGTAAATGTTTACATCAAACATACTCGTATAACTCAATTGTAACCAACCGATATCTGTCGGCTGTATATTTAAGAAAATTTATACATAAGATGTACATAAATGACAAAAATATGTAGATGAAAATCACAGATATTTTTCTATAATACTTCTGTACATTCCGTGTTGTATAGAGAAAACTTCGCAGATCGTTCAGTCTGGTAGAATACAACAAAGATATGATATAAAAGTCTAACTAAAAGCTAGTTGACAATAGCATGGTAGTCTGTCTCATATTGAATATTGAGTCACACTATATGAGAATCAATATTCGTTTATTACCGACGTCTGTTACGGTCGGAAGTCATTTTCTTTTCTCATTTTCACATTTTCACGACATATTTCACGCTATCAACTTTCATAGACACGGAAAAGATATTCTACTGTTACAGGAACTAATATCATAATATCATATTTATATGTTGTGGATCCAATAGCGATCGTTTTTATACATCGAGGTCAGCAAACCAGCTTATGACTCACCTGATGGTAAGTGATTACCGTAGCTAATAGACGCCTGCAACACCAGAAGCATCGTAAACGCAATCCCGATCCTACCTTAGGAGCTCTGGTCACCTTGCCCACAACACAGTATTATTTAGCTGTGGTCTTTCGTAAGATCGAGGTACTTCCGCAGTTGGGCTCAGCCAGATTTTGAGTCGGATTTTGTACCTTTTATTTTGATTCTACGTTTCGACGGAGCTACTTACTACTACATAGATCCATTGCTATCAGCTGACTGGACTCTGGCGAGGAATAGAAGATAAAAATATATTTTATCACATTTGAAATATGTAATTTACGTGTCAAAAGCATATTTCTGAATTATCCCTTTGGAGCTGAATATGGAACGATTGAATTTTATTCTATCAACATCTTGAAGGCTGTATATGTTAGAGATTTGGAAACCCTCACGATACAAACAAAACTATCTGAACCACAACAAACACCTGTATGGCCTATAAAGCGATCATGAGCGGCTATTGGATAGATGATTTTCTAGCACAACATGCTACGCAAATACAACATGTTGCTATAACCACGCCAAACCGACGCGACGTGACATACATTTTAAAAATTAACTTTAATAATAATCATAGTGACACATTGTTCTATAGAAATTTATACAAATACAGAACCCTCACATGATTCGAAACATTTTTATATTTGAGGTTATTTAATATCTAACAGATAAATTTGTCGGTTAGTTTTGTATTTTGCCTTAATAATGTACCAATTTATAGCAAGTCCTTCTTAATCGAGCAAATATATATCAGAACTACGACAATAATCTGAGATGAGCTCAACTGATTGAATTTATGAAACACGTTTGAGGGAACTACAAAACAAATCTGTGGATATCGCTCAATGTTGTTTTACGTAAGCTTTTGATTCACTCAAAATGAACCAACTGTTTCTTATTTAATTGATGTTCCCATTAATTTAGCGGATTGATTGTGAACGTCTCTCAACTAAATATTTCCAAGTACAACCACGTTTACGTTGTTTAATTAATTACTTAACCAAGTTACTGAGCGTTGTCTGCTCTCGGTATATGAAAAGAGCAGAAACTAAGCTAATATGCGAACAAGTCACATTAGAATAGCATACATCAATTTATTTACCATTATTTGAAATTAATTTTAACCTTTTTTCGAGAGATTTCGGAAATCATGACAAACATCTGATATGAATACAATGGGATTAATCAAAAAGATACGATTTTGAAAACAGTTTTATTGTAACAGTCTTAAGTCTTAATTTATCTTTGCCCTTATAAAGTAAATTAAAATTAATCTATACATTTATACATCTTTACATATAAATAAAATTGGAGTGTCTATTTGTAATGTTAAAATAACCGCTTTTACTAAATGCATATGGATTTATACACATGTAAAATATACGTAACATACCAATATAACATTTTTTACAATTTCTGTCTATGTGTCTGTCTGTCTGTTTGTTCTGGCTAATCTCTGAAACGGCTAAACCGCTTTTGAGGGTACTTTCACTGGCAGATAGTTAGTGTAATAAGGAGTAACTTAGGCTACTTTTATTTTAGAAATTTATTTATTTTATTATTCTGCGAAATGAACAATAACTTTATTGTTGATTTACACACGGACAAAGTCGCGGGTACAGCTAGTACTTAATATTTTTTCTACCTTTTGTGTGTAATGAAGCAAAAAGTTATATAATAAACGTAAATAAATTCAGGCTAAAACCATGATAATTACTACTACTGCTAAGTACATATCTATTAGAATAGCGTAAGCTTTAATTGCAGTACTCTGACAATCGATACGACAGCGATACAACGCAACATAAACAAATCTAATGAATACATTTTTACGTGACGCGATCCATTATAATACACATCAGCAATATCATTTCATAATATGTAGGTCGTAAACATAATTGTCTGTATACGAACGTGTAGGTTAACGAGGGCGTTGTTCATGTAACACAAAATAAAACATAAAATACTGGTAACAGAGATAACAATGTTCACTCAAATGAAAATCTCTGGATAAATTTTAAGCACTATATTTGAGCTAATACTTAAATAATAAATGGAACTAATACTTATACAAGTATATTATGTAACCATTGGATTGACATTTTAGGTGACATGATTAGAAATTCCAACGAATAGCTGACATTTTACTTTCTACGTACACGTACGAAATGCGAGAAATGCGAGGATGTCAAATTGTCTGCTTTAAATACTTAAACATTAAATACGACACAAACTTTATGCATTTGCACATTAATTTTAATTAATAACTTTGTTTGAGAATGTTATATATAAATCCTGTTTATATAACTAAACATCTCTATTGACATCTGTTTTCTCGCATGGTTTAGGTTAATACTATATTCTGTGGCAATCGAGTACTACCCGAAGTGGCATAAAGAGAGATGGTACGACATAAATGAGCTAATATCAGTGACAGATCATCAGAATAGAATAACACAACACAATTCTTGAATGTATATCGTCTTTTTTCCCATACTTTATAAGCAATAGGAGCAGTAAGAATATTACTATTTTTATGTTATGAGAAAAGATTAAGATCAACAGATGGGTGACCAATGTAGTTTGTTGCACGATGAAGTAGATGTGACGATATTCAGCATTTCATAAATGATAAGAAGGAATCTAGAGTGCGGCGTTATAATGCTGTATCGATAGTCACTGTACAGTTAACACACTTTAATTGAGAACCTCCTTCTTTTTTTAAGTCGACGAAAAACAGTAATAATTCTCACATTTACATCTCTTAGTCTAACCAAATCATAACTTTAAATGCTATAGTAATTTGTTGTTATGCTGTAAAATCTTATAATTATATAACATAATCAGCGATAAGATAAATACTACGCTTCAGTCAGTAATATCCCACTACTGGGCATAGGCCTCTTTCTTCATCTAGAAGAAGGATCAGAGCTTAATCTATCACGTTGCTTCAATGCGGGTTGGCGGATATATTCCCTACTATTGCAGCCTACTATTATTGCCTACAGGTATTTGCCGTGATCTGGGTGTTTGTGCAGTCCTTGTGGGTCTCTTCACCGTACATCGTAGAGCACGTTAAGCCATCGGTCCCGGTTGTTATCGTGTACACCTGACAGCGATCGTTACTCATAGTAGGAAATATATCCGACACCCCACATTGGAGTAGCGTGGTGGATTTAGTTCTGATCCTTCTCCTACATCGAAAAAGGCTTATGCCCAGTAGTGGGATATTACAGGAAGCGAAGAATAACTACACTCTAACGAAACACTTGATTTGAGATTTAAAAGTTTAAATAATTACTTACTCTATAACACTATACCAGGCGGAAGATTAAAATATATAGCAAATTGTTTTTAAAGTAATTTTTTTATTTAATCATGGAAGTGCAAAAACACACAAGAAATAAAACTATCGTTCTTCATAAATTTTAAAACATAAGTAACGTATTTTGTATACGTTTAACACTCTTTAAAATTAAAGCACGAAAATAACCCATTTAAAATAATATTTAATGGGATTCTAAATCTGAAAATGTAGTCAACAAAATACTTTTTGTTTATTGATGAAGTCTCAAAGTCAGGTGCAGAGCAATAAAACGTTTTAAATATATATAACATCATTATTTCTCTTATACTGGTAATAAGAAATATTACAAGTCTGCAAATCGGTCTTATTGCTCTACCTATTTATACAAATGAATGAACATGAAATAGCAATTTGTAACAACAGCTTGTTGCTGTTAACAATCATGTCTTGTTTAAAAATGTGTTAAGTGAACCGCACGTTTATTACACACACATGATTACCATTTACCTTCACAATAATCATTGTTTCTTTATATAACTAAAAGTTATTATAAAACAAATTAAAAGCAGAGGCGAAATCTCAAACGAGACATAGACGACATGACGACGACATGTAATAGACGAATCTATGGTATTTTTTCTTCTACAGCCACTATTACGAAAAAAAAATAAGGTGACAAATTATTAATCAAAAATAAGTTCAAACTTTTACCTGTAACATAGTAGTTTATCTTATAATCTTTGTGAAACATCAAAAAAACGATTTCAAGTTGAAAATGAAATGAGGCATAGAATAGTCCATTACATTTTTCATAAAATATTAATATTTTTACTTCGTATCCCAAGGGTACAAACGAACAGTTGCCTTTCACTTAGACTCCAGTCTCCAATAGTCCATTTGTGATACATATCACAGATTTATAGTTCGTCTTCTACTTCGTATCTTTAGAACCTTAGTACGCAGACACTAATAAATTAAAAAAGTAATGGTTACGTAAAATTAATTAATTTGTCGCTTTTTAATTACTCATGTATTAATATCAATAAAATAGTTATAAAACTAACAAAATAGAAAAATAAATACTATTCCTAACATGCAAAAAATTGGTTTAATCTCAATTTCGGATAAGCTGACAAAAAATGTTACAGCTAAGGAACAATTTCGAATACATCAAACAAACATAATAACAGATAACGGAAACCGCAATATTGAGACAATGATTTAATTAACCGCTTATAAATTGTAGCTATAACGCTCATCTCAGGTTCTACTTATTTGAACTAAAGATTAGGCAGTGGATCAAAGGCTCTTAATCTAAATGGAATTGATGTTGTGGTATCGATGTCAAATAGGTGGGGAACTACACTGGACCGCAAAGAAAAGGGTCGGATAGAAAATCTTCATTATCTTCAAATGTGTCTGAATTGATGAAACTTAATAAAATAAATACTAAATTAAAAAATATTTAATGCGACATAAAATAATATAAAAACCTTGTTATTTGTTTTTCGATAATTGTATTTAAAAAAAATTAACGCGTATAGTAAAATAAAGGTCGATTTTGAATTACTAAATTCCTGTCATGTCAAAAAATACTTTTACTTATTTGTAAACGTTTCCTTATTTTTGAATTAAAAATATGCCCGTATCCACAAACGTCTTAGATAATTGCATTCCGTGCTCATTTTTTGACGTGACAACGTCTAATAAATCGATAAACGCTATCTGCTTACACGAAAAAGGATGACTCATTGTAGTGTTACGCTCATTGTCCCGTTACGCTCATTGTACGCTTGCGCCGGATCTATCTTTTTTCCGCTCGATTAGCCTATGCGTCCGAGGAGATGTACAGACAACCAATTTTTTTTTTTTTTATAACTACAAAGATCGTCAAACAGCCGACTTAACCTTATATAGGTGTATGGCTTTATAAATAAAGATTAAAAAAAAAAAAAAGATCGTCAAACAAGCATACGGACCAGCTGATGATAAATGGTTACTGTAGCCTAAAGACTGCAACATCAGAAGCACTGTAAGCGCGTGGCCGACCCTTACTCACCTCCCCAATAGCTCTGGCCACTTTACTCATCACAAAAACACAACACTACTTGAAAGTAGTATTTTGGCTGTCATTTTCTGTACGATTCAGGTACTTCCCTTGACGGGCTACTCCAGATTTTGAGCAGAATATATTCTGCTGTGGCCTACTTCAATGAAACTTATATAAAAACCAGGTCAAACAAACAAAGAAGAAGTTTTGGTAATTGTTTTAAATTAGATGTCCGTTTTCGTTACCATTTCGCCACTTCGACATTCACAGAAAGTATAGTTACGTATTTTTCATGAATCCGATTTGCCGAGAAGAAAAAAACAGAGAGATGAGTGAGCAATAAAAAATATAACTTTTGATTCACATCAATTTCAAAAGTAAATAATATTCTAGTAGAAATTAAATTATAGTATTATATTAAGACTGTGATGTAAGTATGTGTTTTATTGTTAATTCAATTTCTTAAAAATCGCAAATACTATTACATCGCGCTAAATCTACTTTACCAGATAGGCAAACAAAATACAAAATTCTTAACGCAGACAGGTTTTTTAGTGTATATGTATAGATAATGGTGTTTCATTGCAAATGACGTTTCCGTGATGTATATTTACGTCTTATAAACTTAAAAGCCATAAAAATCACCACCACGACGTTTGACGAATCGACTTCTTACTTTAAATATTTAACAATGGTATCCTCCTATACGACACAATGAATTTCGAAATATCAATAAACATAAAATCATCTGTAAAGATTTTGAATTGAAACAAAAGATAAATTAATGAAAACTGAATAAGATTTAAAAAAAACATAATTTTAGTACTATCAACATGTTGCCAAACCATAAGAATATGTTAAGACCATCTGTCGATAAGATGCGTAATATTAGTTAGCAACCCTATATAAAAATACACATAAAACTAAATTTTACAACAGTTTTAAGCGCTTAGATTTATGTTCTCGTGAGTTTAGTACTTCATGTAGCTTTTCCCTTTGTTGCAAATATAATAAAATTGTGACGAGCGTCTTTAACTACGTGACTACACGACTCGATGGGCAATATCGATTATCAGTATGTGCGGAAATTTTATTTATAAGTAGTCAAAATGTTAGGCGCGACCTTCTAAAATGAAATTTATTAATACTTAAACTTTAACCATGTGAGGCATACTATACAATTATTATCTATAATTCTATCTATCTATAATATATATAAACGCGAAAGGTCATTCATCACGAAATCTCCGAAACTATAACACCTACAAACTTGAAATTTGGCAAGTAGGCTCCTTATAGGACGTAGACATCCGCTAAGAACGGATTTTACAAAACTCAACCCCTAAGGGGGTAAAATGGGGGTTGGAAGTTTGTATGAGAGTCCCGTGTTTTTGACGTAAGAGACTTGAAATTTAAAATGTAAGCTCTATAAATAGATGGTGAAAAGGTGTCCAAATAACGTATCTTTAGAAATCAACCCCTTTTTGGGTTAAAACGGGAGATAGTAGGTTTACTCACTCATCACGAAATCTCCGAAACTATAACACCTAAAAACTTGAAATTTGGCAAGTAGGCTCCTTAAAAGACGTAGGCATCCGCTAAGAACGGATTTTACGAAAATCGACCCCTAAGGGGGTATAACGGGGGTTGGAAATTTGTATGAAAGTCCTATGTTTTTGAAGTAAGAGACTTGAAATTTAAAATTTAAGCTCTATAGATGGTGAAAAGGTGTCCAAATAATATATCTTTAGAAATCAACCCCTTTTTGGGGTTAAAACGGGGGATGGTAGGTTGATTCACTCATCACGAAATCTCCGAAACTATAATAATACATACAAACTTGAAATTTGGCAGGTACGTTTCTTATAGGGCGTATACATTTGCTAAAAACGAATTTTATGAAACTCTACCCCTAAGGGGATAAAACGGGGGTTGGAAGTTTGTATGAAAGCCCTATGTTTTTGGAGGAAGAGACTTGAAATTTAAAATGTATGCTCTATAGATAGTAAGAAGGTGTTCAAATAATGTATCTTTAGAAATCAACTCCCTTTTGGGGTTAAAACGGGGATGGTAGGTTGACTCATCACGAAATCTCCGGAACTATAACAGCTACAAACTTGAAATTTGGCAGGTAGGTTCCTTATAATGCGAAGACATCCGCTAAGAACTGATTTTACGAAACACGACCCCTACGGGGGTAAAACGGGGGTTGGAAGTTTGTATAAAAGACATATGTTTTTGAAGTAAGAGACTTGAAATTTAAAATGTATGCTCTATAGATGGTGAGGAGGTGTCCAAGTAATCATCGTAATCTATATATATAAAAAAGAAAGGTCACTGACTCACTCATCACGAGAACTCAAAAACCGGCGGATGGTCCATCCAACCAGGATGGACAAAGATGAAATTTGGCAGGGAGGTAGATTATAGTTAGGAGACGTCCACTAAGGACGGATTTTGCGATATTCCACCGCTAAGGGGGTTTAATTGGGGTTGATAGTCAATGAAACATATACAACGGCTATAAGTTTGCCTAATAGGTTATTTATACTGCAGCTTGAAAATAAAACCAAAAATGTGGTGTATAGAGAGGTTTTATAAAAATAACTATTAAATTATACTAAATTGTGCCTTTCAAAAAGTTACTTAGTGGATAAGCATTTCAATACAATACAATACAATACAAATACTCTTTATTGTACACTATCAGAGAAAAATTTTACACCGTAAAAGAAAATATAGACATGTACAAAAGGCGGTCTTATCGCTAAAAGAGCGATCTCTTCCAGACAACCTCTAGCATGAAAAGGACATGACTAAAGAATTAGACGGCATGGAGGTGTACATACATAATATATACATATAACACGTGAATATACATACATACACATACATACACATACACATATATATACATATACATACATACATACATATATATACATATACACATATACACATACACACATACACACATACATACACATATACATACACATATATATATATATCAAATATATATAAACATAATATTTCAAGTGACTGAAATAAAAAAAAAATGCGTTAAACATCTTAATAGTAATGCATATCATCATAACCACGCGGACGTAGTCGCGGGCAATAGGTTAGTGTATTATAAAACAAAGTCCCCAAAAGTGTACGTAATCCATTCCCTCGCAACCTACTGAACGAATTTTCATGTGGTTTTACCAATGGAGAGGGCTTCAAGAGAAAGGTTTATGGAACAGCTAAGTCGATTTTGATGAGAGTCTCACTGGAAAGCTGGGAAAACTTTGTGACACACTGATTGCAACGCGGGCGAAGCCGCGGGCACAGCTAGTAATATATATAAAAGCGAAAGGTCATTCATCACGAAATCTCCGAAACTATAACACCTACAAACTTGAAATTTGGCAGATAGGTTCCTTATAGAGCGTAGACATCCGCTAAGAACGGATTTTACGAAACTCGGCCCCTAAGGGGGTAAAACGGGGGTTGGAAGTTTGTATGAAAGACCTATATTTTTGAAGTAAGAGACGAAATTTAAAATGTGTGCTCTATAGATAGTGAGGAGGTGTCCAAATAACGTATTTTTAGAAATGAATTCCCTTTTGGGGTTAATACGGGGGATTGGTAGGTTGACTCACTCATCACGAAATCTCCGAAACTATAACACCTACAAACATCAAATTTGACAAATAGGCTCCTTATACGTCTTAGACATCCGCTAAGAACGGATTTTACGTAATTTGTCCCCTAAAGGGATAAAACGGGGATTGGAAATTTGTATGAAAGTCCTATGTTTTTGAAGTAAGAGACTTGAAATTTAAAATATAAGCTCTATAAATGGTGAAAAGGTTTCCAAATAATGTATCTTTAGAAATCACTCCCTTTTGGGGTTAAAATGGGGATGGTAGGTTTGACTCACTCATCACGAAATCTCCGAAACTATAACACCTACAAACATCAAATTTGACAAATAGGCTCCTTATATGTCTTAGACATCCGCTAAGAACGGATTTTACGTAATTTGTCCCCTAAAGGGATAAAACGGGGATTGGAAATTTGTATGAAAGTCCTATGTTTTTGAAGTAAGAGACTTGAAATTTAAAATATAAGCTCTATAAATGGTGAAAAGGTTTCCAAATAATGTATCTTTAGAAATCACTCCCTTTTTGGGTTAAAATGGGGATGGTAGGTTTGACTCACTCATCACGAAATCTCCGAAACTATAACACCTACAAACATCAAATTTGACAAATAGGCTCCTTATACGTCTTAGACATCCGCTAAGAACGGATTTTTCGTAATTCGTCCCCTAAAGGGATATTGTATGAAAGGCCTATGTTTTTGAAGTAAGAGACTTGAAATTTAAAATATAAGCTCTATAAATGGTGAAAAGGTTTCCAAATAATGTATCTTTAGAAATCACTCCCTTTTGGGGTTAAAATGGGGGATGGTAGGTTGATTAACTTATCACGAAATCTCCGAAACTATAACACCTACAAACATCAAATTTGGCAAATAGGCTCCTTATAGGGCGTTAACATTCGCTAAGATCTGGTTTTATGAAACTTGACCCCTGAGGGGATAAAACGGGGGTTGGAAATTTGTATGAAAGTCCTATGTTTTTGAAGTAAGAGACCTGAAATTTAAAATGTATGCTCTATAGAGCAATGGTGAGAAGGTGTCCAAATAATGTATCTTTAGAAATCAACTACCTTTTGGGGTTAAAACGGGGGATCGTAGGTTGACTCACTCATTGCTAAATCTCCGAACTATAACAGCTACAAACTTGAAATTAGGCAGGTAGGTTCCTTATAGGGCGCGAAAACCCGCTAAGAACGGATTTTACGAAACTCGACCCCTAAAGGGATAAAACGAGGGTTGGAAGTTTGTATGAGAGTCCTATCTTTTTGAAGTAAGAGACTTCAAATTTAAATCTATGCTTTATAGATGGTGAGGAGGTGTCCAAATAATGTATCGTAATCTATATATATATATATATATATATAGGTTATTTATATTACAGCTTGAAAATAAAACTAAGAATATGGTGTATAGAGAGGTTTTATAAATACAACTATTAAATTATACTAAATTGTGCCTTTTAAAAAGTTACTCAGTGTGATAACCATTTCAAGTGACTGAAATAAAAAAAAATGCGTTAAACATCTTAATAGTAATGCATATCTTCATAACCACGCGGATGTAG